>NC_056751.1:683060019-683080019 GCF_019279795.1 Protopterus annectens | reverse complement strand
ATTCAATCAGCTTATAACATATCCCCCAAATAATTGTGTTGTATATTGCATTATAAGTAAATATCAAAGTGATTGGGCATTAAAACCTTGAAATATCTACATGGATGTAATTCCACATACGAATGAAAAAAAATAAAAGAATTGAACATTATACTGGCTTATACGTTAGATTATACTTAATGAAGTTCAGAATGTAATTTGCTGACTTTGTTCATTGTATAGTTCCTTGCAATGTAATAATGAGAGAAACAAAAAAAAAAACATTCACTGTATTGCACTGTGTTCTTGAACATTCAGGTTACATTCACATGGTTGTATACTAGCCTAATGTCTACCAGGGCCATTATAAGCCTAGTTGTGCAACCCAAATGTGACCCACAAAATTCATTTTATTTGATTTATAGGGTCTGCTTTATTGACTGCCTCTGTCCATCAAAGACACAGGAGTCAGACCAAGAGTGAATTTCCTATTACTCATCCATTGATCCAATTTTCACTTAAATAGGGATAGGGAAGAACTCTGCTTCACATGGATGGGGACCCTGTTCCAGAGAATGGGAATTCCCTGAGAAACATATCTTTCTCTCCAACATGTCCTATTTATGTGGTATTCACCTTTATTAAAACAGTTTGAAAAGAATACTGGTAAATGGATGGACTGATTCATATTCATTTGAGTGGCGACAATTGGCACAAATGTAGGATTAGTTCTAAGTTTGACTTTGTCTGTATGAAATATCAGGAACAGAAAGTTGAAAGATAGAACAAACAGTCCTGAAAGTCTTTTTGCAGAGGTAAAGAATACAAAAAATAGTTTTCCATGTCAGAAATTTAACATCTGTTGTATTCACTGGTTCAAATGGAGACTTGGTAAATCTCTCCAGTACAAAATTCATTGAAACCAACAAACAAATCATTTCAGTTCCCAGGAATTAATTATTTATCTGTATATTTTATGTGGATAGCTCTTTGTAACTATGAATGGTGTTAAAAGATCAAACCAAATTTTTAAATCTATATTAGCATTAATAATTTTCCTAAATGAGTCAATTTAATAATTAATCATGGTTTTAGTGGGCTTAGTTATGTTATATTGCATACTAATACACAATATGTGCCATGGCAAATTGTTTTTATCTGTTATTTGAAATGTTTTTATATCAAATTCATTTATTGATATTACAGTTAGTAATTCTTTCCAATTTACAGAATAATTTGGACTTATCCAATCTGAGATTGTTTTAGATATTGATGCTTTTATATATGTTTCTATATTAGGAAAGTTTAATCCTCCCTGTCTCCATGGTCTGATATGATGTATTAAAGCTATTCTGTTTCTTATGGGAAACCATAAAAATTTTATTAGGCATAAGTTTATTTCTTTGAGTTTATTCCTTTCTGGTAACAGTCGTATTGCCAAAGCTATATATAGAATCTTGGATAGTAAAACCATTTTTATTAACTGTAGTCTATCTTAAATGTTAATATTATTTTGTTCCACTTTTCCACAGAGATTTTAATTGTATTGATGATATTATTGTATTCATTATTATCCTTGCATAACTCAATTCCTAGATATTTAAAGTAGATTCTTGTTTCCCTATAATGTGATTCCCTTTCATCTGCAATTCTTTTTTTTTTTTATTTATTGAACTGAAGTCCTGAAGTCCTGTAAAATGTGTCAATTAAAATATCTAATTTTTCTAATGTCTCTTTTGTATTGGATAATGTTAATAATATGTTGTCAGCAAATAGAATTACGTTAGAATTGTATTGTTCATAAAAATCTACTCCTTAGATTTTTGTATTGTTACATATTAAATCTGCCAATATTTCAATAGCCAAAGCAAATAGAATTGGTGACATGGGACATCCTTGTTTAGTACCCTTTGTTATATGTATAGATTTGGGTTCCTATCACATTGTCAAACTTTTAAAAGTTCGAACATCATATGTTCAACACCATATGATCAAACTTTTAAAAGTTTGAATGTTTCAATGGAGATCCCCGTACAGTGCATACAATGGAAGTTTTTCATTGTATGCACTGTAGTGCAATCTTGGAGTTGGTATATTTAAAGAGCAAGGGTTTGGGGGGTGCTGGGGGGCTTGCCCCCCTGCTTACGCTTTCAGGTAGGTTTTTTCAGTTTTTTTTTAATTTCATTTTCAAACTTTTAAGAGTTTGAACATATGGTCTCGACCACATGATGTTTGAACTTTTAAAAGTTCGATTATCTGATACAGACCTTATAGATTCAGAGGTGAAAGAACCTAGCTTAACATATGCTAAATTATTTGTATATATATTCTTTAGTAGATGAACAAAGGAAGGAGGAAATTCAATTAACACCAGAATTCTGAATAAATAGTCCCAATTTAGGGAATCAAAGACTTTCTCTATATCTAAGCCAATTATGAGTGCTTCTTTATTTTCTTTATTAACATAATCTATAAGATAAATTATCTTTTTAATATTGTCAGGTGTGTGTCTATGATATATAAATCCAGTTTGATCATTATTTATTGTTTTGGATAGTGGTATTTTCATTCTGTTAGTTAATATTGTCATAAATATCTTATAGTCATTATTTAATAATGATATAGGTCTATATGAGGTACAGAGGTTTGGGGATTTGTTTTCCTTTATGATTGGTGTGATTAAGGAATATCTCCAAGAGGGTGGTATTAAAGCTTGTGATTGAATTTCTAATAGAGTTTTATGGAAGAGGGATAGTATCTTTGAAGGAAAAAAGTTTATATATTTCCATAATTATGCCATCTATACCTGGAGCTTTATTATTGCTACCCTGTTATATTGTATCTGTAATTTATTTGTAGGATATGGGTGCTTGCAGAAGTAGTTTTAATTTTTCTGGTATTTTTTTATATTAGAACATTTTTCATCTAGATTTAATTTATTGATATGTATATTTTCTTTTTGGAAATATTCCATATAGGGATTTCTATAGGCATCAAGAATATCACCTATATCCGAGATATTTTTCCCTTTCTTTTCATGGAAGATACTTTTAATGTTATTAGCTTTTGATTGTATTTTGATTCTTGTGGATAAATTATGTAGATATTTGGGAGAAGTAGCCAAGGTATTAATTTTTAGTTTTTCTAAAGCTAAACTAGTTTTACGTGTTAGAATTTCGTTGTATTTATTGTTTAATACTTCTACTTTCTTTTTCATCTCCAAATGATTTTGATTTTTTCAGGTTTTACTGGTAAATGTTTGGATTGTAGATCTAATAATTCAGACTCCCATTCTCTGATTTTTTTTATACCAAGTTAGGGTTTTACCATATATGTAAGCTTTTAATGAGTCCCATGTCATTATTTTATTTATCTCTGTGTTGTAATTAATATCTAAGAAGAACTGTAATTCAGATAATAACTAGGGTTTGAACTCTTTAATTTTATTTATACATGCTGGAACTCTGGAGTTAAAGATTAATGGTTTGTACCCATTTTGAAGTTTTAGTATCAATGAATTGTGGTCTGAAAGGGGGCAGGGAATGATTGAGAAATGAATGATTTTAGAGTGTAAGTCATGGGCAGCCAATATTTTATCTATTCTAGCTCGGGTGCCAAATATATGATCTTGATGGGAAAACAACAAAGATTTATCTTCTTTAACTTTGAAAGTATCTACAAGATGAAATGATTCTACCAACTTGTTTAAAGCTTTTGATACAGCAGATGTATACAGCGGTCTTTTATTTGTAGTTTCAGAAATATCAAATATACAGTTAAAATCTCCTCCTAATATTAAGTTGGCTTTATAATTATTGGAAATGTAATCCAAGTGTTTTAACAGTTCCTGATCCAATGCCTGGGAACCAGTATAGATTGGCTAGGGTCCATATTCTGTTATTATATTTAACTATTACTAATGCCATAAGGCCTTCTTTATCTTCATACTTATAAATGTTTTCTGGGTTAATCGCATTTGTTTTCCATAAAGTTGTTACCCTTTTTTGTATTTGTCTTATAAGTGGATTGCGCCAATATCATATATTCCTTAGGATTTCATTTGTAATTGTCATTTGTTTTGAAATGAGCTTCTTGAAGGAAGACAAGTTGTGCTTTGTTCAGTTTTAAATATTAAAGTAGATTTGATCTCTTGCTAGGATTGTTTAAGCCACTGGTATTTAAAAATAATAAAGTTAAATCAATCTTAGGTTATTTAGATTATGTATTTTTTGTTTTATTGTGACTATTAAACATTTTCCTCTGATAACTATAAAGTATAGGTTTGAACTTTTAAAGGAAATTATCAGTTTTATACTTTGAGTGTTTACCAGTAAAGTAATGTTTTGGTCAGGCATACTAAAAATGTTTTTGTGAAATAAATTTAAATTAATAAATGTTAACAAAACTAAGATCTGCACTAGGCATGGAATGAAAATCATTCCTAATCTGATGGATAAACCTAAATCCATCAGATTATCACTCACACCTTGACAATCCAGAACATCTGAGCTCCATAAATTGAATTATCATATGGAGAATATTTGTAATAAGAATAAGCAATATTTATATTATTTTGAACAGATATAGTACTACTGTAGATTAGACAGAGTTCTAATACAATATAAATGTCTACTTATTGTATAAGCAATTAATATTTACCTGAAAGATAGATGACAAGCACCTCAATCATAGTAAAGTAGGATGTATCATATATAAAACCTCAGTAAAAGATTATACCACACAGTTATTTAACATATTCACCCTTATTGATGAAGTCTTTCAAAACTTATTACTTTATATAAATAGATGGTAATAATATTTATACATAATGTTTATAATGCAATGTATTTTACTGGATATATCAGAAGTTATATTTCATTGTTTGCCAGCATTTAAGTAGTCACTTTGTTGCTAATAAAAATACGAAAATGGAAACAGCGCACCAAAAAACCGCACTTTATTTAATCTCCAGTAAAAGCCACAGATAATCCAACAGGTAAACGCTTTAAAACAGGACATTGCGTTTTCGTCCACTTAGTATTAAGACTTCATCAGACAATTAAATACAAATTTATTAGTCATTATATAGTAAAATTAAAAAGAAAATGACCAATAAAAACATTTGCATTCTGCCTAAACCAATAAAAACAATGGGGCTCATTAAGAAGAGAAAATCTATGTATAGTGAATGATGTCATAAAATCCTATTGAAACTTGTTCTGAAATTTAAAAACTTTTAAAATAGTTGATCATGCTGTACTTAAATAAATAATTTAATAATTTATTCAAATAAATAAATAAATATAGTAAAATCCTCAGTGAATCCATATGACAATGTATGTGTACTAAAATAGTATTTGTTGATCAGGAACTGGGTTTAATTGTAGTAACTATGGCACCACCTACTGTTCTTTTTAAATCATTACATATTTAGCTCATATTTTGGCTGCTCTCAGTTTCAGCACAGGGGATAAGGAAATGCACTCATTTAGACCAGGCTGTTTGGTGGCTTCTAGTAGTATTTGCCACCATAGTTCTTTAAACTCAAGCCATTCTTCCCAGGGACCACCTCTCATTTCTTTTTTCACCTGCTCCAACACAAAAAAAGAGAATTTAGAATCTTTACAGATTTTTGTGTGTTTGTATAGAGCGTTCGTTTCTTTTTTTTTAAGTATCTCATAAAGGTGTTCGTATATTCGTCTTTTCAATACTCTTTTGGTTTTTCCAACATAGTAAGAGTTACAATTGGAGCACATAGCCAGGTATACTACTCCCTGGGATTCACAATTGTAGCATCCTGTGCTGTGCATATTCATTTCCCTAGCTTCTAAGAGTATCTCTCTTTTGTTAGAGATGTATGGGCACTGTTTACAGCGTCCGCATTGATAAGTTCCATTGTTGGTACTTCTGGTACATGTCTTCTCAAAAGTATTATTAGTGTCATTAATTTTATTGTTTTCTAATAATTTTTTGATGCTGCGTGCATTCTTGTAGACTACTTTTGGAATCCTTTCCTTTATGTTAGAAATGTCCGAAAAGGTTATAAATTTGTCCCACTCTATTTGAAATATTCTTTTTACATTAGAATTAAACAAGTTCAATTCTAGAACTAGTGCTGATTGGTAATCAGATTCTACTTTTTTGTTATTCTTATTGATATTAGAGTGATTCCCAGTAGTGTCAGCATTTGTAGTAGAATTCATAATATTAATCACACAACCCTTTATAGGCTTAAATTTTGTTGGTCTATTTTGTTCCACCTCTTTTCTTATGTCTTTGATAAAATCAGGTGGGTATCCTCTTGCGCAGAACATACCTTTGCTAACTTACTTAAAGCATCAAGTTTGTTTTATGTAAACATTAATGAAAGTTAGTGCATTTTAATTATCAGTGCATCCCTCTTCCCCCCATTTCCTACACATAAGGATTTTCATATCTGTAATTTCTTATTATAAAATTAGTGAAATTATAGGTTAAAAACAACACATTCACTTATTGTGATTAATGATTACAGATTCCTTTCCATATTCATAAATTGCCATTGTATGGCATATACTGAAAGTTTTTAGATTTAAATGGCAACATTCTATTTTGTATAATCAGCAAAGGTTAAACTGAGTGATTATTGTCAATGTAATACTATTTGTTCAGAATGAGATTGTTACATTCTGTAACATTCCTAGTTCAGGCTTATATTGTTTCCCTTGAACAACTTTGTCATTTGATGTCATGTATAAAACCTTAAAAACACTGTGAAGAAACCAACGAAACACTTAAAACTTTCAACATCCAGATGTAAAAGTCCATCCAATGAACCAAACTTGGACAAATGTGATTAGCCCTTTCAATCACTATTTAATATTGTGATCTTCTTCAGAAACACAGTTACAGTACACATCCCTTCCTTTTATCTAAAATAATTGACTTAAACAGGAGATGACATAACTAAACTAATTAATTAGTGCAACAATGATTAGGTGACTTTTTAAATGAACTAATGTATTAAAATACACATTTTACTTATTACTAAAATAAGTCTATGTACTTTTATTCTAAAATGAATATATAATCTATTCTATCTATATAATAAAAAAAACATTTTAAATTAATGACTTCATTTAAACCTGGTGCTGTGTCTGCACCCAATAACAGTTGCCAAAAGGCTTCTTTGCATTCTAATACATTGTTTAAATCACCAGCAAATAATGCTTTCTCTACATTATCTAAAATAAAAAATTCTAACTTTTTGAATTCATTACATGACATTGCATGCCTAGCTAATGCATTCATCTTGTCTTTTTTCTTTATTGCCAATTGGTGCTCATATATCCTACGTTTAAGGCTTCTTTTGGTTTTACCAATGTAATAATTTCGGCATGATGAACAGGTCGCTACATAGACTACATAACCACTATTACAATTGTGGTATTTTTTTGCCCAAAATGTTTCCTGAGAATACCCAATTGTTACAGAAGATGAATTACTAATAAACCTACACTGTTTACAATTGTTACAGCAATAAGTGCCTTTTTTATTAGTGCACAAACGACTGGAACTTCCTTCCTTCTCTCTTCCAGATTCTAACATATACTTAACGTTAGTTGTTTTTTTGTATGTGAATCTTGGTGCCATCCCTAATATGTTCACTAACTCTTTGTTGCCTATTATTATTCTCCAGTTGTTTTCTATTATATTTTTAATGTACCACATTTCACTGACTATTGGTATAGGAAATGAATCTCTGTACTCATTTCCTTCTCTACCCAAAATCAACCAATCTATTCTGGCTTACTGTGCCAACCATTATGCCCTTTGAATACAAAATTGGCTGGGCCACACTACTTCTTAATCCCTAAACTTCACTTTCTATATTTCTTACCCAACCTGAATCATACCCCCTATTTTCAAATAATAATCTTAAAACAGACACTTCTTTGTCAAATGTGTCATTGTTTGAAGTAAGTCTACTAAGTCTTATCATCTGTCCTTTAATGACACCCTTTTTCATATGTGGGGGATGCAAACTATCTTTACGTAAATACTGATTGGCAAAATAAGGTTTTCTATATATTTTGCTGGTGAATTCCTTTGTTTCTTGATTTATTCCTAAATTCAAATCCAAAAAATTGACAGTTTTACCAAATCCACTAATTTTAAAATGCAAAAAAGTGGTAGTGGAATTTAAGTCTTTAACTAAGTCCTCAAATACATTTTGTTTACCTGTCCATAGAAAACCAAATCATCTATGTATCTATAATATATTTCTACTTTGTTAAAACTAGGAAGTGACTCCAGGAATTTTAGCTCCCAATTGGCCATAACTAAGTTGGCAAAAGTGGGAGCTACTCTTGCTCCCATCGCTACACCTGAGAGTTGTTTGTATAACACTTTCTTGAAAAGGAAAAAAATGTTTCCTAAAATCAAGTCCATTAAACTACAAATTGTATTAATTTTTTCACCAGTAAACTTTGTATTTCTACTCAAATATTCTCTTAGGTACTCTATACCTTTGTCTTGATCTATAGAGGTGCATAAATTCTTTACATCCAAAGTATCAAAGAAAATAAGTTTGTCTTTTTTAACATATTTTCTCAGAATTTCTAGCAAGTGCCAAGAATCTCTCAGGTAATATTTAGATTGTTGGACAATTGGATTTAATATATTGTCCAACCAAATTGAAATGTTTTCAGTTTTTGAATATTTGGCCGAAATGATAGGCCAAAATGGTGGAATTCCTTCATTATTTTGAATTTTTGGAATACCAAAGAAAGATGCCATTTTGGGCTGTTCAACTGTTAAAAAATTATAACAATCATTATTTAACTCTCCCTGGCAAAGCATATCAAAGAGTGTGACATCTATACTTTTATAACTTTGATTTATTTGTTCATAATTTACTTTCTTATATGTGTCAACCTCCTTCAACATTAATTCTATTGCATTGTCATAATCTTTGGTATTCATAATTACTATTTTTCCACCCTTATCAGCCTTCATTATTCTTATCCTGGTGTTCTTACTTAACAACTGTAATGCCAAGTATTCTTCTTTGGGTAAGCTTTTCTCCCTATGTGGTAGCTGCATTTTTCTGAATTCACCTTCACATATGTTCTGAAATACTTGTAATGTACTTTGTAAAGGAGGATTAAAAGTACTAGATCTTTTGAGTGTCTCATTTGTATTTAAACTATTGAACTGTACTACATCATGCATAATATAACTTAAATTCAATTTTCTTAAGTACAACCCGAAGTCAATTAACAATTTAGTATATTGACTTCATTTGTAGGAATAAATGAAAAGCCTTTTTTCAAAACCTTTTCAGCCTCATTTGAAAGGGAAACATCTATCAAGTTTAAAATGTCCACTTCATAATTACGAACTTCCCTTTCAATCACCATTTCCTCCTGTTCTTGCCCTTCCCTTTGCCCTTCATTTGTGTGGAATTGTACCACTTGGAAGTCCATTTGTTGTGCACCTGTCCCTTGGGAAAAGGAGCACTATCATTGTCTGTTGTAACTGTAGCTACCTCTGCATACGTTGTTGTTCCTTCTTTGTTTATCCCTACTCGGTCTCTAGAAGGACCAGCAGTGTCTGTAGAAGGAATTGTATTATTCACTGTTAGTGTTCCCACCATATTTTCATTAGCGACCATGTTATTAATGAAATTTGAGTCATTTTCAGACCCCATTGCCACTAATGTTGTATTCTCAGTAATGGCGACTGCATCTCTATCTTCAGCAACATCTTCTATAATATAGGCTCGATTATGGTTATAAGCCAAAATATCCCTTCTAAGTTTAGACTGTTTTCTTAGAATTATAGTGGCCCTATGTTGGTCAGCCATCGCTTCAACCCCATTATACAATACAAGAAAGTTCGGAAAACAAACAAAGTTTTTAATGCGTTCATCCAAAGTTCTTATGTTTTCTTTAATAGTGACAATTTATTTTTCGTAATGCTCTACTAATATGTTCATCATCTGTAGACCAGTCTCATTATAAAGATTTATCAATGACTTACTTCAATTGTCCCCTGGTGTTACACAGTTCGGAAATTTGGCTGTTCTCAGGCCTTGCGGTACCACTTTGCGCAAAATACATTCTCTTAAATACTGAATCTCCAAAATTAAGGTTACGTGTTTAAACACTAACCTCTCCATTTCGTATATACTTTTTTTGCACAACACACTGTCATTGAATGAATTACTCACTTTTTTGTTGGTAGTTATGTTGGCCATGTTTGTGAAAGGGTTCACGTTTTCTTTGCAAATGTAATTCCAAACGTTACCTTTAGCAACACTCCCCCGTGGAGTGTCTCCTTCGTTTGAACCTTTAGCAATGTTAAGATTTGTGCAGCTACCAGCTTCCACACCGCTTATGTTTCTACGTGAAACGTCACCCTCCTCAGCATGTACGGCATCCGATTTGGACTCCTTACTTTGTTTAGTAGTTAAGTCTTTAACTATTTTTACAATCGTGTCCAGAAGTTCAGCTTTGAAATTTTGTGTCTGCACACCAGTGGTACCATATTCTATTATTGAATGAGTAGACAGATTTAATAGCACGTCTTGGGAACAAAACTTTACACCAAAAACACTGTGAAGAAACCAACGAAACACTTAAAAGTTTCAATACCCAGCTGTAAAAGTCCATCCAATGAACCAAACTCGGACAAATGTGATTAGTGCTTTCAATCACTATTTAATATTGTGATCTTCTTCAGAAACAAAGTTACAGTACCCATCCCTTCCTTTTATCTAAAATAATTAACTTAAACTATTATTATTTTATCTAAAATAATTAACTTAAACAGGGGCTTTTACAGCTGGGTGTTGAAAGTTTTATGTATAAAACATTAGTTACCTTGGTAACAGCTTAAGTATTATGTATGGTCAAGACGTGTTACAAAACCACAATTCAAGTTAAAGCAATTATATGACTTGCACATTTACTTATATGAGAAAATCATCATGCTTCCCCTTGATGTTCAATATAGTGTATGTCATTTATGACAAGTTAAAACAGTAGTGTTATTATACACAAGCCCATGTTATTAAACTGAGTGTCTATTGTCAATTTAATACTATTTGTTCAGAATTGATTGTTACATTCTGTGACATTTCAAGTTCAGGCTTCTATTGTTCCTCTTGAACAACTTTGTCAGTTTGATGTCATGTATAAAACATTAGCACAGGAATATAAGTTGGCAAAGTGATACAGTCCACATACACAATTCCCAGTAAATTCAGAGGGAAATCAAGCAGTTTTAACTTCACCAAGAACAATGCAAATTCGAAGCATAAAAAACTCTATTTATTGGTCATATATATACAAACTTGGCAAGCGCTTTCACCCGACTGGGCTTCTTCAAGCCAAAAAAACTGCAGGTTCAAAGTATCCAATAAATACTCTATTCATAGTGACATCACATCCTATGAAATAATTAACAAATAAAATACGCACATACTTAATCGAATGAATTATGCATGGTAAAAACAATATATATTTCCATAAAAATACATATACTAAATATAGTATGTATAGCAACACCATCTATTTACTAAAAGCCACTAACTTATTACTGCAACACATATATAACAGAGGAAAATGCATTCATAAAAGACAAAATGTATAAAAAAAGTATAAATGCATGAAGCACAGCATGAATAATAACCCAGCTATCTCACTACTCATCAAACTCTAAGTTTCCATGTATGTCATTTATGACAAGTTAAGACAGTAGTGTTATTATACACAAGCCCATGTTATTAAATCTTGTCTTTAATATCTAAATTTAGCAGACTGCTTCATCTTATATGACAATTATATATTTTATGTCTAGATTTACTAAAATTATACATTACATAACTATTGTTTTTTGTCTGTTGCTTAGTTATTTGAGAGATCACAAGCTGTAATGTTTATTCTTATTATTAGCTCCTTCCAAGCATGTTTATACAGTGCATAGACACGGGCAACAATGCCCATCCAATTTTGCCAGAATACCATTTACTAATTCATGTGGTGTGTTTCCAGGCTGTTCTTAAAATATCCAAACCAATATTTGTCTTGTTCCATTTTACCAGCCCATTCCATGCAGTGGCCACTCTGCCAGTGAACCACTCAACACACCCTCCATTCCCACAATATTTTCACGAAGGAAATCTGATGACTCTCCAGCACTTTCTGGCAACTCCAAAAAACCCTAGAATCAGCTATCCCCATAGGCCAAACATGTCCGAGCAAGCTCACCTCCCAGACCACTGCAAAGGGTACTGCAGAAGACCAAGGGCTTTTAGTCTTTCACAATAACTCAGACTTCCACTCTTATGTAAGTCCTTAATGTGTTTGGACCAAAATACATTTTAAATATAATATTTCTCTTATTAATTATTTTTTATCAAGAATCAGCTTAATGAGCTAAACAAAGTGTTCGGAGACCATCAGTATGTGTACATGTGGTTTAAAACAGCCCTTTTATTATAGATATATTTTTTTAAAACAAAAACATCATTGCCGAGAATCATCTCGGAGGCTCCTCTGAGCCGTTAAGCATTATTGTCACTCTGTCTCCATTACCATAGCAACCTGGGAGCATCTGTTTCTGTTAGTGTGTCTGTGTACTGCATACCAGAGGCTCGCGAGTCGCAATGCACCTCACTTCACTGCAACTTCAAGCCTAAATTCCCTCCCTTTCAGCAAGGCAGCAGCTAGGAAAAGAACAGAGAGCAAACAGACCAAAAAAAAAAAACCTCCCAACAAGCCGCTACAAGAGATAACACACTCCTCCAGCCCTCCCACCTTTCACTCAGCAGACGTACCAACAAACCATTCTCTGCCAAAATACCCCAAATCACAGTTCTATCCTCCCCCTTCCCCTGGATCCAGGCTAAAACAGCAAATGTCTTTGCCTAATTCACAAGCATCAGTAAACCTCGATCACAAGCCACAACCCACAGCTTCCTGGAGATGAAAACGGCAACATATAACACCTGCCAGACACAGCTGCATCCGCATACACCATGTCAGGCTTAATCAAATAGCACTCAAAGCTATGATACCTGCCATAATTGATATTAACTATGTCTAGACAGAAGAATAATGACATTTGTAATAGCTGCCAGACATGGCTGCATCCACGCACACCATATCAGGATTGATCAAACAGCACTCGTAGCTGTGATACCTGCCATAATTGATATTAGCTATATTTAGACAGAATAATAATGACATTTCTACTAAGAGCTTGCTACTATTATTTAACCAGGATATACATGACATTTCTAAATCATACTTTAACTGAAGAAGGCATTAGTCTCCATGACAGCATTTTCTTTTCAAAACACTCTACTGTTACTGCTATTATATATGATGTTAATTTGTTACATTTGAGTCTGAACTCTGATGAGTGGTACCTTGTCGAATTAGTTAATTACTTAAATTATTATAAGTAAAATCAATGAAAAATGAACAAGATAAGTATTCATTGAGTTCAAGTAGAGGAATAGAAACTTCTATGCTTGTATTAAATGTTGCTTTGTTTGGCTTATATATAATGTAAATAGTAACCCATCTTGACCTACCTTTGTTTGTGAAGAATTATTGGACTCTGAACATTCTGAATAAATCATTACTGTTTCTCAGTTGTTTAAGAATCCCTCCTTTTTAAAATAAGAACAGATGACAAGTGCTGTACCATATCAGTTGATACTTTTAGAGATGTAGTTGTAAGAGTTATTTTTTGGGACAGCTATCTTGGAATCAGATTTTTGTTTCTTCTTTCTGGCATCAGTCCAAGGATTTGTTTCTTTTATTCTTTCAAGGGTAGGTGCCATCCATTCAATTTCTTCTCGGATTGACGCTATTTTGTTGTTGTTGATGAATATAGTAGATTCTTCTAAGTCATTAAAGGTTCTCGTCTCATTGGCAAAAAGTACTTTTATCTTGGCTGGAAAGGCCAGCTGTGTGTTAATGTTGTTTTGTTTCAACAGTTTTATTATTGGTCAGACTTTTTTTCTTTGTTCTAGTATTCTGGAAGAATAATCATCTTCAAACCTTATCAGACTTTGACTGTATTTTAAGGGTGATTTTATCCAAGCAGATTTTAATATTAGTTCCTTGTCCAGAAACAAAAGAAATTTTATAACTATGGATCTAGGTGGAGTATTTGTTGAGTTAGAAGCAGGTTTCCTCAATGCTCTGTGGGCCCTTTCAATTCCAAATGAAAATCCCTCTTTCAAGTCTAAAAATTCAGGAATCCAGGTTGTTAAGAATTAAATAATGCCTTCACATTCAGTGTTTTCAGGCAGACCAAAGATCCTTATGTTGTCTCTCCTTTCCCTGTTTTCTACGTCATCTATTTTGTTAAGCAGCCATGTATTCTGTTTAAGCAGAAATTCTTTTTGGAATTTTTCTTTGAGTCTCCCTTCAGTGTTATTTAGATAAGTCTCTATATTTGTTATTTTTGTATGGTGTTAATGTAATAGTTCATTAACAGTATCAGTGTGTTTTTGAGAATTTAATTTGAGGTTTTCTAAGTCATTTTTAAAGCCATCCATCTTCAAAGATAGTTCCTGTAAGGTAGATGTCAACAATTGCAGTTCTTTTTTCAAAGCAGCATCTGGGTGAGAATCCCTTGAGTTGTTCATATTCAGTGACCCAATATATCTCCAAGTTACTTGACGAGAAAATTTTTGTATATCTCCACTAAAATTGATATTATGTAGTTTAGTAGTTTATCTATAGATTTCTGATGTTTTAAACTTGAAAATAATAAAATGTTTCTATATTATTATAATAGTTTATGGAGCTCTCAAAATTCACTGCTCTCAGCTGGCCATCTAGGCTCTGCCCCACCTTTAGTGGAAGTTTTTGATGTGTATGCTGGCAGTCAAATAGAATCCAAAGGGTTGTGCATAGTACACTAGTAAGAGAAACTTCTTTTCTATATCAGATAGAATTAATAGTGTGAGGCTTGTGAACTTCCTTTCCGAACTTGTCAGGGTGATGTATATGGCCACATGCTTCAGTTCATATGCCAGTGATATCACTACTGGTGGATGATATTAAAACCACTAGACTTTTTTCAGAGAAGACACTGCACCTAGTGATATGCAACAAAAAGGGATAGTCTATTCTGAGAAAAGGCCCTATGTCCTGTGGTTAGCGCAAGAGAATTGTCAGGGTGTTTATTCAAGGAAAGAGCTTCAGTTGTTCTTCGGCTAAAGGGAGTCTTACCTTTTGATAAAATATGACATAAAATCCCATTTACATGATCCCAGCTTCCTCAGCATGCATATTCTGGACTAGTTTTACATTAGCCAGCTGTTACCATGAGATCACAGTTCATGAGCTGTTTTTTCTCCTTCTTTATCCCACCCTACAAGTTGTTCTGCTGTGGAGTTAGTATAAAGGGAATATGTATATGCCTGTGTGTGCATTGTTCTTATAAACTTAGAAAGCTGCTATAATAATGTGTTTGCATTTGTATGGATTTTCTGAAGGATATGAAGTCTGAAACTCAGGTACATGTTATTTAGCGACTTTAATCCTCAATGACTTGCCAGAAAAATACAACTTTTATGAGAAACAGGCCAACATATGAGTGGAAAATCTGGACATTCTGCAAAACTCTGGACAGTTGTAAGATATGGTTCTGTGAATTGTTAGAAGATGAAGAGAATGTCTTTTGTTGGTCTACCTTTCATTATTTTGCAGTATGTACTTTATAGAAAAGATTTTAAAGATCTGTAGTTTACAGAAAAAGTTATAAATTAAAGCTTCTATCATCAAAATATTTATGCATCATATGTTTATATCCTGATGTTCTGTTCAGTATTTGTTGCCTTTAGAGATACCAGGTAGAAGACAACCATAGGACAGGGTCAGTCAGAGACTCCAAAGCATAACAGTAGAAAAGCCCAAGCTTGTCTTGAGTAATTAAAAAAAAAAAACAGTGTAAGAAACTTTTCTGTGTGAAAGTTTTTCAGTTCCTCTATGTATAATTAATCACTATATATTAAAAAGCAGAAGCTATCAGAAGAGTGTAGCAGAAGTAGTGAACTTAAAAACATCCTAAAACAAAAAAATAAAAACTTCTTTTGAAATATTATTAATTTTATACAGAATTAATAACTCTAGTAGGTATTCAAAACGAATCCAAGCAGGGTAGACAGTCTGCTTTGAGTCTAAAATCCTGTATTAAGCACACAGACAAGCAATCCAAGCAAAACAAAAAATAAAGAGAATGTTTATTTTCTAAATAAACATAAATAAACATAAACCAATAAAGAGTTGGTTTGGAGTTAAAATAAACATAAACCAACAAAACGTAAATTTCACTCAAGACCTTAAACTGGTTAGAATTCCAACACCAACTGCTTCTCTCTCAACTATTGATTATTCATTCCATCCTCTACAAGCCCTCCTTCTGCCCCAATATCCCCTCAGTAGTGTCCCTCTATAATCCTCCCAGGACCACCAGAAACTCTGAACAAAATCTTGTAGAAATGTACAAGCTAAAAAGATCCAGTGGACAAAATCTCTCCTGTTACTCTCCCTCCCTGTCTTTGTCCTATCTATTAGAAATATGAACCATCCACAAGAATTCAGAAATGCTCTAAAAGAATTCCTAATAAACTCCTGGGCTTGTCACTGTAAACATTCTTCTTGAACCTCTTAACAGTATCTCCATCCTGCCTAGTTTCCATCCCTGAGTCTGATAACACCCCTTTCACAACTTCAACACCTTAAAAACCCCCACTTCTCCTCCTTTACCTTTCTCATCCTTTCTCTTTAAACGTCATTATCCCTCACTACTTTTTAAACCGTCCCTTAAGCTTAATATCACCCCTGACAACAAGATCTATTTCTCCCTTTTTTAATTTCTCCAAATCTTTTGGGTGTCTAATAGCATGATGGGAATGGACCCCATGCCTAAGTCAAGCTACAATTAAAGTTCATGAAATTAGTATCGTTTCACTCTTTGATGTCAGCCAAAAGTCCTCTTCGCAGCACCATTGTTTTCTCTAAGAATCCCTACATGATATTTAAATACTTATACAGAATCCGATGACCTCGTGTTTTATTGTGATGGGAACGCTGCCAGAACAAACAAATTTGCTACTTTACTTACTACCTTTATGATGTCTAAAATGCTACTACTGAGCCAGATAACAAAGTGATTTTATTATGCTCAGGACACTGCTTCTACATACAAAGTTTCTTTTAAACAAACTATCAGTTTTCCTGTTGTACATATGACCATAACCTATAAATATTTTTGGCAAACTGTATTTGACTCACTCTGTGTATTTAACTGTACAAACCATTCATCTGTCTAACCCTGTGATGTAGTATGTAACCTTATGATGTAACTCTTTGACTTTTTTTTCCTTATTAATGAGCTATGTGCTTGCTTTATTTCTTAGTGTGTTAAACTATTGTATATGACTGTGGAGCTTTTCTCCCCTCACCTCTGCTGAAAAAGGGCACTAGCTCAGTCAGACTATCTCGGTCAACAAATGTCGAATAAATAAATAAAGACATAAATAAATAAATAAATAAATACAATATAGGTGCTAAGGCAAAGGTGATGGAGAAGATAGTTAGTGATGGGACTGAGTAGTGAGGGATATAAAATAATTAAGAGAAGTAGTGGAGAGTAAGAAGAGATTTGGAAAGTTAGTGTAGAGTAAGAAGAGATGGATATAAGTACAAAGGGAGAGATGATGGAAAAAGATATAGTCAAGCTGAGTAGTAAATAAAGTAGCACCCTGTGGAAGAGATCAATGACAGATAGGAAGGCAGAGCATGGATAGAGATAGGCAGATATAGCAGCAAGGAGACTATGAAAGAAGGAAAGAGGGGAGGGTGAAATAAATTGGAGGGAAGGAAGGAGTGGTTTGATTGGATGATGCAAATAAGGGATGGAGTTTACAACTATAAGTTTAGGTATAGTGGGGGTGGGTAGGATTTAGGTGTAGGGTAGGGTACTGGAGTGAGCCCAAGTGAAGTGAGGGCGAAAGGAGCAGGTAGAGGCAGACCACTAACAAGCCTTGGATTACCAACAGACCCAATCAGCTAACAAGTGAATAGTGCAGGTCAGTAATACCTTTTTCAAAACGTTTACAAAGCACATTGAATATTTTGGGTAAAATAGAAGGGGACAGAGACTTTCTTCCTGGGGATAGCTTCATTTTGATACTACCTTTACTGAGGTTGCTTTCATCAGTACTATATAAAAGTATAATAAAACAAGTATTAAGCTGCAACTGTAGAAAAAGGAAATAAAAACATTTGTTCACCACAGGCAAGAGCCAGCTATGGAATTATCTGAGGTCATTTCACAGTAAAACTATAGCTAGAGGGTATACATAGCTAAAACATGGGGGAAGAATAGCGGAACCTTCTCGACTAGTGTGCATGCGACTTTCTCTACAAATAGGGTTGTCACCTTCCTTCATGGCTAAAACCGGAGTAAAGCCACACCCCTCGCATCACCAGTAAACTCGCCCACCCCTATCCTGCCCACATTCCACCCATTTTGTGACATCACGATGACATAACTTGGTGGGGAACGCCCTCTTTTATCGTTCCTGCTGCCTGCTTTCGGCTGATTTACTATGCTTTTCTGTAAAGAAAGCATAGTAAATTAGCCAATTTACAAACTCCGATAGTCTGTTTCCTTTTTGAAACAGAATACCGGAGTTTGTACAGTGTTTTCCGGACTACCGGAGAATCAGTTTGATTTTCAGATAGTCCAGAAAAAAAACGGAGGGGTGGCAACCCTTTCTACAAATCGGATTTACTTGGAGCACAAATTAAGTTAATTTAGGGAGAAACAGAATATACAGATCTTTTACAATATGTGGAAGATTTCCTTATCAAAGCACGATATGGTTCAATGGAAGGGTGCTGGACCCAAAGTGAAAAACAGGGGAGAGCAGGAGCTATGAAAAGAGAAGAGAGTAGAATCATTTAGGGAGATTTCAGTGAGCTGAACCATTGCGTTTTACAGTTAAATAACTAGGATGACATACATTTAACTGTGTTCTGAGAGTTTAAGTACTAATACTTTTTTTCATAAAGCAGAGGTTCAGTATAAATGATTTCTGTAACATTAAAAACTAAAACCTATTTCCATAAAACAGAGGTTCATCATAAATCTAAATTAATAGATTACCATACATGTGACTAGGTTCTGAGACATTAAAGACAAATACCTGTTTCCATACTGCAAAAATTCAGCATACATACAAAAGATTACATTGGAATTTAATATTAAATCTAAACACTGTTGACTCTATCACTACGTCTGGTTGGTAGGTCGCATTTAGTAAACGCTCATAAACACTAGCAATACTCATGAGAATTTCAGCTACAAACTGACTAAAATGTAAAGCTAAGCAGTCGAGGTGTGAATATCTACACTTTCTTTTAGATACAACAGCGATTCAATGTATATCAATAATTTAGTTTAGATACAACAGCGATTCAATGTATATCAATAATTTAGTTTAGATACAACAGTGATTCTATCTTCCTAAGCATGTACTAGCCAAGTACAGAGTCAATAAACGTAATAATCATTGCTCACATTAGTAAAAGACTGTGATAGCATTAACTAATTATATCTAGTGCAAAGAAAGTTACTATAATAAAGTTTTTAAACAAGTAACACTGTTGCAGCATAAAATATTTAACAACAGGAGATTGTACCTGGATGGGCGAGCACGCACTGAGACAGCTGCGAGGAGCATGGAAAAGAGTAGGGAAGATTTAAAAATGGTGCTTCAGGAACACACTGAGCTATACAGCTTCCAATTGGAAGTTGAACTGGGAAGGGGGAGAAACATGCTTGCCACTAACAAGTCTTGGATAACCAACAAAGCCAATCAGCTAACAAGCGAATAGTGCAGGTCAGTAACACTTTTTCAAAAAGTTTACAAAGCATGTTGAAAGTTTTGGATATAGTAGAAGGGGAGAGACTTCCTTCCTGGGGATTACTTCATTCTGATA
>NC_056751.1:683032519-683055019 GCF_019279795.1 Protopterus annectens | reverse complement strand
CCAATACTTTAGATGGCAGAATGAAAACTTTACTTTGTATTAAAGTCATTTTTGTGGTCAGATAAGTTTCTGCTAGAGACTAATTGCAAAGTGTAGCAGCAGTCTCACACAAGGTTGAATCAGAAGGGCATTTGTTCTACTACTCCATTTTTACTGATATGATGGCAGGAAATTGGCATTTCTGTCTGCATGTGATATGAGCCAGGAACACCCACAACTGTGCAGCCCCACTTAGAATGGTGGGGTATTGTAAGTACATTACACTAAACTTGCAATATGGGTGATAGTTCTAGAGCATCTCACTACCCTCCCACAGGCACACAATTAATAATCTTTGAGATCACAGCTTCTGGTAGGAGAAAAGCTAAGAACTGTAGACAGATCTTGTTTTTGATTACAACACTTAAAGAGTTGATCTGGTTATTGTATGTGTGTGTTCTGTTCTGTTTGAAAATGACAGGTTTCACAGTTCTGAAAACTAACTTTATAAGGACTTTTTAAGCTGGTACTTTTTGGGGGATTTTTACGATAAATGATTTCTGTTTCTTTAAAATGGTGCTTTCTCATAGGTTCATAGATTAGTACTAGACTAACTGCCCTTGCAAGCCATTTTAAGCCTAGCCAATTATCCCTTGTGAGACTCAAACCCTGCACCTTCTGTTTGTAAGGGAAACACCTTAACCATTAGGCCACCCTCCTAAACTCTTTGCCATTTATTAGCTGTTTCATAGGTTCATAGGTAGGTAACTAGGCTATTGGCCCAAGGGCCTAAGTAAGCCGAGCCAACAAAGTTCCTAGGCTTACGCCACCCAAGAAAGTTAATTTCCTCTGCCCCTGTTGAGCAGAGCCACAGAAGTGATCCCCGGGGTGTATTTCGTATTTCCCATCCACTCATCAAAATTTTTCTTGAAGAGTGCTAATGAGGAACTTTGCTTAACATAGATGGGTAGCTTGTTCCAGAGTATAGGAACTCTTTGGGACAGAAATCTATCCATCCAGCATGTCCTGCTTATTGTGGTGACAAAGCTTAGGTCCCTAGAGCATGTAGCTCGGAGGGATTGGGATTTCTTTAGGTGTAGCATGTCTAACAGATCTGGGTTTAACATAGCTTTATATGTTAGGCAGGGATCTCCTTGGAGTAGGCAATATGCTACAGAGTAAAGCTGGAGTTTTTTGAGATGGTCAGTGAAGGGCATCTGTTTGAGGCCAGTAATCCTCTTTGTGAGGTACTTCTGTGGCCTTTCCAGCTGCTGCAGATGTCTTGTGAGGTACATTCCAAAAGGGGCGTTGTACTCTATAATGGGTCTAATGAGTGCCGAGCAGAGGCGAACAATGACCTCTTTTTCCTGGATGAGAACACTTTTCTGATGAGGTGTGCCACATAGAAGGATTTCCTGACTACTGTGGCAATGTGATTATCAAAGGAGAGACTACTGTGCACCTGGGTCCCAAGGTCTCTTATCACACATTCGGCATTAAGTAGACTTCCGTTTATGTGGTATTCCATGGGTGCAGAGTTTTTTTTCCAAAGGGGATGACAATGCACTTTTTGGCATTGAGCTTAAGGCCATGCCTCTGACACCAAGCATTTGTCTCAGTGAGGCCCTTCTGTAGGATGTCCACATCATTTGGGGACTCAACTATGGCTCCTAGTTTGCAGTCATCTGCAAACTTCATTAGCCAGAGGCCTTCTTTGTTAGCCTGTACTTCAGAGACGTGGATACCAAACAGGAGAGGTCCCAGGACTGAACCCTGTGGTACTCCACTTGTCACTGGTTTGAAGTCAGATCTGGAGTCTGCAACTTTTACAGTGTGGGTTCTGTCAGTGAGCCAGTTGGCAACCCATCTTGTGACATAGGGCTTTATACCTAGTTTAGTGAGTTTAGCTATAATTCCAGAATGGGGGAATGGTGCAAAAGCCTTGACGAGGTCAAGACAGGCTGTGTGAACCACATTACTCTCATCTACAGCTTTGGTGACTGCCTCAAAGAAGTTGATTAGGTTCAGAAGGCATGATCTGCCTTTCACAAACTCGAACTGGGTGGAGTCTAGAGTTTGGAGGTTACCAATGTCTTTGTTTATGAGTTCCATTTTGATACATTCCATGGCCTTGCAGACCAGGCTCGTCAGGCTAATAGAGCGATAATTCCCAGGATCAGTGGTGGCTCCCCCTTTGTGGAGTGGGATAACTGTTGCTGTGTGCCATTCAGTGGGCACAAAGCCTGATGTGAGACTATGATTGAACTGATGCTTAGGTGGGGAGCCAGTTCACTCTGATGTTCATGTAAAACACAGCCTGGGATGTTGTCCGGTCCCAAGGGTGCTGTGTTTTTGGTTTTAGGGAATTCAGCTTTTACCTGCATAGGTGTGATTACAGGGACTCTGCATTCTTCCTGTATAGATATGGGCCCTTTAGGGGGTGAGAGGGGGGTGAATTTAGCACTGAACCTATCTGCAAGGATGTTGGCAATATCAGTTGGTTCTGTAATTTTCATGCCGTTGTGCTGTAACTCATAGCAGATCTGGGTGTTTCCGTTGAGATTCTTGACATAGCTATAGAATGCTTTGTGGTTGCCCTTAGAATCAGTGGCAATTTTGTTTTCATAGCTAGTTTTGGTGGCTCTTATAAATGGATCTCAACTTCTTACTGAGGCTAACCAGGGAGCTCCTCCACTCATAAGATTTTACTCTTTTGCAACAGTTTCTTCCTTCTGTTGTAGAGTTTGTTTATGGCAGGGGACCACTAGATTGGATTCCTTTTTTTGGAGGATAGCATCTTGGTTCTGTTTGGTATAGCACTATCCATGCAGTCGTGTAAGTGATTATAGAGTGCATTTGTGTAGGATTCAGCAGTCGTAACTGTATTGTCCATCTGCATAGGTGTCATGAAGTTTGCCACTTCTATCTTAAGAAGCACGAAGTTGGCTTTGGAGAATTTTTTTACTGTGGTTTCCTTAATGGTGGGTGGGGGCGGGATGGGGATATCTAGGGTGATTAGCTTATGGTCGGATCTGACCTACAAGGAGTTGATTTCAGGTGTGGCACACCGGTCACTCATGCTGGTAATGATTAGGTCTAGGATATTGTTGCCCTTGGGGGTGTGTGGATAAGTTGATCCAGGGCATTGGAATTTAAGAATTCCAGAAAGCGTTGAGTGAAGGAGTTGGTACATTAGTAGTTTTCCCAGTTAATAGTGGAGTAGTTGAAATCACCCATAATTAGGGTGTTTGGTTGAACCTTAATATTTTACAGTATATCAAGAAAAGAGGAGTGGCAATCCTGGGGCATGGTTGGGGATCTGTAGCAAGCTACAATTTGGATTGCAGTTTTGCCCAGAGTTAGTTGCACTTGGATAACCTCAGATGCATTATCCTGTGCAACTAGCCTGGAGGTGTGGATATCCTTAATGAATATGGACACACCTCCACCTTTAGTGTCCAGGTTAGATGACCAAAAAGTAATGTGTGAGTTATAGCCTGGTAATGCAGGGGTGCTCTGTAGAGCCTTGAACCAGGTCTCAGTCACTGCACAGATGTCGATGTTCTCCATTTTAAGGAATGCCTCAAGTGAGTGCATTTTGAGATTTAGACTTCTAGCATTGAGTAGCATTACCCTCAATTTTTGCTTGACTGTTCCTGTTACGGTGGTGAATTTGTCATTTGAACCTTGCCTAAAAAAGTACTATAGGGGCGGCAAGAAGCTTAGCTAGTATTCGGAATCCCAGGGGCAACAGGTGCAGGCCATCTCTGGCAAAGCATCGTGGTCTGTTGATCATGTCATCCCAGGCAGACAGACACTGGATCCCCTTAGAATGACACCAGAAGCTTAGCCAATTGTTGAGGTCAATTATTTTGTCCTTCTACTATGGTATCATTCTGGGCGATGGCAGAATGCTACACGGGTCATACCTGCCTGGGCTACAAGATTGGAGAGCTCTTCCATGTCTCTTTTCATGTTGTCCAGAGAGGTACATCTCAGGTTGTTCACACCAACATGGACAATGACAGAGTCATATTTGTACTTGTTGTGGAGTGACCTGAGTGCGTGGGTTATGCGGTGGATCCTGGCACCCGAGAGGCAGCTGACAGTAACCTTCTCGTTGTTTAGCCTGGTGAGTGGGACATCAGTGTGCCTGACTATAGAGTCACCTATGACTAGTGTGTTGGGTACATTGGTTTGCCTTATGGGTTGTGGTTTATTGGCACACTGAGTCTGTGGGCTATGTGTCATTTGGGTTGTGTTGGGGGGGTGGAGGTTGCTTGTGTTTCTGCTTTGGAGGTCTCTGTTGCTTGAGCAGATTATTATTGAGAGCCTCTGTGAATGTTTTTGTGTTTCTGTGTGTTGATTTTGGTGATGTAGGTTTAGTGGGACTATGTGATGAGTGTGGTGTGGTGCAAGTGTTTACCTTTGCTTGACTGTTAAGTTCAGTCTTGGTTGGAGAGAGCTTTACCTCCAGTTTGGCTAGATAAGTTCATCTCTCATAGGTTGTGGTGTTGGGTGGTAGGAGGAGAGGGTTGTTTGTGTACATGAGGCAATTGCTACATTGCTTCAAGATGCCCAGATTCATCAAATAGGCAGGAGAGAATACTGGGAGCTGACCCTTGGACAAGCCTGAATAAAAAACTACTTTCCTCTAGACAAGTGAGGAAAGTGAGTATAAGAGCTGTTTTTCTCTAAGCAAGTGAGGGCAGTGAGTACAAAAACTGTTTTCCTCTAGGTAAAGAGGAAGTTGAGTGCTGTAGTCATTTGTAGCTTATTTAGTGCTAACAACAAGTTCTGAACAAGTGCTGATCACGAATAAGCAAATTCAAGTGCTAAAACTAAGAATCTCTACCTGGATCTTGTGGTAGATAGGCTACCTAGTGCTTACCACTCCCACTGATAAGCTAGAAGGCTTCCCTCTAATACAGAAAGGATTGGGGGGGGGGACTCAGAAGCTTACAAGCAGTTCTGGATACAGCAAATCTGTATCTGGACTAGACTATTTACAGGAAAGATGGGAAACAACCACAAATGCAGGCTTTTAAACCAGAAAGCTGAAAGAGATGGAAAAACTGCCAAACAGCCAATAAACTACAATTTCTGGGCTAGAAACCACTCTTGTGGTACATCGGCTACCTAGTGCTTACCACTCCCACTGATAAGCTAGAAGGCTTCCCTCCAGCACAGAAGGCTTTGGGGGCTCAGAAGCTTACAGACAGTCCTTGTTACAGCAAATCTGTATCTGGACTAAACTAGTTACAGGAAAGGAAGGAAACAAGCTTAGAATTTCTTTTTTTGAAAGTGGAAAAGGAGAAAGGAGAAACAGAAGATAATTCAAAATTAAGGACCTAAGTGGCTTGCCCTTCACAAATGTTCTCTCTGTATTAGGTAGAATGAGCTAGTGATACTAGATTGGAATAGAGCTGGGATAGAGCTGAATACATGGGACTGGTAGGAGTGTCTGAAGTCAAAATATGATCTCACTGTACTTGGTTGAGTGAGCAAATGAGATAGACCCAGGAGGAGTGTTCAAACACAAATTTACAGGAGGGGCAGGCAATTCCAAAGCCACCAAGATTAATACCAGAACAAGAACAGGCAGGGTGGGCTGGAAACTAACTGCAGAAACAGAGAGAGACCACAATATTCTGTGAAACAATTAAATAGAAAAACAAATAACTACAGAGAGACACAGACCAATGAAACAATTAAATACACAGAAAAATAAAATAAAATGCAGTACAATCTTTAACACTGCAAGTTTGTACTTAACTCAGCTAGTAATGCGGTTGATTGTAGGTATGTAGTAGAAGCCAAACAACTCAGATATTGAGCAGTTATAAATTAAAACAAATGTGACTAACACTTATAAATACAGGCAAACCCTCTAGGCTAACAGTTTAACAATGAATATCAATGAAGTGAAACACAATAGCCCCCACTAACTGCAGAGACAGAGAGAGACCACAGTATTCTATGAAACAATTAAATAGAAAAATAAATAGCTACAGACACAGACAAATGAAATAATTAAATGCACAGAAAAATAAAATAAAATGCAGTACAATCTTTAACACTGTGAGTTTGTACTTAACTCAGCTAGTAATGCAGTTGATTGTAGATATGTAGCAGAAGCCAAACAACTCAGATATTGAGCAGTAATAAATTCAAAGATCTGTGACTAACACTTTTAAATATGGGTAAACACTCTGGGCTAAAAGTTTAATACTGAATACCAATGAAGTGAAACACAATAGCCCCCACTAACTGCAGAGACAGAGAGAGACCATGGTATTCTATGAAACAATTAAATAGAAAAACAAATAACTACAAAGAGACACAGACCATTGAAACGATTAAATACATGGAAAATAAAATAAAATGCAGTACAATCTTTGACACTGCAGGTTTGTACTTAGCTAGTAATGCAGTTGATTGTAGGTATGTAGCAGAAGCCAAACAACTCAGATATTGAGTAGTAATAAATTCAAAGATTGGTGAACACTTATAAATACAGGGAAACCCTCTCTAGGCTAAGAATTTAACTCTGAATATCAATGAAGTGAAACACAATAGCTCCCACTAACTGCAGAGACAGAGAAAGACCACAGTATTCTATGAAACAATTAAATAGAAAAATAAATAACTAGAGAGAGACACAGACCAATGAAACAATTAAATACACAGAAAAGTAAAATAAAATGCAGTACAATCTTTAACACTGCAAGTTTGTACTTAACTCAGCTAGTAATGCAGTTGATTGTAGGTATGTATCAGAAGCCAAACAACCCACATATTGAGCAGTAATTATTTTACAAGTATACACACTTCTAAGAGTGTTTTACAATATAAAAGCAGATGCTATTCTGTTTTTAGATTTGTCTGGAATCTTTTCCTGCCTCTACTGAGACCATTAAAACAGCCAGTTTAGGGTGTTCATTCTTTTGATTAAGAAGGTTCTTATACTCTTCATGGGAGATGAACATATCACTCACTAAACTTTGCAGTGAGAATGACTGCAGATGTTTCTCTTGGCACTGATGCAATTAATGCAACTAACTTATTTATAAAATAAAGCAGTCATCTGTTTTAGTCACTTATAAGAATGTTGGATGACTCACAGTATATATCTCTTCATATGAATCAGCATTTTAGCATTATTAGCTTTTAAAGTGTGCTATATGTTTATAAATAAAAAAATGTGTGCTTCTGTATATAGTACTTTTTATAACTATGCTAGCATAACATTTGTGATTTACTGTAGTTGCTAGCATTTAAAATTCTGACACTTCCTATGTCCTATGAACCTATGAACCTATGAACTTCCAGTTAGCTTTTTTTCAAAAATACATTTTAAAAGCATATGATGAAATTCAGAAAAAATAAGCTCATTACACTATGCTAAATAGTGTGGTGAAAGGCATTACACAGGATGGGGCCACTTCAGAGAGATGGATAGCATGGATATGTTACCCAGAAAATAACACTGTCGGCATCATATACAAATGAATGTTAGATGCAGATGAGTAACATTATGGAATTGACACTGATTGTGAGTGCACATGAGTGCAGAAAACATAGTGGTACAGTTCAGAAATGTGAAAAAAAAAATTTTAATGAGATGCTAAGGGCAGCAAGTTTGTGCACTGTCATTTCTTGACAAGCAGAGAGTGTGTGAGTGTGTGAGTGTGTGAGTGTGTGTGTGTGTGTGTGTGTGTGTGTGTGTGTGTGTGTGTGTGTGTGTGTGTGTGTGTGTGTGTTTGACTGCATTACGAATCTAGTCATATGGGGGGGTTGACATAATAGTTAAGGTATTTACCTGACAGACACAAAGTACAGGGTTTGATTCTCACTTTGGAAAAATTGACTAAACATAAAACAACCCACAGGAACAGCCAAACTAGTACTTATCTATGAACTTATGAACCATCCATATTAGCTGGACAATACATGCTGAGCCTTTTCTTGCAGCCAGTGTCCTCAATGGTGTGTGCCATCACCCTTCCCATCATACACGGATCCAACTGTGCCTAACCTACAACCTCCTCTATAACAAGGACTAAGACAAATTTTATGGTGTGGATATCATATGAGAACATGTAGATATAAGCCCCCCTATACAGAACCCCATGGGATGTGTAGAATAACAATCCCTGTGGACACTAAATGTGTGCATAGTATTGGTCATCCTTGCGACAGAGACTTCTCTGCAGTCATTAGGGCACAAGGTGGATGTGTTTCAGACTTCTGCCTCACATATACTACAATCCCTTGCTATCACACTGCAGCTTGTGGGTGACTATATGTGGTTCTCATGGAGTACAGAAGAAAGGAACAGTGCTATGCAGATGTTCTATGACATTGCTTGCTTCCCTAAGGTTCTGTGACATGACTTGTTTTTCTATGTTTCTTTGAGAGACTGACTGTACCCACATTGTCATCAATTATCTGACTGGCCACATGAACACTGATACTTCAATCAAAAGGATTTCCAGTCTATCAACTGCCAGGTGGAGTGCAGTGCAGAGGGTATTATTTACAATGTGTCTGTATGCCATACAGGTATATCCCATGACCCTCACACCTGCCACGCATCAGAGCTATACTAGTAGTTTATGCAGAGTGATTTTCCAAATGGACATCTTACTGCCGATGCCCAATATACCCGGAGTCATGGTTCATGGCACCAATACAAAATTAGCAGAGCATGGTCGAGATGTCATAAAACACTTCACTGCTGCAGACTTACAGCATTGCTGACCTTGTGCTAAGGCTTGTTTACACTGCTTGAATTTCTGTGGTATTGCACTGCACTATGATCTGGACACTTATAGTGAGATACTTTTTGCCTCTGATGCTGCACAACATGGTGGCATTCAGAAAGTTAAATCTGGGGATCATTGCTGGAGGATCAGACAGACCACAGCAAGCAGAAGGAAGCACTAGGTGAGAAGTGATTAGAGGAACCTGCCATGGGGAGCCTCCATGTGAGGCGGAGGGAGGTACAGTACATTGCATCATGGGCAAAGGAGATGTATCTGGTTCACAGCTAGAGGCCAGATTACAATCCACAAAGTTCAAAGAAACAACATTTGGTGTACAACTATGGCCAGATTACAGCTAACAAACTTTAAAACTGATGCATGCAGTATTACACTCAGGCTATGCAATACATTTCAGTGCATTGACTAGCCATGCTGCACATCAGACAGAATCTAACCCATATTGCACAGCCGGGAGAGCAGGAAACAGTTATTGTCATTTGTACAGTTGGGATGGGGCACAGTGTCAAGGATAAGCAATAGCTACTTATATGGAAGTGTGGACACACTGGGGATGTAAAAGAATTATTGTGCCAGATATTATGGGTACTTGCCCAGGGCTGATGCCAGGTTACAGAGCCACAGCAGATTGCATAGCTCTTCACTGGCATGGGTGTAACAGTGCTTATGCATCTATTGTGGGAGTGACACTGACTTTGAACTGTCTCAACCAGGCAGGTGCTCCCATCGTGGAGTGGCACTGCCAACAATGCCTGCTGTCAAGGGCAGTGGAGACCTGCATGACTCTGATTGCTCGGCTGTGCAATTTGGATGACTGCCAAGGAGGCTATGTCCATGTTAATGTTCCTAT
This sequence comes from Protopterus annectens, assembly GCF_019279795.1. Classification (NCBI taxonomy): domain Eukaryota; kingdom Metazoa; phylum Chordata; order Ceratodontiformes; family Protopteridae; genus Protopterus; species Protopterus annectens. The sequence continues at coordinate 683,045,404 of NC_056751.1, read as the reverse complement.
CATGCCACATCACCCTCACCACCAGCAGCTGGGTCAAAGAAGTGGAACTATGGAACCTTGAGGTACATGCCCTGTGAGATGTGTCCAAAGTGAAGAAAGAGGACAGGCATCCTCATATATAGTGGTGGTTGTGCCACATAGAGGCAGGAAACCCCATGGAGGCAGCAATGACTGCCAAGTGATTGGCTATTTACTTAAGTTGGTTACCCAGGCATTAAATGCCCTCATGTATGTCATCATGCATGCCATGTAGTATGATAATCATCTTTGCATTGCAATGGTAGCATCCATGTGTGCCTGGATCACTGACCTATATATCTGTAATGATTTATACTCTGTGTGACACCTAATTTAGGCACTGAACAGGACACATGTCAAGGGTTTTGCTATGTAATGTCATTATGCTCTGTGGTGGTACCACTGCCAATTGTAGGTGCCAAATGTCCTGTTCTTCCATACCCTTTAGAAAGTCAGGGACAGGTTTCACAAGTGACACAGCTGTGTCAGAGGATGAGGGGGGGGAGTCCTCCACAGTAACCAACAATGACTGTAGCACTGTATTATCAGACTGTACTAGGGCAAGACTGTCATTATTGTTAGGCTCCATTGCTGCACTAACTTCAGGCATGCCCAGCAGTGTTGTGGCTGATGCCCAGCAGTGTTGTGGCTGACATATGACTGCTACATCTGTGGTATGCCCTGCAGTGTTTTGGCTGATCTATGACGCCTACATCTGTAGTATGCCCTGCAGTGTTGTGGCTGACCTATGACTGCTACATCTGTGGTATGCCCTGCAGTGCTGTGGCTGACCTATGACTGCTACATCTGTGGTATGCCTGGCAGTGTTGTGGTTGACCTATGGCTGCTACATATGTGGTATGCCCTGCAGTGTTGTGGCTGACCTTTGACTACTACATCTGTGGTATGCCCTGCAGTGTTGTGGCTGACCCATGGCTGCTACATCTGTGGCATGCCTTGCAGTGTTGTGGCTGACCCATGACGGCTACATCTATGGTACAACCTGCAGTGTTGTGTCTGACCCTTAATTGCTACATCAGTGGCATGCCCTGCAGTGCTCTGGCTGATCCTGGATTGATACATCAATGGCATGCCCTGCAGTACTGTGGCTGACCCCTGACTGCTACATCTTTGGCATGCTCTGCAGTGTTGGGGCTAACCCTTGATTGCTACATCAGTGGCATACCCTGCATTGCTGTGGCTGATCCATGCCTGCTACATCTGTGGCATGCCCTGCAGTGTGGCGGCTGAACCATAACTGGTACATCTATGCTATGCCCTACAGTGTTGTGGTTAACCTGTGACTGCTATAACAGTGAAAACTGACAAACACCTGTTTGTACAACTGATGATATCCAACAATCCTACACCACAGTGCTGTACCTACATTGCCGGATGCAGACCATGCATCAGGCAGTGCTGTACCTACATTGCCGGATACAGACCATGCTAAAAATGAAGACAATTGTACCTTGCACTGTGTGCTGCCAAGCCTGCATCCCAGACATGCCTGTAGAAAAGAAATCATCATGTTTACTATCACAACAGTCATGCCAGTGGTGTGCTACAAGACTGTGTTACTGCGTTAAGGTAATGCATGCAACAACCAGTCCAGTCACAACAGTCAGGTCTCTACCAAATAACAGTGTCTTCCAGCGTCTCCTTGCTCTCTCCAGATGAGGACACAAAGAATTCCTGTTTGTCAGTGAATGCAGTCTGTAATGGTGGACCTCCACCTGTGAGCATCATCACCAGTGCAGTGGCATGTGCTTTCATGTGAACATGCAGTATTATGTTGGTGACCCTGTAGTAGAACTGTTGTGGCAGTCTGTTATGGGCAACAATAGCAGTCACATCTGTAATGATGTCATCCCCTCCACACATAAGAACCTGTCAGGCCAGTTTGCACTTAGACTGCACCTTCCATGCAGTAACACATCTCTGAATTTCATACACAACAGTTTATAAGCAACAGTGTTAAACTGCCTTATTTTATCCCACACAGGGGAGCTCAGATTCATGGTTATATGAAGGAGAAGATATACAAGCCTCTAGGGATCAAAACTGTGGAGACATAGAAGAACTCCATTTATCTCAGGACCTATATCATCACAATTTATCACGAGGACTGAAGTAAATAAATTTTAAAGTATAACGTGAATTTGTGCTGCCACTTATAACTGTTTCTTTCATGAGAAGGTTGTTTTACTAGTACCGTAATGAACAGCATTGCAGTTAACAGGGGCCATAATGAACAGCATTGCAGTTAACAGGGGCCATAATGAACAACATTGCAGTTAACAGGGGGTATGATTCAGGCACAGTGACCTCACTTTGAGTTAGCAGGGGGTATGATTCAGGCACAGTGACCTCACTTTGAATTTTCTTGCTCATTATTTAGCTGTCAGGCTGGATGTACATTCAAATTAAAAGTTGTTCATCTTGGATCATGCCAGTGAACAGGCTGGAAGTAGTAATTTAGACAGCTTCGAATCTATACCATTATGAGCTTTTAAAATAAATGTTACACTGCATTCGCTTGATGACAGAGTAAGACAATAAGCTTATATTGTCTGCTGCTTCAATTAATTCATTTGGGGGGTCTTCAACTCTCTCTGTGAATAAGTATTTCTGCATATTGTGCAAGTAGCTAGTGTCTGCATTCTACTACCTACACCCCTCCTTTTGCTTTTCAGGATGATGCCTTCAAATATGATCTTGTGGACCATTTTCATGTATCCTCTTCATCCGTTGCAGTAACTAGTGGGAAAAGCTTCTGATCTTGCAGGTTCTGGTTGCAGCATTTTCCCTGTTTTCATGCACCCTTCCAGCGGATATCTTCTGGACGTTTTCAGGAACTTGATGTCCCTTCACTTGTGTAGCCTCATGAACTGTATACAGTACTCCTGATGTGGCCCAACCAAAGCAAGCCAGACTGACAGCATTACCTCTTTCCTTACAGAATTTATCTGCCAAAACACAGATCTCAGCATTTCCTTTGTTGGTACTGCTCCTGACCTCTCATGTTACTCCTAATAACCTAGTTCAGTTGTGCTCAAAACCCCATGTAGCATTTTCTTCCAATCTTGCAAAAGACAAACTCACTGGGACAGGGGTGGGAGCTGGTGTAAATGGGTTGAGTTTGATGTAATCGATAAGGTGTTTACCTCACAGACACAAGCATTTGATTCTCACCTTTGAGGGAAATTGGCTAGGTTTAAAATAGCCCAGAATGGCAGCTATTCTACTGCTCACCTATGAACCTGTGACCTTATCAGAAACAGGTCAAATGACAAAAAAACAAACAAACAAAAAAAAAAAAACAATAGTTACATAAAATAAATACAATAAGTAAATAAAGGTAGGAAAGCATAAGTGTTCATGAGCTATTACCACAGTAATTGTTTACACCACAATGAACCCTGTTTAACCATTAGCTTACAACTGGGAGGTGAAAAACCTTAATTTCAAAGTAAAATAATATAGTGTGGCAGCCCCATCAATCCTGTTTGGGGTATAACAAATTCAAAACTGATAATCATACAGTGTAATGCAATGACATCTCTACTGAAATATATATGTGTGTATATATATATATATATATATATATATATATATATATATATATATATATATATATATATATATATATATATAGGTTCATAGGTTGGTACTAGGCTATCGGCCCTAGGGCCTATACAAGCCTAGCCATAAGAATTCCCTGGCTATTTCTTCCCACAGTATTTACTTCCCTGGACCCATCTAGCAGGACAACTGACATGATCCCTGGGGTGAATTTCCTATCTCCCATCCAATCATCAAGGTTCCTTTTCAAGAGGGCCAAAGAGGCGCTCTGTTTGACATGTATGGGCAGTCTATTCCAGAGTCTGGGGAGTCTCTGGGTCAGGAACCTATCCCTCCAGCATGTTTTGTTCATTGTTATGACAATGTTTAGATTCCTGGAGCATGTGTCTCTGAGGGATTGGAAATTTTTTAAGTGTAGCATGTCTAACAGCTCTGGGTTTGACATGGCCTTGTATGTTAAGCAGAGATCGCCTCTGAGTAGACGATATACGACAGAGTATAGGTGGAGTTTTTTAGATGGTCAGCATAGGGCATCTGCTTTAGGCCTGTGATTCTTTTAGTGAGGTATTTCTGTGGCTTTTCCAGTTGCTGCAGATGTCTTCAGAGGTACATACCAAATGGGGCGCTGTATTGGATCTAATGAGGGATGAGTACAGTGAGACAATGACCTCCTTTTTTCAGGAAGAAAAGCCCTTAGTGATGAGGTGTGCCACATAGAAGGATTTCCTGACTGTTGTGGCGATGTGGTTATCGAAGGTGAGACCACTGTCCACCTGTGTCCCTAAGTCTCTTATCACACTTTCAGTGTTTAGTGTACTGCCACCTATGTGGTAATTCATGGGTACATGTTTTTTCCCAAAGCGGATAACTATACATTTCTTGGCATTGAGCTTGAGCCCATGGCACTGGCACCAAGCATCTGTTTTTATTAGGCCATTTTGTAGAATATCCATATCATTTGGGGATTCAATAATGGCTCCCAGTTTGCAGTCATCTGCGAACTTTGTTAGCCAGAGTCCCTTAGTGTTGGTCTGTACTTCAGAGAAGTAGATGGCAAACAAGAGCAGTCCCAGGACTGAACCCTGAGGTACTCCACTTGTCACTTGTCTGGAGCTGGATTTGAAGTCAGCTACTTTTACAGTGTGGGTTCTGTCAGTAAGTCAGTTGGCAACCCATCAAGTGACATAGGGATTAATGCCCAGCTTAGTAAATTTACCTATGATTCCAGAGTGGGGGGCTAGGTCCAGATAGGCGGTGTGAACCACCTTACCCTTGTCCATGGCTCTGGAGACTGATTTGAAGAAGTCAATCAGGTTCAGGAGGATATATATATATATATATATATATATATATATATATATATATATATATATATATATATATATGTGTGTGTGTGTGTGTGTGTGTGTGTATATATATATATATATATATATATATATATATATATATATATATATATATATATAGTTAGATAGATATATAGATATGTATTATGGTTTACTATTGGCATTTCAAATCCACTTCAGTCGACTGTTTAGAATGTCGACCCAAAATGTTGAATCAGGAATGCCAAAAAGTAAACCAAAGCAAAAACTAATACATTGACAATAGTGGTTCGATGTATTCGACATAGCAGGAGGTGACATCACTCACCTCCTGCTATACACATTAACATACCATTAAACTCTACAGTTAATGGTATGTTAATTGTACTATTTTTCAAGGGGGCTATGCCCCCCTGCACCCCCCAAACCCCCTGCACATGGAATATACTAACTCCAAAATTACACTACAGTGAGGAAATGGGACAATTTCCTGTTCCTCATTTAACCGCGATCTCCCTGCACAATGTTGAACCCAAATGCACAAATTACACTACCCACTTGCTGTAGTGTAGTCAATACATTTGGGTTCGACATTCTGCTGACTTGAAAACTGCAAGTCGACCACATGGAGGTCGACCGATGCAGTTTCAAGGTTTACACTGTAAACCATGTATTATATACATCCAAATATGATAAAAACATGATTTTCTTAGTTTTGTAGCACTGTTCTCAATAACACTGGCATAGGTTAACAATAAATCAGCCATAACATACTAAATTTTATTAGAAATGATGGAAGGTCATCCCTGACTTTTCACCTGAAACAGAAACTTGAAAGTTATATTAGGAGTCAAAGAGATGTATCCCTAAGATTAAGGAATGAAATGGGGGAGGGGGGTACTTTCTCCAGAAAACTTAACAAAAGTGAAAATGCTTGTCTCCTCAGATAACAAAACTGCCACCATGCAAGGATTTAACAGGTTGGGTTTGAGGGTAAAAACAAAATACAAAGTAAATGAGTTGCTTATAGAATGCTAAGGACCTAACTGGAGAGGTTCAGTCTGATTAGACTGGTGCCTGTTTGAAAATTTGAGATTAATAGCATGAGTCCTAAATCTGAAAAAAAAATTAAAACATGGCCCACCGGACTTAGCAACAAACTATGAATGTCACTGTCTTACATAAAAACATTTTTTGTGGGTGAATCTCCCTACACCCCAACTGTGAGAGGCTGTACTCACCACAACCCTGCCACCAGGGCAAGCCTCAGTTAAAATGAACCTCTAAGTAAAGGACTCCATGACATCCCCCCACTGTCTGCTGCAGCCACATACACCAGTGTCGCCTGGTTCCCCCACCCTGTCCTCCCTGCATAATCCAGCTTGCTTTTTTTTTCTTATTTTCTCACAGTTTGATTTGCTGTTCATATTTTTCCTGCATCCACCACTGCATCCTTTTAACACACCCTAACTGATCAAGACTGCATGTATTAACTCCAAAGGAAATTACTTTATGTGGGAGTCTGGCTAGGATGCCAGTGTCCACAAGTTTCTATCTTTGACGTACAATGTAGAGCACTTTTGCATTTGAGATTCTTTATCCAAGCATTTTATCCAATGAGAGCCTAAACAAAAATCATAACTAGGGAAAGATATTCAGTCTTGCTCTTCAAGTTTTGCCTGCATCCTGTCAACATAATTTAACAGGCCAAGACAGCACTGTAATAATTGTGGAGGAAATAACTGAATCAAGATATGGGTCTTGTGGTGACTATGCCCCTTGAAGCCATTCTCCATTAGCCTAGTATACTTGTAAAGAAAGGCCCTAAGTTAAATATCTAAAATGTATGGTCTGAGCTGCACTTTTGATATTTTATCCCAAACTTTTGCTCAACAGATGGTCTGAACAAAATTTATGACTAAGAAATGAAATTCAGTTTTATTTTTTCAAAATAAAAATAGATATTGCCCATGTTTTAAAGTTCAAAGCAGAAAAATATTACTTCCTAATACACTGACAAGCAAAATAAACCTTTATTCTAGGCGATGTCAATATTGACTGGAATAAAATCAACACTCCTTCCCCTCTTCTGTCCATTAACCTTTACAACTTCACTCAAGTAATCCATTCAACTACTCATCTAAACAAAAAACAACCTCCTGGCTCAATCATTGATTGGATACTAGTCTCCCACCCTAACAAAATTACTCTCTCTGGCACCATCCCTGACACTTTCAGTGACCATCTCCCTGCCTTCATCCATAGATCTACTAGCACCATCCAACACCAACATCTCTATATTCAAACCCATAACCTTAGCAACTTCAACCCCGCTACTTTCTCTAACATCCTTAAACAAATAAACTGGCAAATCCTAAACACTCTCCCTCTTGACAATGCTGTAGAGCATTTTAACTCCATCTCCCTAAATACTCTTAACTCTCTAGCCCCTCTAAGAAACAAACGAATCAAAAGCAATTCTGCTCCCTGGCTCTCCAAAGAAACTAAACTAATTATGCACCACAGAGACAAATCCTGGAAGCTTTACCAGAAAAACAAACTGTCCACTGCCCTGCTCCAATATACCCAACTCCGCAACCAAGTAAAAAAACTTATTACCAAAGACAAAAAAATCTTCTATAATAAATTTCAGCACAACAACAAGAACCCTAAATCATTCTGGAATTCAGTTAACTCCCTTCCCCATCCAGGATCTAGAAATAACCCCTGCCCTGATCCTAGCTTAACTGACAGCGAACTGAGCACCCATTTCAATACCTTCTTCACTGAATCCATAGCTAAACTAACTAAATCATTCCCTACTACAAACCCTTTCAACCCCCTCCACAAAGCACCCATCTCCACAAATAACAATTCCCCAAATTTCCATCTCAAGCCAGTATCTACCATCCTAATAAAAAAGCTTTTATCTAAACTAAAGCCTTGCTCTAATGCCCCAGACAATATACCCTCCTCTTTCCTCAAATGTGCAGCTGATGGTAATCCTCTCCCAATTAGTATCCTGATCAACAGATCCTTAAATTAATCATATGTGCCCAAACTCTGGCATTCAGCCTACATTCTTCCTCTTCACAAAAGAGGCAAAGACACCTCTATCTCCAACTTCCACCCCATTGCCCTCCTATCTACATTATCTAAAATTCTAGAAAAATGTGTCCACCTACAACTTATGCCATACCTAATTCAGAATGACCTCCTTACTCCCACCCAGCATGGTTTCTGCCCTGGCCACAGTACCATAACTGCTCTTCTATCCTTCCTAGAAACTGTCAATCTAGCCCAAGACTCTGGACTCATAGTATCCGCAGTTCTGCTAGATCTCTCAAAAGCCTTCAACACCATTTCCCATTCACACCTTCTCCTCCATCTCACAAACCTTAATCTCTCCTCCAACACTCTTTCCTGGTTCTCCAGCTACCTATCAGACAGATCACAAGCTGTCAAATGGAAGAACTCCTCCTCTTCCTTCCTGCCTACACCTACTGGTGCTCCTCAGGGATCCATCCTCGGACCCATGCTTTTCAACATCTTCATAAATAACCTTCATGCTTTCATCCCTGACACTACAGTCATCCAATACACTGATGACTCTACTTTGGTCTGTACCGCCCCCAACATTCCTGAACTTCTGGACACAACTCAAATAGCTTTTTCCACTACTGACAGCTGGATGCACCAAAATCACCTTTCCCTCAACTCTAATAAATCTAAAATCCTAATATTCCTCTCCACCAAGGTTCCCTCCTTTGACAAAAACACTTTCAAGGTCCTAAGCAAATCTTCCAACTCAATAGAAGTAGTCCCCTCTGCAAAACTCCTAGGCATTATCATAGACGAACACCTCAAATTCGATCTCCACATACTTCAAAATATAAAGAAAACCCACCAAATGTTAGGCATGCTATATAGGAACAATCAATTTTATCCAACTCCTGTAGGCTTACCCTGGCAATAAGCTATCTCCTACCTTCTCTCCTATACAGAGCTCCTATCCTAACCAATCTGTCCACATCGATCACCACCAAACTTGAAGCTTGCTATAATAAGATCTCCAAATTTGCCACCAAATCCAAAATGTCAACTCACCACTGCATCTGCCTTCAATCTCTGAACTGGTTAGAACTTCCTAACCACCTAGACTATCTCCAACTAACCTCTGCTCATAAACTAATATTCTCCCCTGATAAATGCCCAGCCTTAAAAAATATTCTTCCTCCCTACATCCCAAACAGATCTTTGAGATCTGAACACCAAAACCTAATCTCCATTCTCAAACCCAAACATCCCGCTGGCCAACTCCTATTCTCCTTCTCCCTAGGTAAAAAATGGAACTCTCTCTCTCCTTCACTTAGGACTCTTCCTAATCTTGAAACCTTCAAACACCAACTCTTCCTACACCTATCTTCCAAATGGAAATGCTCATGCTTTCACCCTACATAAACTTTCCCACTAAACTCTACTCACTCCTACTCTACCACAGTCTTAAGCTTAATCCCACTTCTCCAAAGAATCTGTAATAGCTGACATCAAACAATCTCTTAGATTGTAATTTTTTTATATCAAAAAAAAAAAAAAAAAAAAACGATGATGAATATTACACTTGCAATTTTCTTTTCTTTTTTGAATGTATAACCTACATTTTTGTAACCTGTCTTTTTTGCTATTATATTTTGTACTTAATCACCAACATTTTGTAACCTATTTGTATTTGTAACCAACTTTCTGTATTGCTCATGGAGCTTTTCTCCCTGGGCCTCCACTGAAAATGGGCACTTCTTGGCCCAGTGGACTTGGTAATCAAACTGAAAATAAATAAATAAATAAATAAATAAAATGCTTGTGATGATACATAAATCACATTGCTAAATGATCACCTTTAGTGGATCCCTCTGGTGATAAATTAGGATGAAAGTAAAATAAAAAATGACCAGTCATATATTTCACGTTGCCTCCTCAGCCTTATCCCCAAAGACAGCCATCTTCTGTGTACCCCTTTGATGTCAGAATGAAGCAAAAGTGAAAGAACAAATAGAACACAGTGAAATATTTCATCACGTTGCTATCAGATGTACAATCACATGCCTATCTGAGCTCTGGGTGCTGACATGTCTAAACATGGGCTAACCTCTTGGCTAGGCTTATAAGGGCCTCAGGGCCAATAGCCTAGTAACTTCCTATGATCCTATGATCTAATGTTTGACTGGAAAAAAGTGAAAAAAGAATGATCATAGTAATGCATTCCAATTATTTGCTTGCAGACAGTGCACTAATGCCTAGACAAGTTAAAGTAACATTTTGTTCACAATCCTGCTGTTTCTTTGTGTGGAAAGTAAACAATAATAACAATAATAATCAGAGTAAAGCATTCTAAGGGCTTGAAGTTCTGAAACAGTTCTGGTAGAGGTGAGGCTCACCAGCAGAACTGCATTCAGAGTACAGAATTGCAAAGAGGTGGTTAAAAAGATGTTAAAGTAAGTTTCACCAAGACAAAGTGCAGATCCCAGGGTGGCAGAACAGGCCGCCTATATGGGCTCAGGTGAAGAATGCCTTTTAAAAATTGCTTTATTTCAGTTCTGGAAAGCAGCGGAGAGTATAGTGGCACACAGGTAGAGCCAGCAGAGTAACTCATCCAAGTAAGACAGGATAAGTGGAATCTCCACCAAAAAGGGGGATTTATTCTTCTTAACACGCCAAATGGGAAATCTTTTTAACTTAAAGATGCAAGATTTTCTGGTAGTAGGTTTTCTTACCTTCTGGAGTACCTGGAACACATCCTCTGAAAACTGGTGTCTGAACAGGATTAAACTTCTGTCACACAGAGAGTCAGAACGAGAGTCTGCAGGTTGGGATGTATCAGAGAACCCCTTTTCTGTGTACATTTTACTAGCACTGCCCCACAGGATTCCAGCTGCTACAGCTTGGAAATGGACTGTGGGGTAACATGAGCAGTGAGATATGGTCCTTCCAGGCCATGCCACCAGATGTCCCACAGGCGAAATGTTCAGCCTGCATCATTTACCAGGTGTGCCAGCACCAGAGAACCAGTTTTCTATTTATATTAGCTGCACTCCTGTAGTAAAGTGAATGCCGTCCAGCACCGCAGCACATCCCAGTCTGTCTGAGTTACCAGTCTATGAGGATACTGAATTCATCTCTAATATTCAGCAGTACATTAGGTGAGCTACCATTACCTGAAACAGTTCTGTGTATTCCCATAGTCTCCATTTTAACCTGCAGTTTGCTGTTGAGTCATCTCCCCTCAAAAGGTACATATAGATATTCTGCATTCCCTCCTGCCCTGGGCTTTTGTACCCTTACCACATCATCTGTGGAACAACACATTTGTTTACTGCATAGAACACTGCAATAATATCTACTGATAATATTCTTGCTATAGCAAAGCAAAATCAGTAGTGAAATAAGCACTGCAAAGGAACTGGTGGCTTTTATTGAGCTATTGCAGGGCTTGGAGTGCAGGCATTATGCTAATAAAGCAATGAACAGATCTGCCAGAATCACAGATGTAGCAGAGCTCACCACAGTATTTTCTCATATCTGGTTAGCTCCTTAACCACTGCACACATGTGGGCTTCTGCAACAGTCATTAGTCTAGACGGATGCAATCACATGACAGTGCAGTCATGATTTGCTGTGCAGTGCCATGCTAATGTGCAACATATCTGTATATGTGGTTAACAGACATCAGCCTCCCCCAACCTAACTTTGAGAATGTCTGTTGTGGTTGTGTTAGTGCACATTGACATTGGCTAGTATTAAACTAAACTGAGTAATCTAGATTTTTATGCCTTATCTGAAATTTTTATGTCATTTTTGTTAAATCATGAATTGCACTTTTACAGTATTACTGTATACTGTACATATTTTTGATAGGAAAATGTATGCCAGTTTTGTCTACACATTTTAATAATAACATTAATGTTCATTACTATATGGAAAAGATGCATGTATAAAATAAAGTTCAACATAAATTTCTGTGTAGTCCTTGTCTGAATAGAGTATCAAAGAAATTAAACAGAAATGGTTAATTACGCATTTTTGTTTTCATCAGTGTTGCCTTTTTCATGCCATGGTGGTGCAGTGGTAGTGTTGTTGCCTCACAGCAAGAGGTTCTCCCATTCGATTCTCGGCTGGAGTGTGGGGAGTGCCTTCTGTGTGGAGTCTGCATGTCCTCCCCGCTGTTGGATGGCGTTCGAAAGACATGCGTAAATGGGCGTGCCTTAGTTGAAGGTTGGACATCGAGCTGGCACCTCGGCGTTCGTGAAAATCTACTGCCAATTATTAACGGACCAGAGTTCTGCTGTGGCGACCCCTAAAAGCCAAAAGACAAACAACAAACAGTGTTGCCTTTTTCAGAATGGTTTAATGGAATTTTATTAGTCTAAGGCTAATAGGTACATAGGTAATTATTAGGCTACCTGTACTTGTGGGCCATTTAAAGCCTAGCCATTTTCCCTTTTTGTGCTCGAAATAACCCATCCCATTTGCCTATAAATTGTCCTTACCCATTCCATGATTGATAATTATATATTCTCCCTCATGAGAATAATTGGGATGATACCATAGATGATTTGAGGTACCCTTGCAGGGGATAAAACATTTAGGAGCTGCATCTGTCCATTAGTGGTACAGAGGGCAGTCCTAGGAGAAATTTTATGTTTCCCATCCATAGATTTAAGTTGCACTTGAAAATGAATTGGGATGAGCTTTGTTTTATGTGGATGGGGAGTCTGTTCCATAGCAGCAGTATGCTCTATGAAATATACCTGTCCCTCCAAACCATTCTGATGTTGCATAAGAGGTTTAAGAACACTAGACCAAGTATTTATGATTCCAGATGACTTGCTAATGTGCAGTAAATTCATCAGTAATTGGTCAGAGGACACAGGGCACCTCTTTCCATTCTGCAGGATACCGA
>NC_056751.1:682905019-683027519 GCF_019279795.1 Protopterus annectens | reverse complement strand
TTAAGTCATATTTATTATATTACCTCCCAAACAAATCTCGATTTTGTACATATGATAATTATTTCTAGGGATGATTATCTGAAATGCTGGATATCTGGGAAATTTATAACCACCTTTCTATATCAGATGGACAGTAATACCTCACAACAACATATAATTGCCAAACACTTTTTTTTATATTCACACTCTGTTAATAATGATCTTTATTAATGCCTGTTTACCAATATGCAGCAAAATAGGAAACAGTGTAACAATCTCTCTCTCTAGATTTTCAAAATTAGTCTCCTATAGATGGTTTTACAATATTCCACTGAAATTATGATTAACCAGAAATGTTGTAGAAATCTCACAGCCAACTGAAATTTCCTCTACAGATGGTTATAATCTCCCGAACTATGATGTGTGTGTGTGTGTGTGTGTGTGGGGGGGGGGGCAACAAACTCAAACTAAACATAATTTACTCTGATATTATAGGTTCATAGGTTCGTAGGAGGTTGCTAGGCTATGTAAAAAACATGGGTACACTAAATGACCATAGTTAGATGGTCACTGTTACCTGAGACATTCTATGATCAGCACAGACTGCCCCTGTCCTTGAGGGACATAAGTGCCACCCCCGGGGGGGGGGATTTACAGTCACCCATCCAATTGTCAAGGTTGCACTTAAAAAAGATCATTGAGGAGCTCTGCTTCACATAAAGTGGGAGCTTATTCCAGAGGAGTGACAATCTCTGGGAGATATGTTTGTCTCTCCAGCATGTTCTGTTAACGTCACAGGCTAGGTTGAGATCTCTAGAGTGAGTGACTCTTGTCCCATTTGATTTGCAGATGAGCAGCACTTCCATTAGGGCAGAGTCAGAGACCTCTCTGTAGGCCAGGCACAGGTCACCTCTCAGCAGCCTGTGTGATACAGAGTCCAGTGACAAGGATTTCAGTCTTTTCATGTAAGTCTCTTGGTTAAAAACCATTGTGTTCTGTCCAGTTGCTGCAGGTACCTGGTGAGATACATACACAAGGGAACATTGTACTCAATTGGTGGTCTGATAAGGGTCAAGTACACCAGAGTTAAAACATCCTTAGTCTTGGATGTGATGCCCTTATTTATGAGATACGCAATGTAGAAGGCTTTTCTTACCACTATGGATACATGGTGAGCAAAGTGTAGTTTGTTATCAACCTGTGTTCCCAAATCTCATGACAGGATTTGTGCTTAGAGGGGTGCTATCTATATCATAATTAGTAGGGGCCACTTCTTTGCCAAAGGAGATAATGAGGGATTTTTTATAGCACTTCATGACGATCTTCAAGTTTCACTGTTCAGCAAAAATGCATCAGTTAATCATATATTTACCAAACCATTTAATGACAATCCATTATGTCATGTTCCAAATTGGTGAACGAAGAGAACAGAGATGAAGGGTCTACAAAAATAGAGTGAAACTATCAGCATTTAATGCAACACAAACACTTTTTCTTGATAGTCTACATATGCCCAAGATATTTTAAATCTAAAGTAATGTGTGTTTTATTTCCAATAGGTCAGTGATGAAAAACTACCCTAATTGTAGCCTGGAAGAAGTCAGTACGAGCACTGACATAATGTCAAGGCACAGCTAATTTTAGGTAAGACCATATATTTTTATTCATATCTTTTTTTATAAAGTTTCTAAATATATAAATAAAGTTACTACTTTAAAGACTGGCAGTATTAATATTTCAAAACAAAATACTATGAAAATAGTTTTTGTAACAAGTAATTTATTTTCATGATTCAGATAAAGAGATGCTGAGTAATTAACTGCATATTATATATAACTGTGTCATTTTTATGTGTATAGATTCATAGATTAGTACTAGGCTAACTGCCCTTGCAAGCTATTTTAAGCCTAGCTAATTATCCCTTGTGAGACTCCAACCCTGTACCTTGTGTTTGCAAGGCAAACACCTTAACCATTAGGCCACCCTCCCAACCCTAAAGGCAATACATAGACAGTAGATGTTATTACATGGGAAGCAAGGAAAAGAAACTCTAGATTAAAAGTGAAATGGATACTTCTGTATTTTCATTCACTCATTCTATCTCCAGTAACCCTCTTAATCCAATTTAGGTTCTCAGAAAAACCAGAACCATTGCTGATAGCCAGTAGGTACAGGGCTATGACTTAATCCTGAAGGAGGGCTTTTGTATTTTTTTAATTTCACATACACTTAGATTTTAACTTTCTGCAGCTGGTAATTATTTTACTAGATACAAACAGAAGGATATTTGTCAACAACTTACTCTTTGTTGCCGGTAACTGTTTAACTGCCATAATTGATCACATTCAAGGTGTGTTCACATTGAGTTTGATGCATGCATGTACTGAATTGCTGAATGAATGCAGGTACCATATTAAAAGAAAATAGAGCATCAAAACTGAAGGAAAACAAACCCCGGGATTCGTGAAGCTCGGTGCAAGGATGGTTTTAGCCTTGCACCGAGCGTCCTCCTTGCAGATGGTGCAGCAGCACCATATGAATATTTATGAGGGCGTGCTGTCACACTCTCGACGTGCACAGGAAATGTGTGCGAGTGCAGGGGGCATGTTTAAGTGATCTATGGAGGCTTAAACATGCCCCCATAGTTGCACAATCTACAATGCTTACTATTAGAGCCCACCTCTAATAGTAAGCAATTAATTCAGTGTCTTTGGATACTGAAATGCATGCTAAGCATACAAGTGTCCACGAACACTGAAATAAAATCAAAGTAGTAAACACACAACCACGTAATGGAATGTTGAGCCCCTGTCCCTAGAACTATCACAATTAGATTCCCCGTGTCCCTATTTTACATTCGTATTGCTTCATTACTGAAAGTGTAAGTGAAGCGCAGTATGTTTGCGCATCGCTGCCCTCTGCTTAGCGTAGCTTACACATCAAAATCATCCAAATAGAAAACAACATGCAGAATCAGTATTAACCTCAATAGTGTAATGGTTAGAGCATCCGCCTAACGAACTGGCATTTACAGTTCGGGTCCCACTATAGCACATATCATTTTCCATGTGGAATGTGTATATGAACATATTTATACATCTTTTTGCTGTATAACTTACATAATAACATGTAAGTGTGAACTGGAGTACTGCAAGAAATGTTTAACTAATGTCATTTAATCAAAGTGGTAGTGTCATAATGAATAAGGCACTGGTAAGCAGGTGTAAGCACAAATAAGCAGTAGTAAACATATATAAGTACTAGTAAGCAAATCTAATTGCATTTGCATGGGTGTAAGCAGTGCCCACACACATTAAGCAGAGTAGAAGCTAACTGAATTTAAGAAACTGTAATTGAAAGAAAGCACAGCCTACCGTCATGCAAACATGCACACACCTGCTCACAACTGCTTAAAAGTGCTTTAATCACTCTGTATCCAATGGCCTTTGTTCTGCCCAGCAACAAAATAAATGGCCTCTGCAAAGATCAAACCCATGACCCTGCACACCACAACCATTGTGATTTTCAACTAAGCCATGACAGATATACATAAATCTAATGTTATCACAAACATATCATCCAGCACAGTCATGCAACAGCATAGGAAATGTATATAATTGTGTAGATGTATGTGCATGTGTATGTACAGATATAATATATATATATATATATAGAGCTAAGAAGAATGAATGTTGTAACAATAAATCATACAAAAAGAATGAGAAGGAAATCAACAGCAACCCCAGTATTATTTAATGCTGTCGTCTTATGTCATATCCAGCTGGGCAGGGGTGAGCAAATCACTGCTACTCAAACCACAGGCAGGATACTACCAGTGGGAGTAACACTGTCGATCTGCTAAGTCTACTTCACAAACAATTACAGGGTAGTCCCTCGTGGGACTACCCAAAAATTGTGAATAGTGTCCTATTGGTCACTCATCTCACCAATGTTTGTGGACTAAAAGGTAGGGATGTCTGAGGATACGTGGAGTGAGTCAACCCATGGGATGGGTCTACAGGAGTAGGGAGTGGCCAATGTGTAGTGGTGTGGATACACCGTGTATCCAACTGGAGAATGGTTGACTGCTGTGTCAGTGAAGTGTTGGGGTAAGTATATGGGGAACTAGGATCCATGGGTATATGGGTATATATGCAAACGAAGCAGCACAGCAATAGTGTAGTGGTTAGAGCATCCGCTTAACGAACAGACATTTCCGGTTTGAATCCCACTGCAGCACATACCATTTTCCATTGGTAATCTGTATATGAACATATTTTGACATCTGTCTGCTGTATAACCTGCATAATAACAATTAAAAGTGAACTGGAGTGAAGTGTCAGTGTCATAATGAATAAAGCACTAGTAAGCAGGTTTAAGCATAAATAAGCAGAAGTAAGCATGTATAAGCACCAGTAAGCATGTTTACATGTGTTTGCGTGGCGGTATGCATTGCCTACACAGATTAAGCAAAGTAGGAACTAACTGAGTGTAAGAAACTGTAACCGGAGTTTAGCATTGCTTAGCTCCATGTAAACCTGTGCACATCTGCTCACAACTGCTTTAAAGTGCCTTAATCACCCTGTACCCAACGGCTCGTATTCTACACAGCAACAAAATAAACAGTCTCTGCAAGGCTAGAACTCAGGACACTGTACATCACAGTCACAGTAACTAACCACTACACCATGATAGCAATACATATACAGGAGGTATCAGCAAACTAATCCTCACCATGGGGAAATCAAATCAAACATGTGAACTGAATCTATGCACAGTGTAATGTTCTATAACCCACCACAGACCATAAATATGTGAATTGGAGTACTGCAGTAAACATAGAGTTGAAGCGTCACTGTAATAAAGTTTTGAAGTCCCCAGGACCCCATACAGTGTATGTGCACATGAATCAAGGATACCAGACACATATATAACCTGTAATGAATAAGACTTCGTTGACAAAAGGCAAATATAATGCTAGATAACCAATAAGCAATGCTAACCGCAGCACAGCCCAACTAAGTAATTGTAAGCAATGTGTAGGGAAGCCAATACAATATGCCTACAGGTACACCTCTTTAAGCAGTGCCAACCTGAAGTAAGCAGGTGTGACCATAGTTTAGCTTTTTCGAAACCGGCCAGTTACGGGAAAGTGCGGGAATTTGGCCCTACTTAAACCGAAGAGGCGGGAATACAGCTCAAAACTGGTTGTAGCATCCCCCTGCAGGCAGAATGGCTGGAGTGGGAGGAGGCACTCGCTTTAGAGTGCAGCGTTGGGGCATCCAGGAGTCCAAATCCATGGTATGGCTCCTGGTAAAGCACCATGACAGGAGACTACTGCAGGGCCAGTACCAGGGCTCGCAGTACAAAAAGGAGGCCTGGGACAGTTTCGCCCGTGACCTCACTAGTGCCACAGGTATCCCCCGAACTGGTGAGCAGGTCAGGCACCACCATGCAGACCTGAAGCGGTGGAGGGGGGAGGTCCTGGAACAGTGGATCCAGGAAGCAAGGCAGATGCAGAATGCCCCAGAACTGAGTACTCCTTCCACTACATAGTTAATAATTGCCTAGCTTGTGTACACTATGGAAAGGTATGGCTAAATATCACTGTACTTCTCTGACAGCTGCAGATGAGCGTGCTGCAAACCAGCAAGCCTATGATGCTAGGCTGCAAAGGATGCACCGCGAGGCAGGTCAGTAAATAGCCTGCATGCACTGTCATAACAGATAAATGTAAGAGCCTCGGAAAGTGCTGTACCAGTATACAGAATTGTGTAATATTCTGCGAATAAAGGTGTAATCCCTGCATTGCTTTGGTTTATTCTGCAGTCATATGTTGTTGTACTGTTGCAGTTATTAAATAGTACTGTTGTAGTAAGCAGTGTTACCGACACTGTGGTATGCAGATAAAATGTGTATGAAGTGCTGTATAACAATGTTGGATGTGCAAACAGGTCAGTCATATTAGACAAAATACATTGCAAAGCCTCACAACAATTGCCTGATAGCATAGTGTACAGTGATCTTAACTGTAATGCTTTTGTCACACACAGCAGGGTTTTGGATCCCAAGAGCACTAGTAAGTTGTATGCATAATCATTCCACACAACTATACACAGTTTGTTAGAATGTACAGAGAGAAAGCTGTATGCATATTTACACTTAACAACTGTGCAGATTTTGCTAGAATGCTCAAATAGAGAGTGGTATGCATATTCATGCCCCTCAACTGCTCCAATATGCCCCGTATGTCCTGATAAATGGCAACCATCACCTGCCTTTTGCCCTGTTCCCCTGACAAATTAGTGTGATGATCCAAGAAATGTAGGCAGCTGTTAATGACATATAACTGATAGTCAGACTTGTACATAGTCAGAGAATGTACATGCAAACATACCTGTCATTCCAGCATCTCACCCAAAGTGTATGAGAGCAGTCTCAAAACATGTTGCATTAACACCTGCACCTTGTCAAGTCTGTACGTAAGACACAGGTCCCGTACATACTAATCTACAAACATACCATTGTACAATATAACGCCATTGGGTAGTGTAATAATATATGTAAGGGGCAGACCACTGCAGTGACTATGAATGTTGTGAAAACTACAAGGATTTATTAGTTGTTAATTGAACTCTCTCTCTCTTTCACACCTACCATATGTGCAAAAATAACTGATTTACACAACTCATTTGGTATGTCTACACTCCTAACCTCTATTGGGACATATGTCCTATTGTTTTATAAATATTCACATCTGTTTCTATGCATGTGCCATGTTAAAATACTCCCATATTGGTGGCCTGTTGCAATCAATGAAACCTACATGTTGTTGTAATGGCCGCTGTTTACCCATATATGCATGTGTTCCGCCTGTTCTGCAACTATTTATATCTGGTGCCCTGGGTAATGGGAATACCTATGCATGCTGTTATAATTAATCGTGAATGCTGTTGACTATTACTAACCCATATCTGCCTTAAACATGCGACAACATAGCTCATATGGGAAGGCCGCTCCCAACGGACCCACCTGTCCCACCTCAGCTGGCCATGGCACCAGGCACCAGCACATCTGGTGCCCAGCCTGGGACCGCCTCATCCGTTGGCCCTGCACCACCTTTGGGTAGAACCACCACAGGGGGTGGGGAAGGCCCCCCTGGAGCAGGATCGGACAGGAACCTGTCACCCATGGTACGGTCTGGGCCGTGGTGCATAGGGAGCTTGACAGGGAGATTTGAGACTGCCTATGCCAGTTTGAGGGCCGAGTGGCGCAACTAGAAGGTGAGCCTGCTCTTCCTACACAGCCCCCAGCACAGCCACCTTCTGGGCTGTGAAGGTGCAGTGGTGACAGCCCATGGGTGGGGACCTCAGTCCCACTGTATCCATTTGTGGGCTCATGGGCTTGCGACTTCCAAACACCCCTCCCCATCCAAGGTGTTCCTACCACATGTGTCATATACCGCCCCTGTACACGTCTTGTTTGTCTTGTCTGTCATCCTACACAACCTATCCTCCCTGATCATACCTACTCTTCTTCTCCAACATCCCACTCTTACCTAAAAATAAAATAAAAAAAGGGCAATCTGTTCCCACAAAAAAAGCATGCCCCCATACATTGCTGTCCATTTTGTGCACGTGTACACTGGACACATGTAAATGTTTCTAATTGGCATCACAACATACTATTGTTGTCCTCACCCCTCTTTCAGGGTTGTGAGTGTCCAAATGTACTGCCAAATTTATTGCATATGCACAGCCATTGCTGTAGAAGAAATGGACAGCTATGGACCTTCCCTATACCCTTCCTGCACATCCCTAGCTACCTTGCCTACTGTCTTTCCCTCTTTGTGCCCCTTTTTCACCACTTATCACCCCTTTTTTCTTTTCTTTTAAAAAAATTAGAGCGGGGGTAAGTGGGAGTAAGCACTTTTAAGCAGCAGTGAGCGGGTTTCCCCCTGTTTGCGCAGAGGTAAACACTCCTTACACAGGTTAAGCAATCAAGAAGGTAACTGAGTGTAAGGAACTGTAACCAAATGTAACCACTGCTTACCATCACGCAAACCTGTGCACACCTGCTCACAACTGCTTAAAAGTGCCTTAATCACTCCGTATCCAACAGCCCTTGTTCTGCCCAGCAACAAAATAAGCAGCCTCGGCAAGGCTCAAAACCAGAACCCTGCACATCACAGCCAATGTGATTTACCACTAAGGCATGGTAGATATACAGACATCTGATGTTATCACAAACATATCATCCAGCACAGTCATTCAACAGTATAGGAAATGTATTTCATTATGTAGATGTATGTGTGCGTGTGTTTATGTCCAGATATATCTACATACATAGATATACATATATATAGATATATCAAGAACAAACCACATGACAACAAAGCATTAAAAAAGAATGAAAAGGAAAACACCAGCAACTCCTGTATTATGTAGTGGTGTTGTCCTATGTAATATCAAGACTTCCTCAGACAGACATGTGTCATTAATAGACGCAAACATTTGTACATTGCCCAAATACATTACTTTGAGCATTTTATTTACATTAACAAAACAGTTCCTGTCCAATCATAATGTGAGAACAGTACTCTTGCAAGGAGCTGTGTGCAACATCATCATCAATAAAAAGTTAAATGGGGTAACCACAGAGGGACCGATAGTGTTGTGTGTACACTGGGTCGTCTGCATCACGTGTACCTAGAACCTTTAGGAGTCATGTGAATACTAGGATCATGTGCCTGAGAGAGGGGTGAGGACAACAGTAGTAATTTGTGATGCCAATTAAAAAGGTTACATGTGTCCAGTGGACACATGTGTGAAATGGACAGCTATGTCTGGAGCAAAAGTCATTCTGGGAACAGATTGGCCTTTTGTTTCCATTTTTGTAAGGTGAGAGTGGGATGTTGGGGAAGGAGAGTAGGTATGCTTGTGGGGGATAGGCTGGGTAGGATGACAGACAAGACAGACAAGACAGCATACAGGGGTGGTATATAACACATGTGGGGGGGGCACTTTGGACAGGGAGGGGTGTTTGGCAGTCACAAGGCCATGAGCCCCCAAATGGAAACAGTGGGACGGAGGTCCCCACCGATGGGCAGCCACCACTGCACCTTTACAGCCCCAAAGGTGGCTGTGCTGGGGATGTCTAGGAGGGGCAGGCTTACCCTCTAATTGTGCCACTTTGCCCTCAAGCTGGTGTAGCTGGCCTCAAAACCCCTTATTGAGCTCCCTACACACCACGGCTTGGACAATATGATGGCTGACAAGATCCTGTCTGGACCTGCTCCCAGGGATGGCAAGCCCCATACTCAGTGGTGGTTCCACCCAAAGGTGATGCTAAGCCAACAGAGGTGGAGGTCCAAGGCTGGGCCCCAGATGTGTTGGTACCCGATGCCATGGCCAGCTGAAGGGGACAGGTGGTTCCGCTGGGACCTGCAATCTCATACAGCCTATGGTGTAGGAGTTTTAACACAGATAAAGCTTAGTAATACTCAACAGCATTCAGGATTACTTATAACAGCATGCATAGATATTACCATTAACCCAAGACAACAGATGTTATACATTTGCAGAGTGAGCAGAACACATGCATGTATACTGCATGACATCTGTTCAAAGCGTAGATGACTTGTAGCTGCAGCTATGAACAGTGACCCATTATTGGCATGTCACTGTGATAACCTCAGACAGTGACTGTCATACCACTGTTTCATGTGATGTATGTCCAATCAGGGATGCGATATCAGTAACTCTCATCACTGCCACCTTGTACTGACTGCAATCCTCACACTATGCTTCTGCAGTTCACAGATGTGTGTTTTGTGAGTAACACAAGAAACAAATGGTTCCACACACTGACCAGTCCACAGATGACCCTACAGATGGGGGTTTCCTCACAAACAGAGCACTGTGTTGTCAGTTATTAAAACATGCAGACTAGCCATTATCAGGCACAACCTGTTAAACTGGCAGTAGTCTGAATGAAGCATAGCTACACTTACATGCTGTAGTCATGTCTGGCACATCACCCTCCTGTCTTTAGGCTGTTTTCCACAGTGTATGTTATTTGAGGAATATCCATATTTCATCTGTGATGCTGTTTACCAAACACCAGATCCAGGTTCCACTCACAGCGACTGTCATGGCAAACACCAACATGATGTTCCTAGATGTTGTACTGTGTTTCCAAGCAATTGGCTATGGGAATGTCACCACAGCTGTTCCACATGCAATCAGCTAGAGGAGGACTGCAATAGATGCAGATGCCATCACCTGATCATGACCATCAATTACAAAACACAAGCTGCTGTTGAGCAGGTGGACATCTCCACATCCACCAGAGAGTGTGTGGGAGGAACAGACAGAGGAATAGTGCATCAGAGAAGGGCTGGGAGACTAAAACTTAAGCATCTTTTGTCACACACCTACTAGTACAGGGGGTTCAAACTCCTGACTGACTAGCCATTACTATTACAAGTGCATGCAGTTACTTCATGTGCCACATAGATGACATGTGGGTGTGCTGTAAGAACATACATGTGTGCTGGTGAGCGACATCTGCAACAGAGATATAGTAGACATACATTAGGTGTAGCACACATGGCTGTCCACATGAACAGATGTCATTGTCAACACAGCCACACTCTCTAAGGGACTCAGACACATTGGCACACTTTATCAGGTTCACAAATACACTTCCTAACTACTTAGTCTGCCACACTACAGTAATGCACAGGTATTACATACACCACAGGGGTTATCTTGAGGTTCTGTGGGCTAGGGCATTTGAACATGTCTGACATCAGTCAGTATGTCAATGTGAGTTATACTGGGTGTGACTGTGGTTGGAAACATCATACCCCACATGTAGACACAAGGTGCCAGTACTGACATGCATGTGTGCATTGCTTCATGGGTGTGTAGTGGTTGGCTGTGCAAGATGGCTCTACAAGGCAGGGTGAGAGGTAATCCTTGGCATCAGGCCACCTGACTATGGTCTGCAGTGTGGTTCAGGGTGTAGTGTCTGCAATGTCCCACACAGATGGGTATTGTATTAACCGTCCTGTCATCCTGGTTACTATTGTGTTTGGCCATTGCTTAGCAATGCATGCCATATCTGTGTTTGATAGTCCTTGACATGGACATTGCCTGGGATTTGCATGTCCCGCATTAATGTACAGTGACATGTTTAAGTGTACCTGGTTTGCCTGGCACATGTCATGTACACAGACTGTTATCATCAGATGTGCCAATCCTGGTGTGGTGTAGCAGGACCTGCTAACAGACAGCAGGTTGACCCTACACCTGCATCGATAGCATGGTACAGGTATTCCTGGTGCCAGTGGCATCTGTGCATACATGGCATGTGTGTAAGGCATTGTATGTCCTTTATGGATCACATTTGATGGCACCAGATATGTTGCAGGCATCTAGTGGGGAACATAGTGAAGGCGCATTGTCTGCAATTATGTGCCTATTGTACTGGTGGACAGGGTGCCATGCCCTCTACAGCCCACTGCAATCACACCATGCTTACTATTTGTCAACAATGTGCAGGGTACTAGCAATATAGAGAGATTTTTCTAGGCAAGTGTGTTTGTGTATCACACATGGGTTCAGACCGTATTCTGGGTAATAGTAGGGTTGCTTACTTTGTTCACCAGGCCTGTTGCCAGATGTAGGGATATGGCTTGCCAACCCAGTCTCTTGGCTGATTGAAATTCGTAATCCTCGTGAGGTGGACATTGTGACATATCATATGGCCACCATATAGGAAAACTACAAAACCCGCTCCTCAACATGTCCAGTGGTTAGACACTGACAGCCACCTCCTCACAGGATATGACTGACAAACACACCCGCCATGTCTTGGCATAGAACTCCTACCTAACTAGTTTATCACACTACAGCATTACACAGTTATAGCATGCACTGTGGAGATTACTGGGCTACCCCATCCCCAAAGGTGTATTTCACAAGGAATGACATCAGTAGGTTTACCAAAGTAGGGCACTTCAAATTTCCTGCAAGTGAGTAGCCTAAAATTTATTGCTCACAAAACAGACAGTGAGACACACATGTAACATCCACAACTGACATGTGTGGGTATAGAACCAATGACCAAGATCTACATCGCACTACTGCATGGAGATGTTATAAGATGCACCATGGGGATTACTAGGTAACGGGTTCCCCAAAGGTGTACTTGACAAGGAATGACATCAGCAGGATTACCAAAGTAGGGCATTGTAAATGTCCTGCGAGTGAGTAGGCTATAATGCATTGCTCCCTACGCAGACATTGAAACACACACAAAACATACATAACTGCCATGGTTGTGAATGGAACCCTTCCACAGCTCTAAATCACAGTCCAGCAGTACGTAGTTACCCGACACACTACAGAAATTACTGGGTTACAGCATTCCCAGAGGTGTATTTCTAGATGGGTGACATCAGCAGTCTTGCCAAAGTTGAGTATATGAATTGTAAGGAGTGTGAGTACTTTAAAAAGTACTGCTCACTTCTCAGTCAGACAGACACATACACAGTTGCCAAGTCTGGGATTAGAACACCTATCAAACTAGTTTATCACACTACAGCATTATACAGTTACAGGATGCGCTATAGAGATTACAAGGTTACAGCAGTCCCAGAGGTGTATTTCTAGGTGGGTGACATCAGCAGGATTGCCAAAGTAGGGCCAATAAATTGTAGTGAGTGTGACTAGCCAAACATGCAGCACTCTTTACACAGGCATAGGAACAGACACCAAAGAATCCCCAACTCCCATGTGTGAGACTAGAACCCATACCAGAGTTCTGTATCACACTACACTGTTATAGCATGCACCACAGAGATTGCTGGAGTACTCTTTTCCCCAAAGGTGTACTCCCCAGTGATTGACATCAGCAGGATTGCCAATGTAGGGCATTTGAATTGTATTAAGTGTGACTAACCTAATTTCCACAATTAGTCTATATGCATTAATAGCTGTCCTGGCCGGACAAAAATACCCCACCTTTGCAGGTCTTGAACCCAGAACACTGTACATTATAGTCACAGTAACTAACCACTAAGCCATCACAACAATACATGAGACTGAGGGTTCAACACAGTAATCCCAGTATAGGCTAATCAAATTGAACATGTGAAAGGAATGTATATACAGTTGTCCATAAATGACCTACCCAAAGCCGGCTTTATGCTACACAAGGCAGAAGTGACAATGTTTGTGATATCCATGGAGACAGGAGCTGACAGTTCTACAGATGAATCCTGTACTAAGGTACTGTATGAGCACATCCACTTGTGCATGATTCCTGACATCACACATGAAACCACAATGCTCACCTCCCAAATAAACAAGCCAGTCTGGTGGTCTCCTGCCATTGACAGAGTATACAACAGAAGGTAGACACTGTTGAAGCAAAAAGGATACTCCAAGGATGCAAACAACTCCCTTACCAGCCACAGTAATATGTTGAGATCCCCCATGGAATCCTCCAAAGTTGGTTATGTAACTAAAATCACCACAGATTCCACAGACAACCGCACATCATTCTATAGTTATGTCCTGAATCTAACAAGCAATGCTGAGATGTGCTCTGAGCTACGACAGAATGGCATTACATAGATTGCTCCCATGGATTGTGTCAATATCCAGGCAGATTGGTTTAGTGCCGCAGTCACCCCCTCTCACCCCCAAAAGGGCCAATGGCAATATGAACAGAGTTCTATTGGCCAGTAATCATGGCCACACAGGCAGAAACCACACTATCCACAGCTAAGAATACATAATCCATGGGACCAGACTGTCATGTGTAATCATAACCTCACATCAGGCCTGGTGCCCACTGAGTGGTGCACAGCTGCAGTTATCCCACTCCACAAGGGGAGATCCATCTTGGATCCCTGGGACTACTGTCACATCAGTGTAATGAGCCTGATCTGCATGACCATTGAATGCATTATCAGGGAAGTTTGGAACACAGACATTGGCAACCCTCAAACACTAGACCCCACACAGATTGGGCTCATGGAGGGCCAGTCTTGCCTCCTGAAACAGATTGTCTACTTCGACTCAGTCTGCATAGCTGTTGAAGAGGTAAGGCAGTCCACAACGCCTATGTGGACCTTGCCAAGCCCTTCAATACCATACTCCAGTCTAGAAACATAGATTAACACACTAATCCATCAATACATCCCTATGTCACTCGATGGTTTGACACATGGCTTACTGACAGAACCCAAACTGTAGGTGTAACTGTCTCCAAATCCATCCCCAGACAAGAGACAGGTGGAGTACCTCTGGGTTCAGTCCTGGGACCACTGTTGTTTGAATTCTACATCTCTGTAGTACAGGCCAACAATACGGGACTCTGGCTAACAAAAGTAACAGATGACTGCAAAATGGGAGTCATTATAAGCTTGACTGTACTGTTTGATATGTTACTGATACCAGCCTGACATCATACAGGTGGGATGGGGTACTGTTAACATCTTGTGGCCTTGTTGTGTAAGGTCCTGGTTATGGGATCTGCAACAGTTGGTAGTGTATTGCAGGTCAGACATGTTTTGCTGTGGGGGAATACCTATTCGTGCATGACGTATGTTGTCTGTGCCTGTCAACCCCATTCATGGTACATGTGGACATATATGTTTCTGCTATGTTCCCACCTTATCTACAGATGTATGTCCGTATATACCTATATAGATATAAATATCTGCATACACATATGTGGATATACATAGCTATATATATATATATATATATATATATCTATATCTATCTATATATCTCTCCCGCTCTCACTCTCTCTCTTTATATATATATATATATATATATATATATATATATATATATATATATATATATATATATATATATATATATATATATATATACAAATATATATATATATATATATATATATATATATATATATATATAAATATATATATATATATATATATAGATAGATATATGCATACATTTGTACCTGTGTAGACATGAATATATTTTCACACACACATACATCTGCATATTAGAATACATGCTCTGTACTGTTGAATGACTGGGCTTGATGATATGTTTGTGAATACAGCAGTGTTATGCATATCATAGGTGGCTTAGAGGTAAATCACTTTGGATATGGTGTGCATGGTACTGGGTTCAAGCCTAGCAGATGTTATTTATTTTGTTGCTAGGCAGAACAAGGGCTGATGGATACAGAGTGATTAAGGCACTGTAAAGCAGTTGTAAGCATGTTGTCAGGCATGGTATGTCCATTGTGAGTCACATGTGAAGGCACCATAGGTGGTGCAGGTGTCCATTGGGGAACATGTTGGAGGTGCACTGTGTGCATGTACATGCATATTGGATAGATGACCAGGGTGACATGCCCTCTGTAGCCCACTGCTATCACTGCATAGTTACTATCAGTGGCCAATATGCAGTGTACTACCCACATATTGGCTGTTGCCTAGGCATGTGTGTGTATGACACATGGGTTGAGTATGTTCTTTGGGTAATAGTGGGGTTGCTAACTGTGATTGGCTGACCTTGATGTCACATGGGTATGGCTTTGCACCCCAGCCTCATGGCTAATGTACATCTGTTATCCCTGTATGGTTGACATTGTGATATAGAGTAAGGCCAACATAAAATATATGCAAAACCCCCTCCACATTACCCACAGGCGTCACACACTTACAACCACCACTACAGAGGATACAAGTCACACACACGCTCGCACACCTGTCATATCTGGTATTTGAACCCCTATCTAACTAGTTGCTTACACTACAGCAGTATGCAGTTATAGTACATGCCACAGACATTACTGAAGTACTTCTTCCCCGAAGGTGTATGTCACAATGAATGGCATCATCAGAATTAGC
Source organism: Protopterus annectens (assembly GCF_019279795.1). NCBI lineage: Eukaryota > Metazoa > Chordata > Ceratodontiformes > Protopteridae > Protopterus > Protopterus annectens. The sequence continues at coordinate 683,011,627 of NC_056751.1, read as the reverse complement.
AAAGAAGGGCATTTCAAGTGTACTGCAAGTTTTACATGTCTTTTAACCCTGTGTACCCGCTGCTTAACATTGCAAAAACACATTTATACTTGCTTACAACTGCCTTATTCAGTTCTAAATGACATTAGCAACAGCCCTTGCAGGTCTTGAAGCCTGGACCATGCACACCATAGTCACTGGACATACTACTAAGCCATCTGGGTAGTACACACGTTCCATGGTTTTTAGAATACACATTTTTCTACAGGTATTCCACAGTACTGTAAACAAATAGGACAGTCACTTTGTGTACATATGTACAGTACCCTTGAATGCACTGTACTCTGTGAAACAACATAGACAAGTCTACATATGTACAACTGTTATAAATAAATACTAAATACATATATGCACTTATGGAATGTGTATACACACACACACACACACACACACATATATATATATATATATATATATATATATGCATATACACAGACACAGCTATAGCCATATACATAAACATGTCTGAACACCCTTTGTGACACAGAAGGGTTCCAAAGGAATTGATGTGTACACAAAACAGAGGCAACCCTTGTATTATAACATTTAACTCTTAATCAGATCACCAGAGAAGGGATGGCTGTTGTGTATGTGGAGTCTGGGGTTGGGAATGATTGCTAAGGAAATATACCCCGGGGATTGTGGAGTTTGGGTAGGGGAATGATGGGTATGGAAATGCACCCTGGGGGCCACTTCTCTGTCACTGCTCAGCAGTAGCACAGGAAAATAACATACCCAACATTAGTCATTCTTGGCTGTCTATTCTTTTCTATTCCTAACTATGTAGTAATTTGTAGATTCCATTCACCAAAGATTACTACAATGGTGTGCAGCATGTTAAAAGATATAACACATGTGTATGCCTGGCTATAGGGTAGTCTCAAACACACACACACACACACACACACACACACACACACACACACACACACACACACACACACACACACACACACACTTGCCAGCATTGTGCTTGCAGGTCTTGCCTATGTAAAGGCAACTAGTAGAGTGGTATGCAGTTGGGGTATGTGCCACAGAACCCATACAATTACACTTAATCTGATTCTCCTTCTGAGCTGGGTGGCATCACATGACTGATTACTTGCAGTGGGGGGAAGGGTGGTTTAGCAGATGACAAGGATAAAGGTCAGTGCAAAAGGTGGTTTCTCTTTGGAAAACAGTAAAACCCGCTGTCATGACAGCATGACAGGATGCAGACACACACACACACACACACACACACACACACACACACACACACACACACACACACACACACACACACACACACACACACACACACACACACACACACTTGCCAGTGGTGGGATCAGAACTCCTGCCTAGCTACAGATCGCTATTATAGTACTATGCAGGTACAAGACATACCACAGAGATTACACATTTCAAGGCAGTCAGAATGCCCTTCTAAGATTGAGGACATCAACAGGGATACTGACAGTTAAGGTGTACATAGCTGTAAACTAGTGTGTTTAAAGTAGGAGTCCATTACAACCTTTATGCACAAACAAGACACATCATCTGCAGGTAAGACATAGGTAGGCCTGAGAGGTATAGTTGTAGCACACAAGCCCTGAACTGGAGTATGCCCATCTGTGGAATGGACAACTACTATTACTATACAGGGTTACAGTGGTCATGCTCATACACATAGAATTGCAGGACTTGTTTGGATGCATTGTCTCCAGTTACACAAGGTGACAGTGGGCATGCTCATACACTTAGTAACACAGGACCATTTGGGATGCAGTCTGACTCCAAATACACAAGGTTATACTGGGCATGCTCATACACTTAGAAACAAAGGGCTTGCTTTGATGCACTGACTCAAATTACACAAGGTGGCAGTGGGTACACTCATACACTTCATAGCACAGGGCTGTTTGGGATGCACTCTGATTCTAGCCACAGAAGGCCACAGTGGGCATGCTCATACACTTAGATTTACAGAACACATTGTAATGGACTCCTATTGTAACGTTCAACAAACCACTCCTTGAGCCAATAACCTACAACCACGAGTTAAAAAACACCTTTATTCGATCCACATGAAATTGTTAACTGTGCAAAATTTAATCCTCAAAAGCAGATCAATAATCCACTGTGTAGGAATAATCCACAAAACAGGTCAAGCACTTTCATCGATAGACTTCATCAGAACAGTTAAAAATGGATACTGATACCATTTATATATATACCTCAGGTAAATCATTTATCAAGTCTGCAAGCTTCTCTGGATCGCCAAGCATGTCTTGAAGTTCCACATCACTCAGCTCCTTCAGTTTATTACCCATACCATCAAGATCTACTTACGAAGCAAGGATAATCTGTCTTCTGTTAAACGTCTGTTGTACGTGCTTTAGTTGACATTTTACCGTTCAGTGTTCTTTGCCAAACATCAGCAAAGCCTGATCCAGAGAAGCTTGCAGACTTGATAAATGATTTACCTGAGGTATATATATAAATGGTATCAGTATCCATTTTTAACTGTTCTGATGAAGTCTATCGACGAAAGCGCTTGACCTGTTTTGTGGATTATTCCTACACAGTGGATTATTGATCTGCTTTTGAGGATTAAATTTTGCACAGTTAACAATTTCATGTGGATCGAATAAAGGTGTTTTTTAACTCATGGTTGTAGGTTATTGGCTCAAGGAGTGGTTCGTTGAATGTTATTTGTGGTATTTTCTGCTCTTTTACACACCTTCCAGTGTTACAAGGACTCCTATTGTAAACACACAGGTTTGAAGCTATGTACGTCTTAACTGTCAGTATATATGCACATCATACAGGTTTACTAACAGATACCTGTATGTGGCCCATAAATTATATATCTGCTTATGTGCTGTGTGATACATATGCATACATGTACATGAAGTACTGCCATATATATGTGAAGTATACACAATTATGCATGTGTGGAAGTGACAGACAATTGTTTAACTGAGACACACAGGTGGATTGAAAGTACAGCATGAGTCACACACATTGCTGCCCTGAAAGGCATACATTGATATCAGATTGTGGACAGTGGCATTATACTTGGAACAGTGGCATGTGCAAGCATAATATGTGATCCCCATTGTCTAATGGTACTGAGGTGCAGGTGTCAAGATAACCTCACCTGGCTGTGTTAGTAGTTGTCATTATTAGCAGGACCGCTCCACTAAGTTTATCTGACATTGGTCATCTACACAATGTCTGCTGTTGTCCGTCACCTTAGATGTAGCATTTGATACCAAGCATAATACTGCCACTCACAGTGATGTCATAGTACGAGTGGCAACTGCTTGACCAAAACAATGAGCCAATGTCCTGCTGTAATTATGAGGTTGTCCAGTGTATGTTATACCGGGATGACATGACTGAAAGAAGACAAGCCTTTATCATAGATCACATGCATTTATGATTCAAGGGAGTGTGGATAATACCTAGGTCGCATTTACCCATATAGTGCCATTCAAAGGCAAATGTCCTAAACACAGAAGTAACACCTTGACACCTAGAAGCCAATTGCATTGGATCCTTATGCTAACCAGTGCCAGATATGTGGCTTTCGTAATCCATTTGCTCAATGTAGAACCTACAATGGGAAATACTGACATCTGTGCAGCGAGGAACACCTAGTTGAAGTCTCTGTAGTGCACAATAGTGCTACCACTATATAACTCAGATCCAGACACGTGGGACATAACACTGGTATGGACCACTCCAGGTGGAGATGTCCACATATTCATAAAGGCTACTCACAACTAAAGACCACTACTTCAACATAGTTCATCACAGATGAGTCAGGTACAGGTAACAGCGGCAAATGCTGCATGCTAGGTTGTATCCTTATATACATCCACCACCATGTCCTCAGACTACCAACACACATCCATAAATGTGGTATGAAAAATTATGGTACAACACCAAATAACCTTTGACTGGTGGACTGTACCTAGCCCTACATCAACTGTGCAAAGTACCCATGTACTGACACAGTTGCATAATGTGTTATGCGATGCAATAATACCACTGTTTGTAACCAGGTCAGTTGTACATATACCAGGGTCCCTCGGATGTTGTCAGCAGTAACACAGTTGACTGTTGCTATACACCAGTAAACAGCACCCTCATGGTTGGATATGACCTGGATGGGATGTACCTGCTCTGGATATGTACATCCCACATTCATACAACATACATGAAAATACCATAGCTGTTGTTGTCCTTTGTACATACAGGTGGCTACATTCATTACCATATGCACATGGAAGATAGGTCCATGGCTGCTGAATGCTAGCAGTACATAAGGCTTGATATCTATGTTGGCAGAGGTAATATTCCTTCTCTACTGGTCACCCACAACACCTATCATATCATACAACAATCCATGTGGCATGTATGCCATTAGACATGTCCACAAAATACAATGCCTACAAACATACCCAAATAACAGGATAGTAGGACCCACACACATGGGCTGTATTGACAGACTCAGGGAAATACAGCTGTGCTCTGTATGTTCCTAAGTAGTTACAGGTGATATGTCCATGACATGTACAGACATGTCTGACCCACAGCTCCTACATATACCCCATGTCAACAATTGCAAGCCATGCATGCTGTGTGCTGTCTGGACATTAACCTTATTACCACAATAGCCAGGACATGCTGGGGTGAGATGTTTATAAGCCACAGATCTCGCACATGCTTGAACAAGTGTAATGCCTAGCTCAAACAGAGCACTTTGCTGGCACTCTTCCAGTAATCATGAGGTGTGTGTGGCAAATATGATGTGCCCACTGTTGAACATTACTGTACCCTGGCTTCACAGTGGAACCATCAACTAACAGTTTGCGGGATCATGACATGGAATATTGCTGTGTGTGTGTGTCTTGCTGATATGTGCTCTTGGCATAAATGTACACTTAGCTACTCAGTGAAGGTGGCTGTGTGTCCTACCAGTATATGAATACAACATCCATTATGGTGTAATGCTCAGCTAGGTTTCACACATGGTGTGCAGAAGGTGTGGAATGTATCCGCTTGACCTGCTAGTCCACTTACTGCTGGAGACTGCATATGTGTACATGTATTGATTTGTGTTTAGATTCCATGTGTGTGCAGTGTCTGATGTTTGAAGGTGACTGTTGTCTTAGTACATCATGCAGTTGCAATGCAGCCTCAACATTGCTAAGTGTATATGATGATATGCTCAAAGTACAGTGAGCTGTACTTTAGTTATGGATGGATGTTTGGACATAACTGCTAAGTGGTGGGGCTATTTTGCAGATGAATGATTACTGAGGACAGCTCACAGGTGTGTTACAACCATTCCTAAAATAACCAGTGTAACTGCTAAGCTATGGTTTTGTTAATTGAATGGGAGGACACACAAAGTAGAATGCAGTGAGGGTGACACTGAAGGCAAACCTCTTGTCACCTGTAACAGTAACATCTCCCCTGTGCATATATTGTGCATATATCAGCACAGTTGGCAAATGAAAGAGTCAGTATGCTTCGTAGCATGTGCGATAGTGCTGTAACTCTGTAATACCTATCATGAGATAGGCAGGTTTGATTCACAGTACTGGCATGTGTGGGTGTGTGTGTGTCCATATATGTCACGTATGGTGGGGACTACATCCCAAATGTTTTTCACTCTCCTGTACACTGTTGTAGACATCTGTACAGAGTGGAGTGTAGAAAGCAAGACATAGGCAGGGGTTTGAATCTCAAACAAGTCAAGTGGCTGTATGTGTGTGACATAGGTGTATATCTTTGTGAATGCCACAGTGTGTGTGTGTGTGTGTGTGTGTGTGTGTGTGTGTGTGTGTGTGTATGGATGTCTGGTCCCTGGAGTGAGGCTGTATTTTGCCATAGTGAAATTATAAGACCCCCTCCCCCATCCACTCAGTGCAATCTAGTATCCCTGTTGATGTCATCAATCTTAGAAGGACATTCTAACCGCCTCTAAATGTGTAAGCCCTGGGGTGAGGCTTGTTGTTCCATAGCCTACTGATGACCCCCCCCCCACATACACTCACCGTAATCTAGTATCCCTGTTGATGTCCTCGATCTTAGGCCATTCTGACTACCTGTACATGTGTGATCTCTGTGGCACATCTTGTAATTGTGTAGTACTATAATGATGATTTGCACATAAGCAGGGGTTCTCATCCCAACACTGGCAACTGTGTGTGTGTGTGTGTGTGTGTGTGTGTGTGTGTGTGTGTGTGTGTGTGTGTGTGTGTGTGTGTGTGTGTGTGTGTGTGTGTGTCAGAGCGTATGCTACTGTGTCTGTGAATCCCTGAGTGCGTGAGTGTGTTACTGTGTCTGTGAATCCCTGAGTGTATGTGTGTTTGCATCCTGTCAAGAGAGCAGGTATTACTGCTTCCCAGTGAGAAACCGCATTCTCAACTGGCCTTTACCCTTGTCATCTGCTAAACCGCTCTTTTACCTCCTCCCCACTCCAGGTAACTATACCTGTGATGTCACCCACTATAGATGTGATGGCTCTGGCCACAGTAGCTTACTACAGCTATCATGCTCTTGGATCATTAGATTAGTAAACACGTTTGAAACTTAGGAGATTATAACTGTGATGTGGAAGCTACAAAGTGCATGCAGGTATTGTCATACAGACCTGTGAGTAATCTACATTTACATATGGGACACTAACTGAAACCACTGACATCCCCCAGCACATGCAATTACACCTGAAAGAGGAAGGCAGAACATCAAGATCAACATGCAGTTACTGTTATTACACATGATACATACTGTCAACAGTACAAAATGCATTCTAAAACTGGAGTACATGGTATGCCTGCTGCCTGTCAACACTACTCAACAATGGTAATCTACAATTGTCTTCCTAGTATGTTCACCCTGTGCATCAGACCATATGAGCATGTCCCTGCACCGATGGTGTGGATGACAGGGTTGCGGCACAGGCATCATTATATGCACAGGGTGATAATGTTTGCCAGAGGCCTAGGCTGCACCATTGGATGCCATCATGTGTGTGGGTCAGGGCCTTTTATCTCATTGGGCGTGTGTGGATGTTATGCGTGTGTGTGTTGAGGCACCCTACATTTGTTTCTGGTGTGTGTATATGCACACAGGTCTGCCATGTGGCTGGCCTACACAGGGGTATTTTTGACAGCTGCAGACTCTACAGGGCAGGTTTTACAGTTCACTGTGTCCGGCCATGGCCACGTGACCTGCGCCTGCCAGGAGTTGCACAGCCACTACCAGGCAGAGGTCCAGATTGGGTACTGTCTAATGACACATGTCCACTGAAACTGTGTCCCTGTTGGGACCATCCAGGACCACATGCACTTGGCCTGCTGTGTCCTGGTGTGGACAGCACAGCACCAGCTGCACTGCTGCTGCTACTGCCACTATGGGAGCGAGCATGTGAAGTAGCATGTTCACGTAGACCTTCAACAGTTGATGCAGCTGGCCTACGTCCATGTGCCCGACACCTTACTCCCACCAGATGTTCTAGCACAGATATTCCAAGCTCGAGGATTGACATGCCATGGTCAAGGACTCCCACCATGTCACCCAATCATCTATCCAAAACATCTGCAAGATGATGGTGAGCATTTGCAATTGCCTGGATGTTGTCAGTTAAAGAACGGACAGAAGCCCTCTGAAGCCTCAGACCTTCTCTGTTGTGCCATTCAACACATGCCTGTGCCTCCATTACAGCCTGAAACATGTGTCTGGTGACACCAGCTGATGTGCTATGTCTTGCAGGGGCATGTTGGCCAGAAGACCTCCTATGAGCAGCCCTGGGCACATGCCCGTGAGGGACATCACCAATCAGCTGGCTGAGATCATGGTGTATAGGCACACCTTCCATAGTCTCCACTCATTCCTGTTCCATGTTACCCCTACCAACTGTCCTTCCACTATGGCCACTGGTGATGGGGTATGTGTAGGCATGAGAATTGTGTGCAGGGATGAGGGGGATACAGGTGGAAAGGCAACCAATGGTACAAATTCAGCCCCTGACAACCCTGCCAGTGCCTGAATCATACTTTCATCATCACTGTTAGAGTCTGTTGGGACACTAACATCAGGTGGACCACAGGAGGTCAACACACCTACATCAACACCTGTGAGGGGCAGACAAGAACTGTACATTACAGGTTATACATCACAGTGCAGACACACAGAGACAGACACACAGACAGACAGATACAAACAGACACAGACACACACAGACACACACAGACAGACACATGATATGGCACCCAACAACATGCAACATGCATGTGATATGGAAGATGGCATTCAGCTTAGACAATTATAGTGGTAGTTATCATACATCCCTGAGTTGCACACAACATCATGCATGTGTTATAGCAGAAGGCATGCACCTTACACAATTATAGTAGTAGTTAGCATACATCCCTGTGTTGCACCATTTGTGTTAGTAGGTTATGCCCCAAACCTGCAACACAATGCACACACTATGCACCATTGCACCACACTGCCATGTTTTGTGCAACATTCCCCACATTTTAACAGACCATCACTGACCTGTGTACATCTGCCATTGATGCTTTTTGTTGGCCACTGCCCCTATGCATGAGAAGGACATAAGCAGAAGAGTATGTTGAGTGAATACTATGTTTGCCTGAGCTCTAGCTTGCATATCTTCCCTGAAGCAGTGCATGTCTGTTCAACATTATTCTTCTTACCCCTGAGCTGAGTCTACAGACATTGTGCATGTGGCTGTACACACATGTTTGACATGGCTGTCCCTACTTTGCAATGGTGCCACAGACCAGCACAGGTTAACAGTACACCAGCCTGATGTGTGGCATATCACATTGCCAATCACATGTAGTATGACATGTCTTCTGCTGACATGTTGAATGACATGCATACATGTTTAACACAATGGTGTCCTTTCAAATATACAGTGAGGTGATGGTGTCTCAATGCAGGGACGTGTTATACTAACATGGACCTTCAGCTGACACAATGTTGTCACTCCACCCTACAGATATACAGTGACATACTGCACATTGAGCTGATGTGCATAGCCATTGCAGGGCATCATGTGGCTTCACTGTTGCTATACAGTGTGAGTTACAGACACAATTCATAGCCATGACTGTGTTCAGATACAATACATATCTAATGTGGAATGTGACCCACGTCACTGAGTTGTATACATACTAAATCCTAATATAGAATGTGTGACACAGGTCACTGAAGGGTATACAGATGACACCCCTGCACATCTGCAACCATATTGCTGATGCCTGGCAACTATGCCCAGACATGGCTAACTTAAGAGTACTCCATGTCTCACATGCTATCTGTATACCTCACACACATGAGGAGCAACCATGACAGTGATGTCTGACACCAGCAAGGTGAATGTACTGTGTCTGTGGCCTGATGTGGTTGTATGTGTATGTTGTGCAACGCATGTATGTATTTGGATACTGTATAGGTGAATGCTTTCATGTCATGACACACTCAAGATGTTCAAGACATGTTATGTATGTGGTGGTTTGATGTCATGCCTACACAAGCTGTGCACAGGCCTTTATGATGTTTAGTGTGTCACATCTTCAATATCACCATTACACAAAGGCCATAGTTGTATTGTGTCGAACCAATGTACAACAGGGTGAACACACATGTACATCCCTTCTACTGTGTGTGCTGCTTCATGTCTCTGGCCATCCTCCATGGCCATGTGTAAACATGTTTTGTCCAATGGTTGTGATGGGCATCTATTTCATATGTCAGTGTTGTCCCATATGACATACACCCATAGATGTCATATGCTCCACTGAGGACAGGGTTATGCAGACAAAGGTTGGTATGTCTGGGATGTGAGATATGTTTTGCAGGATAGTTAATCAGTGTTGCAGACAGCCCACAAAATGTCATGGACATGTCAGATAGCACATGACATTGTGTGACATTCATAGGAAGGGTATAATCCACAAGGGTGAATCCTGTGGGTGGGTCATACTCCAGCTCCAAAACATTTAGAGTGTGTGTACACATATGCTGTCTGTATAGTACTGTTTATTTTCCCCCACATGTGTAATGCTGATCTGTAATACATGTCCCTACAGTGAACCACACCTCCACCATTGTATCTACAGCTGTCCATACATCTGACAATGACAGTTTGTAAGTTTTAGTGTAGGTGTTTCATATAGTCTTCAATTGTTACACATGGGTAACCACTGCAATGCATTGTAGGTCTGATCTGTATATATTAACAGGACCACCATACAGTATGTGTATGTGTGTTAAATGGCCACATGGCCGATAGCATGCAATTAATATGATCTGTGCATTATCAAGCCTAATAAATAGTAATAATCTCACCAGCAACAAGCTGCTCTCACTGTGGAATGCCAGAGGTACCTAAATAGGAGTGTCACAGCAGTAAGATCATTATCCACACCTCTGTGATAGCTACAGGGTGCAAAGTGCATGTTAGCACATAAGCCAGTACAATAGATTATAGTATGGAGTATGCACATCTGTGCATACATAGAGTAGCAAACTATAGTATGTGGCATGTGTGCATACATGCCTTGCATATAATGTTATGTTAAATATTGCACAATAACACATGTAACTATATTAAATATAGTTGTATTATATGTGCAGTAGTGACTTACCAGGCAACTCCTGGCTCAGTGGTTGTGAGAAACCCACCTCCACAATACCAGCTAAAGCTTGTGGGTGGAGTTCTGCAGGTGTCCCCAGGTTGGCCGGTAGCTCCACTGTATGTCTGAGTGGGGGCTAGGTGAGTGCACCCCACCTGTTGCAGCTTGTTCCCTGCTGGTGATTTCGTTTGCATGCTGTTTCGCCCATCTAATGAGGTCAGTGCAGTGTTGGCACACCTGCTGATAGGTGCGATTGTGGCCGAAAACATCATTTACCCTCCTGCGACATTCCTCCCACTGGGCATCCCGGTGCTGTGCATCATATGGCACATGGCTAAAGAGTGTTTCATGGTTGTCAAGGAGGTATGGAATGAGGACCTCATCCTCCATGCGGGTGTACGGTGGCAGCCTGGCATGTGGCATACCTGGAAGACATAATGATGGAGACAGGTCACAGTAACTCACAGAGAAGTACAGAAGTACAGCTGCACATACATGTGTATCACATTTATTATGATTACAAATGTGTCTTTGCAAATCTGCATGACACTAACACCACTGACATGTTTAACTCGCACACAGTTGACACTTACTGGTGATTTGATGTTATCACCATATATGTGTGTGTCCAGTGATGACATTGCTCATACTCCATGTGGATGTTGTCTTGATGTGGGCATGTCTGTTTGCCTGTACTGGTTTCTTTACCTATCAGCACATGCCTGGATGTGTTCACATTAATGAAAGAGACCTTGATGCTGTGTATATGTCATATATATAGTCATACACAGCCTTAAGGGACATGACCTGTGACCCTGCAGACTTGCTCATGGAAAGACTTACATGTATGTGTTTTGCCATATACCTCTACATGGCACTGTACAGCAGTATAGCATCCTGCTATGTATTACCTGTGTTGCACATGTGAAACACATGGGTCAATGGCTAGCTTGATGGTATTTGCAGGGTTGGATATCAACTATAGCATGTATGGTCATAGTGAACTAGTAGGCCATATGCCCTGGGACATTTATGAGTCTAGGCTGAAAGGTTACCTAGCTGTAGCCAACAGACAGGTAACTTTCAGTGGCCAGTTCAAGCAGTGCCACAGAACTGATCCACAGGGTTACTGATATATTTGCCATGCGGTCGTCACACCATGTCTCAAAGAGGGGCAATGTGCAGCTTTGCTGGACAGGGATGCATAGTATGGCAGGAGTATGTAAATTGTATGGGACAGGGATCTGTCAGACATGTTATGTTCCTTGTACTAGAAAGGTGGATGTCCATGAAGTATGTGTTTATTTGAAATCAGGATGTGTAAGTGCAGTATGTCCAACATCTCTGGGTTGGACATGGCTTTATTCAGGGTAGGCATCATGCTCCATAGTGGAACTAGGGTTTGGGAAGGTCGGTGTAGGCCATCTGAACATGGCCAATAACCCTTAAAGGAAATATGTGATCTATTATGGGTCACTTGAGTGTTGAGTATGGCTGAACAATGATCTCTATATCCATGGATGGCACCCTGTCATGATTAGGGGTGCCACTTACAACTACCTGACTGGTGTGGTGAAGTGACTATCAAAGGAAAGACTACTGTCCAGCTGCATCCCATACACAGTTTCCATTATGTTGACTACTACCTAGGTGGTAGTTCATGGGTACAGGGTTTTAACATAGGGGATGACAATGCAATACGTAGCTGTGAGATTGTGGCCATACATCACACACCACACATCTGACCCACAAAGGCCCTTCTGTATGTTGCCCGCAGCACTCATTGAGTCAACTATTGCTCCTAGTTCATAGTCATTTGCAAACTTCAATAGGCAGATGCCTTCTGTGTTAGTCTGTGTGGTATAGATAACAAAGATGGGGAGTACCAGGAATGAACCCTGTATTACTGTAGCTGGCACTGGTTTGATGTGCATGTATTACTCAGGCACCTTCTGTAGTGTTGGTTCTGCCAGCAGTCCAGTTGCCAACCAATCCTGTGACATAGGGATATACACCTAGTTTACTGAGTGTAGCTGGGACACAGTATTGGTGATGGTGTCCTAAGACCTGGTAAGGTCATGATATGCTGTGTGAATCAACCTTATTGTCATCTACATCTGTACTGACTACATCAAATACATTGATCACAGTTCATGGCCTTACAGACCAGACTCAGCAGGGTAGTAGTGCACTATTTCCCATTATCAATGGTGTCTCCCCCTTTGTGGGGTGTGATAACTGTTGCTGTGCACCATTCAGTGTGTACACAGCCTAACATGGAGCTATGATTGAACATGATGTGTATGTGGAGAGCAAATTGTTCTGACATTTGTGTAAAATACACTCTGGGATGTTGACAGGTCCCATGCAAGCTGTATGTATGGCTTTAGAGAGTGCAGCTTGTACCTGCATAGTTGTTATTACAGAGACTCTGTCGTGTACATGAATATATAAATATGTGTACCTGTTGGGGAGGAGGTGAGAGTGGGTTTAGGTTATCCAAGACCCTATCTGGATGAACAAGTGCTATTTCTGTAGGTGCAGTACTTCTCATGCCATAGTGCTGTGAAGCACGGCAGGTCTTGTTGTTGCCATTACGATTAATGACACAGCTATAGAATGCTCTGTGGTTGGCCTCATAATATGTGGCTGATTAGTTTCACAGTAGCTTTGTGTGGTTTTATATGGTGTATCTGCATCTTACTGAGGCTGACCAGGGATCACCTCCACTCATGTGTGTTCACTCTTGCAACTGTTTCTACCTTCTGTGGTACAGTTTAAGGCAGTGTACCACCAGTTTGCCTTCCTGTTTGTGTTTGGTTGAATCTTGGGTCTGTGTCAATAGCATCATCACTGCACTTATGTGAGTGCTTAAAGTGCATTTGTGTAGAAGTCAGCATTTGTACATGCACTGTCCATCTGCATGGGTTCCATGACAGTCACCACTTCGCTCTTAAGAAGCATAACATTGGCTTTGGAGACTGACTATGTCTAGCATACTGTTGGCCCTGTTTGTGTGACTATGGTGATCCAGGTCATTGTGGTTAATGAAATCCAACATGCATTGAGCACAGGTGTTGGTACATGAGGTGTCTTCCCAGTTCATAATGGGATAGTTGAGAGTAGCCATTATTATGGTTTTCTGTCTCAAACCTAATATTTACCATTACAGCACAATATGACAGTTGGGAATTCTGAGGCATGGTGGGTGATCTGTCGCAAGGTGCAATTTGGATTCCACTTTGGCACAAAGGTAGTTGCTCAGCATAATGCATCTGAAGTTATGCAAGTGCAACTAGCGTGGGGGTGTACATATCCTTCAGGAATATGGACACACCTGCGGCCCGTGTGTTCCAATAGAGGATAATGGCCAAAAGGTAAGGTATGTGTTATAACATGGTCATGCAAGGGTGCTCTCCGGAGCGTTGAACCATATCTTAGTCACTGCACAGATATGTTCTCCATGTTAAGGATTGACATAAGTGAGTCCATATTGAGTTTTTCATTACAGCAGTGGACTTTTACTTGAAACTTGCATGATAAAGGCACTATAGGGGAAGCATGAGCCATAGCCAGTATCCAGATTCCCAGGGGTGACAGGTACAGGCCCTGTCTGGCAAAGCATCATGGTCTGTCAACCATATTATCCCAGGCAGAGAGATAATGGATACCCTTTGAATTACACCAGTACATTAGACAATTGTGGAATGCAATCCTTTTGTCCCTGTACTGCAGTATCAATCTGGCCAATGGCAGAATGCTAAACAGGCCTTGGGATATACCTGCATGGGCTACAATGCCTGACAGCTCCTACATGTATGTTTCCATGCAGTCCAGGCTACTCCATCACAGGTCCTGCACAACAGCATGGAATATGCCAGAGCCATGTGTATAGTTCAAAAGGTGGTCTGAGTGTATGGGTATGTGGCTAATCATGGCAGACAGGCAGCTGACAGTATGTTTGCCCTCGTATAGCTTATTGTGTAATATAGTGGTGGGGTTTGCATTCACAAATGAGTACTGTTGGGCATGTTTCTGGCCACGTGTTCTGAGGAGTGGCACAATTTGGCAAACTATGTCATATGGTTTGTGTATTTTGTTGTCTGCCTATTCCAGCTTGGGAGGTCTCTTGCTTGGCCAGATACTTAGAAGCCTCTGTGAATGTGTGTGATTTCTGGTGGTATGTGTGGGTGTCCTTACTGTGTTCTGTAAGGGTATGTGTTGAGTGTGGTGATGAGATGCATGTGTTAACCTACACCTCATGGTTGTCCAGTCCAGTCATGGCTGTAGACTGGACTGCCTTCCAGCTTACCTCTGTAGCTGCATCCCAGACAATGTGTGGGGTGTGGTGTTAGGTGGGTTTGGCAGTGTACACGGCATAGAGATTACATCCCCCCAGGATGGCCACATACACAACGCTGACATTCGTAAACACCAGTAGCTGACTAGTGCACATGCCTGTATGAGCATTCAGTACTACAAGTACCAAGTACTGTATTTAGTTTACATATTGCTTATGAAGATGTTTTAGACGGTGATGCTCACAAGTACATATTTCTGTTATGGACGTGACAAAACTGGCTAGTACAGAAACATAGTAGCTAACTTTAGCAGCAATCCTCATCTGAGGAGCACATCACATCCTGATAGTTGATTACAGATGATGCAAGTGTCAAGAGGTCTGTATCCTTTTCTGGATATATACTCACATATCCACCAAAACCATGAGCTCTGTTGGGCATGGACACCCACTCCCCAAAAACAGTCAAGTGTCAATAGACTTTGCTGCCACTATCAACATGATCAGGATATAATCAGATAGTGTGAGCCATCACCTATGATGTGGCTATTACACATGGGCAGCTGTCTCCTATATCTTACACGCCTACTGCAGATGTTACACTGGAGTTAAAGATGATATGCAACCTGTTTCATTACCAGTACTGTGCACAACCTTACATACAGTATTTGCAAGGATGGCAATGAGAGGTTAGGTTACACAAACCTGAAAGTTCAACCAATGTGTCTCTACTGTCTCAATATCCACTCTATGTAGGTGTGCACATAGCCATTTGTCCTAGCCCTGTAACAAGGGTCACTACACATTTGTATAACATGTACACATGCACAGCTGTTATTGCTTGCAAACGATACTAGAGAGGTGTATATTACATGTCTTATGTGCATGGATAGTTACCTAACTCTTCCAATTTTCTTTGCTATCATGCTGCTAAACTGTCAGATGAATACAATTCATATGTATCCTGATATTGAGTATTGTAATTGCCAATAGACATAACTAATGTTTGCATAACATAACACAAATGCTATGTAAAATGGAATACAGATCTGCCTAGAATAGTGTACATTACACAGTTATTGGCACAATATCCCACAATGCAAATCATATTTGCAAAGTAAGCCCAGCTTTGACATGTTCATCTCACTAATACACCCATACATATGTCTACTGTTACAGTATATCAACGTATACTATCCCCTGTTATAGCACATACTTGTTGGACCAACCCTGACACAGATATTGGCTGGAAAATAAATGGTGAATTCCAAGACCATATATATAATCCCTTGTGGTGTATGAGGAGTTTGCCTTGCGACCTACAGCAGTACACACATAGAATACAACAGGCATTACTACTGCTCAACAATACATCGCTACAAGATAACTATTTCCACTACATGCACTGATTACACTGTAATTATTACAGAACAGGTGCTACATACACAGACATAATAAAAATTATACATACCTTATTGGTAATTGGAGGTGTTATTGACTGGTATTTTATTCTTTTTCGGTTTGTGTTTCACTCTTCTGTTGGGTATTTTGTAATGTTCTGCAGGTATATACAGATGGTTTGAATGTGTGACAAGCCATCCTTTTATAGTTAGAGATCAGTAACATGTGCTATCCTGATCACCAATTGGTGTTCCAAAGTAGTTAATTACATGCACATCAGCTGTGCAGCTAATCCATTGGCCAATACCATGGCAACAGTGGAGTATAACTGAGTACTCCACTTGGGCGTTGTCCCTTTGCCTACTTGTGAGGAAGACAGCCTGGAAGTGTTGTCTGAAATCTATTGCAACAGCTGTATGGAGACAAATACAAATATATTGTGTGTGATGCCTAGAAGATTTGGTCTAAATGTGAGTACTGATGTTATATTTCTGAACATTGCTACTTGTGCAGGGTTTGTCTGTACATAATGTTTCTGCATATGTTTCAGTCTGGCCAGGATGTTTGACCAGCTCAAGACTGCATGGCTATGCAGATAATGTTAGGGGTTTACAGTGTGCTCCCCAGACATCTCTAGTTTGGTGTAAATGTGTATCATACTGTGCTGATAATCAGTAATTGGTAACACTTCCTGGTGTAATTACTTTTCAACCCTCTGAAACAGGATTAGTTCAAACCAACCCTGCAACATCAGCAGCTGTTCCATTGTATAACAGCAACTATTTGACATAGGGTCATGTTAGTGTGGCTCTGTCCAAGTATGTCAAGGTTTCAGCAGATGTCGTACAGTGGGTGAATAATTGGTTATGGCATGACAGTATGTATTGTTGTAATTAGTTTGGGTGTGGGGGAGATGTTGGTGGGTGTACATAGCAGATGCAGGAGTGTAGGAACTGCTTTTATACATATTCTATAGATGTGTGGGGGTTCTTTCCCTATGTGAACACCTATCCCTTAGTGGACTAATACTATGGTAATTGCAGGCTGATTCGCCAAAGCACTGTTAAATGCTTCCTGTATAGCATGCAGGTAATATTAGTCCTTGAATCTTTTTGGCAATACATCGAAATGTAATAAAGTTTTGCTAAATGAAAGATGTCTGTGTATTTCTGTCATTGATATTTGCAGTCATTCTAGTTGTGTTGGTGACTAACCCTATTTGGCTCATGTCCATAGAACATATTTGTAATAGTGTATTGGCATATACTCTTCATATGTTGTGTTCATATTGTTTGGGGGTAGCAGAATGTGTCATTGCTATGGTCCATGTTATACTCAGATATGAACACTTCAGATGCTGTATACACACATGTATGTATGTATATATATATATATATATATATATATATATATATATATATATATATATGTAATATATATTATTGCATACATTTATATGTACCTCCATAGATGTGTAGATGTTTTTAACCTATCTATATATCTACATATATGTATAGCTCTATATATCATGTATCTATCTCTCTCTCTCTCTCTATATATATATATATATATATATATATATATATATATAAATATATATAGATATGAACATCTGTATATATAATATATATATATATATATATATATATATATATATAGCATACACCTTTCATTGGGTACATGGCGGTTTTTCCTATTTCCACACAGTCCTCAATTTTGTGTTTTAACCTATCTGAATACACAACTGGCATAGGTACATCTCAGGTAGTTTAGTGGTAGGTTACTCTGAGGATGGTGTACATGGTTGCAGGTTCTAATCCTAGAACTGGTTATTATTGGTCGGGAAAGTGTGATTAACACACATTTAAGCAAGTTTGCCCGTGGTCTGCTCGACAGTAAGCAAAGGTTACACCTGTGAAACGCTTATCCATTTAACTGTGTTTAAGCGCCACTTACTGTTGCGCACACCTGGACAAAACTGCTTACAACTGCTTAAATGTGCCTTAATCAACCTGCATCCAACAGCCCTTATTCTTGGACTCAAAATAAATTCACAGCCCTTGAACCTGGAACCATGAACACCACAGTCACTGACTTTACCACTAAGGCATCTGAAATATGTACAAATGTTATGGCTTTTAGAATATACACTTTACTATGGGCATTCCTCACTACTGAAAACAAATGTGACATTCAGTTGATGTACATATGTATGATACATAAAAGTAGTAAAAACGCGCCCAACAAATGGATAAGCGTTCCTGTGACGTGAAAAATAAAATAAATCAAATATGTAGTCCAATACATACACAGGAACCAAAATAGCAGTCACATCTGACAAAGTATAAAAATCCACCAGGTAGCTCAATAAACAACGAATAAAGCCGACACTGTAGTAAAATGTAAAACAGGTTTATTCCACATGGAAAGTAAGCGCTTTCACCCAAAGGCTTCTTCAGACTATGACCCAACCTGTAAAATACTGACTTAAATAACAAAAAATAACAGCTGGTAGGTTCAGGTCTACATACACGTCATCAAAATTTAACATTTAAAACTGATAAATAACTGGTAAAATGCATCATAAACTTACATACAAACACCATTTAATGTGTACATCATCAAAATGCATGTGTACAAAATGAACCTATTAAGTCAGATACTATACTAGCAAAACATATCATAATCTAGGCTTGAATACTCTTCTCTGTTAAGCATAACAGTTCCCTCTGGTGTATACAGAAGTTCCACATTGTTATTTAGACTGACTGCCATTCTTCCTTGTTGGTACGATAAAAAGAAAATAATCCAAAAAAGTAGTAAAAACACACCCAACAAATGGATAAGCATTCCTGTGACGTGAAAAATAAAATAAATCAAATATGTGGTCCAATACATACACAGGAACCAAAATAGCAGTCACTTCTGGCAAAGTATAAAAATCCACCAGGTAGCTCATTAAACAACGAATAAAGCCGACGTAGTAAAATGTAAAACAGGTTTATTCCACATGGAAAGTAAGCGCTTTCATCCAAAGGCTTCTTCAGACTATGACCCAACCTGTAAAATACTGAATTAAATAACAAAAAATAACAGCTGATATGCGCACAGGATCTGAGCATAATGCTCTGGCTAAACATTATAAATTTTTAGGAACATCACACTCCTTTAAGTTCTGTGTTATGCAAACTATAACTCCTAGCATCAGAGGAGGTGATATTGACAACTATACCCAAGAATGTGAGTTAAGATGGATTATCCGCTGTAGAGCGGATAAACCTCCTGGGTTGAATGATAAAATTCAGTTAAAACCCATTTTACGCAAGAGAAGAGTATTCAAATCTAGATTATGATATGTTTTACTAGTATAGTATCTGACTTAATAGGTTAATTTTGTACACATTAAATGGTGTTTGTATGTAAGTTTATGATGCATTTTATCAGTTGTTATTAATCAGTTTTAAATGTTAGATTTTGATGACGTGTATGTTGACCCGAACCTGTCAGCTGTTATTTTTTGTTATTTAAGTCAGTATTTTACAGGTTGGGTCATAATCTGAAGAAGCCTTCGGGTGAAAGCGCTTACTTTCCATGTGGAATAAACCTGTTTTACATTTTACTAGTGTCGGCTTTATTCATTGTTTATTGAGCTACCTGGTGGATTTTCATACTTTGCCAGAAGTGACTGCTATTTTGGTTCCTGTGTATGTATTGGACTACATATGTATGATACATGTTAATTTTCATATGTTTGTGGAATTAAGTGTTGCAATGTGACCTGACAGGGTGTATTAGGGATGAGAATGGTTCTTGTTTCGTGTCCTTTTTATATTGTCCCCATACTCCATGTATACACCTCCAGTTCACTTATTGAACATCCAACCCAGGCTCTCTTTGATGCATAATTTCATTACCCATCATTCCTTCCCCCACCCCAAACTCCACATACACAACAACCATCCCTTCTATGGCGAATTAAGTTAATATTAATAGTTATAATACCAGAGCTGCATGTGTTTTGTGTGCACTTCAATTCCTTTGGAATGCTTCTGTGTCACGAAGTGTGTTCATAGATGTTTATATATATGGCTATAGATGTAACCGTATATATATATATATATATATATATATATATATATATATAGATATAGATATAGATATATATATATATATATATATATATATATATATATATATGTGTGTGTGTGCACACATCACTGAAATGCATATATATATATATATATATATATATATATATATATATATATATATATATATATATTTAGTATTAATTTTTAACAGTTATACATATGTAGACTTGTATATGTTTATTCACAAACTACAGTACATTACAATGCACTGTACATATGTACACAAAGTGACTGTCCCATTTGTAGTCAGTACTGTGGAATGCCTATAGTACAAGTTGTAGTCTGAAAACCATGAGACATATATACAGCTCAGATGGCTTAGTGGTAAGTCCTATGACTATGGTGTGCATTGTCCAGGGTTCAAAACCTGCGATGCTTTAAAAATGTTTTTTACTCCAAAATAAGGCTCTTTTAAGCAGTTATAAGCATGTTTAAAAGTGTTTGTGTGACATTAAAGCAACAGTTAAACACAGTTAAATTAAATTTAAAAACGTATAACCTGTGCGCGCAAACACGGTCACATCTGCTAACTACTCAGGATATATATATATTTCAATGTAGTAACATTTCACTATGTGCTTACATAACATTACAGTCTGTTGACTTTACTCTCTGGCACACATGGGTTTATACGGGTGTTTCAAATGTTTATTATACTGAAGATTGCTACCTAAATATGCAAGCTGTGGTTAAGGTATACTTTTTAACATGAAAAACATCTCTGACTTTATTGGGATTTGAACTATGACTACACAGATACTATGTGAATGCTGTAACCATTACACTATTGACATTAACGTTGCTTCTGCCTATTTCCTATTTAGATGATTTCTATGTGTAAGCTAGGCTAAGCAAAGGGCGGAGGCGCGCAAACCCACTGAGCTTCACTTACTCTTGAAATAAAAACATAACAAATGAAATGAGAGACTATACATTAAATTCCTAACTACATTAGGCATAGCCCCTCACTGACACACTTCAAGAGAAACCTTGATGTGTGAATGGGTAACAGAATATACACCCCTGGGATCATGTGTCCCAGAACCACACAGCCAGGGGGAGGGGGAACCCCTCCAGATTTATAGCTGCAAGACCTGTTGGGGAAATTGAATGGTATTGACTTTTCATGTTAACATGCCTTTTTTAGATCACTAAGTGCCCCTATCACCCTCCGCCACCCCAGTCTTCAACAGCTTCTGACAACTCTGCCTGGAAACACTTCATTGGCTATGCTTGACAGAGGCTCAGTTACTTCATCAATAATGCGGAGAAAGCCAACACACTGTAGATATGCTTCTAAATGCCTTGGGCAGATAGCCTACTACCTATCTGTGAACCTCTAAAGTGCAGGCCATCACAGAAATAATATTTGAATAAACAGAGCTTTCAGAGCACAATATATAGTGAAAAATCACCATGTAGTCAGAAAACAGTTAAGTACAGCAAGAAAATACAGAACACTGATACTTAATCACTCCAAAAATCTATCTTGGAAGCTAGAAGACTTGTATCATTTTAAGGCTTTCTATTGCTTACCAGTAGGTTACCTACAGGAAAGATGAGAAACAAGCACAGATGGGAAACATGCATGCAACAATACCATACCAGCTTGCATCTGTCAGCCTTAGGCTTTTGAATACTGGCCAAGGCTCTTGGCGCCCCCATGGTGCCTTTTTTAGGCAAGGTTCAAATGTGAATCCCACCTCCGCAAACAACACAATACAAAAATCATTGTGGGATATGCTACTCAACGCCAGGAGTTGTAATCACAAAATGCATGCACTCACAGCACTCCTCAGTATGGACAACGTCAACATCTGTGCAGTAACTAAAACCTCACAAACCAAAAATCCGAAGTTCTGTGGAAGGAACAGTCCCAAGTGAATACTCGCAGATCAAATTAACATTCAAACAGTTTATTTAAAACATGCAACGTTTTCGTTGCTAGCTGCAACTTCTTCAGAAAATAAAATAATAGCTGCTTTTGGCGCCATTTCTGGTTTTTAAAACTCATATGGTGATCTTGACCAATCATATCGTCAAGTTCAATACATATTAATACATATTCAACATACATTAACTCTATAAATGCACTTCACAAGTTAAAAATCCTAACATTCACCCTATTCAAATTCTATACCATTAACTAAAACTCAATGATTGTTCAAAAGTTACAAAAGTTCCTATTAATTTTGAAATCACTAGTTCTACTAGGAATCATAGATAATGCATTTTGTCCAATATTGATTTATAGTTATGACTAGACTACTATACAAACAATAATTAATTCACTAAAGTCTCAAATAACTTTTTAATTTCAGCAACAGGAAATACTACAATGTTCATTTAAACCTGGGAATGTGCATGCATTTAGTTTCAGTTGCCACACTAGTTCAGCACATTCGAGTGTTAAAGATGTAGGACCACCTCTAAAGTTTTCAATTATTTGGTCAATGGCTGTAAATGAGAATGTGTGACAAGGATACTGCTCTATGTGTCTTGCTAAAGCGTTTTCCTTTCTATTTTTAGAGATGGCATATGTGTGTTCATATACTCTATCTCTAAATCTACGGTCAGTTTTGCCTATATAATAGGCTGGACAGATGTTACACTGCGCTAAATAAATAATACTTTTAGAATTACAGTCAAGTCTTTGTTTTATCAAAAATTGTGTTGTTATTTTATTTACTGTAAAGTTATTCATAGGTTTAATATTCTTACACATACTGCACATTCCACATTGAAAGCACCCTTTAGTTTTGTTACTATAAGTTGTGACTTTATTTTCTAATGTTTTTTTCAAGTTAATTCCTTTCTTGAAAATAACTTGGAATCTAGTACCTAGTCTAGTTAAAAGGTTAAAATCTTTACCTAAAAGTTGCCAGTTTTTATTAATATTGATACTATAGCATCACTGTCTTTGTTATATGTTGTTATAAAACTCGTGTCATACTTCTCTTTAACACTAATAGATACTGCAGTTGTTGTTAAAGTACTTCCTTCTGTTCCTGTTGCTCTAATTGGGTTGTCTGATTGAAAAATGTCAATCAGTTCCAATCCTGTTTTGTTCTTTGATTCTTTTATTTTAAAATAGCCGTCAACATTCCTCTCATTCTTTTCAATTTACTCTCACTAGTTGGTTCTAATATCAATGATTTTGGGTACCCTCGATTTAAAACATGTTTCTTAATTTATCACATTCTCTATCAAAATCAGCATCTCGTGTACATAATCTTGTTGCCCTCACCAGTTGTCCCTTAACAATGGAACGTTTTTGTTTATAGGGACGGGCACTTGAAAAATGTAAATAAGAATTACAGTATGTTGGTTTACGGAATATGTTTGATATTATTCCATTCGAATTCATGTCTCTAAACAATGAGAGATCTAAGTAATCAATTTTGTTCGAACTAAAAGTGTGAGTAAATTTAAAGAAACTAGTTGTTGTGTTTAAGTATTCCAAAAATTCAGTTGCTTCTTGTTGATTACCTTTGAAGATGACAAAAATGTCATCAAGGAATCTGGTGTATAGTTTAATTTTATTCTTTCTAGAATCTTCATCAAAAATAAATATTTTCTCCCAATGGGCTACTACAATGTTTGCTAGACCTACTCCACAAGGCGAGCCCATGGCTACGCCTTGTTTCTGTAAATAATAAGTATTGTTAAAAGTAAAATAGTTATTACTCAAAATGATATCTATTAGTTCAGTCACTAATCTAATTTCGTCGTCTGTTGCTTCTAGATGTTTCAGCATAAGTTCAGTCCATTCAGTAGCTTCCATATGGGGTATAGACGTATGTAAATCAATTACGTCTATTGTTAAAAAGTTGTCATTAATATCCATCTCTATATCATTTAAGTTTGTTAACAGTGACCAAGAGTCTTTGCAAATTTGTGGTAGTTTCTTGATATAATTTTGTAAAATAAAATCCACCAACTTGGAACATGGATATGTAAGAGAAGTTCTTGCATCAATTAAACATCTCATGGGGGGGTTGTTAAGGTTTTTATGGATTTTCGGTATTCGAACATTACTGCAAGCTTACGAAATGGAATATTTATATAATTAAATGTATCCAGATCAATTCTCCCTTCAATGAAGAGGTCTCTCAAGTAGCCTTTACTCTACTTTGAGCTATGTTATACTCATTTAGTGTGACTACACTATAAGCTATGCTTGACAGTACTTCTTCCAACTTATAGTTATAATCAACTGAGTCTAAAATGACCAACCCTCCCTTATCTGGTTTGATGCATCTTACTCCTTGTGTTCTCAATAGTTCTAGAGCTTCCATTTCTTCTCTTGTAATATTATTCTGCATATTAGAATGTCTTGGATGAGAATGTAAATGTCTAATATCCATTTCAGACATACTCTCAAACAGATTTAGTAGAGGGTGAAGTGGTGGGTTGAAAATACTTGCTGGTTTGAACTTAGAATTATTGGTGTTGTTATTACCTAGTAAGCAAGTTAAATTCAACTTCCTAACAAAACACTTCAATTCTATCAGAACTTGTGCAAGATTCATGCTTTTAGTTGGCGAATGTATTGCCTTTAGCGAGTACATCAATAAGTACAGGATCTAGTTCAATAGGCTTAATAATTATATATAACAAAGTCACCTGCTAAGTTTTTAACAGAGTTAATTTGTTAATTAATGTTTGTTCTTGTTGTTCCAATATCTGGTTTTCTGATTCCGGCAGCTCTGGCATACGATGTATTCGGTTGCTGCCGTCTTTCTGAAAAACCAGATCATTAGACTCATTCGGTTGTATTAAGTCACTGTTGGTGTTCAAATTAGTTCTATTAGACAGCAACCTTTTGCTGCGTCTCAAAGGTTCCTCTGATGTAGGTGCTCGTTCTTCCTTAGAAGCTTTTTCATAGTCAGTTGTCGTTTGTTTACCATTTATGTTAAATGGATATTTTTTATTAGTCCAAGTTTGTGATTCATGTGGTACCGGGTATGCAGTGTTATTTGAGTATGCCAACCGATCTCTAGACAATTTCTTCACTTTTGTCAGTTTTAGTTTTTCTAACAATTGGTCAATACTAACAAAGACTCTAGAATAGTCATATTTGTATCTGTTATAATCACAGTCATTTTTTATGTCATCATCAATATTTTGAACTTCAGTTAACAGTTGATCAGTTTGTATGGTGTAGTACTTAATCATCAGTTCCATCAATTGGAATCCTGTGTTGTCAAATAAGTTGATTAAGTCTCTATGAAAGGGTGAATCAGGAATTAACCCTGTGGGAAAATGAAAGCAAAGTAGCCCCTTTGGTACTAGCCTCTCTTTGAGGCATTGTTTAAAGTAAGTAACTTCTAACTGTAACTTCTTGATTTTCATTAGTTTTGCATCAAAAGTTTTTAATTTCTCAGTCATTGTTGTGTTACTTACCGTTCTGTGATTGTCTTCGCTGGCCGGACACTCTTCGTTCAAGTTGAAAGCTGTTTTCAAAGTCTCAGTATTTGTAATCCATTCCTTGAACGGTAGAGAGCCAATAAGCTCTGCGTTACTGCCACTCGCTACATTGGGGCCATTGTCTATGTTTATTTCAGTTTCCACCCTTACAGGTTGACCGGGTGGAATGCTACTCGAGGTAGACATAGTACTATCATTTACTGGGAGGGATTGGTAGTTAAACGAGGAGCCTTAAAAGCATTGTCACAAGCTAGATTTGTTCAGTCTATCTAAGTTATCAAGCCGTTCAACCACGTTATCCATTCGCTTGGAGATAGACTGCAACAAGTTCAAAAAATTGCTCTGATCGTTTTCCCCTCTTGTATTCCATGAGCTCGTATTTTGTGGGCTCAGCATAGGCAGACTGTTTGGACTTAACAGAGTTCCGGAAGCCATAACAAACTCCTCACAAACGTAAAAAGACTGACAAACTTCACAAACCAAAAATCCGAAGTTCTGTGGAAGGAACAGTCCCAAGTGAATACTCGCAGATCAAATTAACGTTCAAACAGTTTATTTAAAACATGCAACGTTTTCGTTGCTAGCTGCAACTTCTTCAGAAAATAAAATAATAGCTGCTTTTGGCACCATTTCTGGTTTTTAAAACTCATATGGTGATCTTGACCAATCATATCGTCAAGTTCAATACATATTAATACATATTCAACATACATTAACTCTATAAATGCACTTCACAAGTTAAAAATCCTAACATTCACCCTATTCAAATTCTATACCATTAACTAAAACTCAATGATTGTTCAAAAGTTACAAAAGTTCCTATTAATTTTGAAATCACTAGTTCTACTAGGAATCATAGATAATGCATTTTGTCCAATATTGATTTATAGTTATGACTAGACTACTATACAAACAATAATTAATTCACTAAAGTCTCAAATAACTTTTTAATTTCAGCCAACAGGAAATACTACAATGTTCATTTAAACCTGGGAATGTGCATGCATTTAGTTTCAGTTGCCACACTAGTTCAGCACATTCGAGTGTTAAAGATGTAGGACCACCTCTAAAGTTTTCAATTATTTGGTCAATGGCTGTAAATGAGAATGTGTGACAAGGATACTGCTCTATGTGTCTTGCTAAAGCGTTTTCCTTTCTATTTTAGAGATGGCATATGTGTGTTCATATACTCTATCTCTAAATCTGGTCAGTTTTGCCTATATAATAGGCTGGACAGATGTTACACTGCGCTAAATAAATAATACTTTTAGAATTACAGTCAAGTCTTTGTTTTATCAAAAATTGTGTTGTTATTTTATTTACTGTAAAGTTATTCATAGGTTTAATATTCTTACACATACTGCACATTCCACATTGAAAGCACCCTTTAGTTTTGTTACTATAAGTTGTGACTTTATTTTCTAATGTTTTTTTCAAGTTAATTCCTTTCTTGAAAATAACTTGGAATCTAGTACCTAGTCTAGTTAAAAGGTTAAAATCTTTACCTAAAAGTTGCCAGTTTTTTATTAATATTGATACTATAGCATCACTGTCTTTGTTATATGTTGTTATAAAACTCGTGTCATACTTCTCTTTAACACTAATAGATACTGCAGTTGTTGTTAAAGTACTTCCTTCTGTTCCTGTTGCTCTAATTGGGTTGTCTGATTGAAAAATGTCAATCAGTTCCAATCCTGTTTTGTTCTTTGATTCTTTTATTTTTAAAATAGCCGTCAACATTCCTCTCATTCTTTTCAATTTAATCTCACTAGTTGGTTCTAATATCAATGATTTTGGGTACCCTCGATTTAAAAACATGTTTCTTAATTTATCACATTCTCTATCAAAATCAGCATCTCGTGTACATAATCTTGTTGCCCTCACCAGTTGTCCCTTAACAATGGAACGTTTTTGTTTATAGGGACGGGCACTTGAAAAATGTAAATAAGAATTACAGTATGTTGGTTTACGGAATATGTTTGATATTATTCCATTCGAATTCATGTCTCTAAACAATGAGAGATCTAAGTAATCAATTTTGTTCGAACTAAAAGTGTGAGTAAATTTAAAGAAACTAGTTGTTGTGTTTAAGTATTCCAAAAATTCAGTTGCTTCTTGTTGATTACCTTTGAAGATGACAAAAATGTCATCAAGGAATCTGGTGTATAGTTTAATTTTATTCTTTCTAGAATCTTCATCAAAAATAAATATTTTCTCCCAATGGGCTACTACAATGTTTGCTAGACCTACTCCACAAGGTGAGCCCATGGCTACGCCTTGTTTCTGTAAATAATAAGTATTGTTAAAAGTAAAATAGTTATTACTCAAAATGATATCTATTAGTTCAGTCACTAATCTAATTTCGTCGTCTGTTGCTTCTAGATGTTTCAGCATAAGTTCAGTCCATTCAGTAGCTTCCATATGGGGTATAGACGTATGTAAATCAATTACGTCTATTGTTAAAAAGTTGTCATTAATATCCATCTCTATATCATTTAAGTTTGTTAACAGTGACCAAGAGTCTTTGCAAATTTGTGGTAGTTTCTTGATATAATTTTGTAAAATAAAATCCACCAACTTGGAACATGGATATGTAAGAGAAGTTCTTGCATCAATTAAACATCTCATGGGGGGGTTGTTAAGGTTTTTATGGATTTTCGGTATTCCGAACATTACTGCAAGCTTACGAAATGGAATATTTATATAATTAAATGTATCCAGATCAATTCTCCCTTCAATGAAGAGGTCTCTCAAGTAGCCTTTTACTCTACTTTGAGCTATGTTATACTCATTTAGTGTGACTACACTATAAGCTATGCTTGACAGTACTTCTTCCAACTTATAGTTATAATCAACTGAGTCTAAAATGACCAACCCCCTCCCTTATCTGGTTTGATGCATCTTACTCCTTGTGTTCTCAATAGTTCTAGAGCTTCCATTTCTTCTCTTGTAATATTATTCTGCATATTAGAATGTCTTGGATGAGAATGTAAATGTCTAATATCCATTTCAGACATACTCTCAAACAGATTTAGTAGAGGGTGAAGTGGTGGGTTGAAAATACTTGCTGGTTTGAACTTAGAATTATTGGTGTTGTTATTACCTAGTAAGCAAGTTAAATTCAACTTCCTAACAAAACACTTCAATTCTATCAGAACTTGTGCAAGATTCATGCTTTTAGTTGGCACGAATGTATTGCCTTTAGCGAGTACATCAATAAGTACAGGATCTAGTTCAATAGGCGAATAATTATATATAACAAAGTCACCTGCTAAGTTTTTAACAGAGTTAATTTGTTAATTAATGTTTGTTCTTGTTGTTCCAATATCTGGTTTTCTGATTCCGGGCAGCTCTGGCATACGATGTATTCGGTTGCTGCCCGTCTTTCTGAAAAACCAGATCATTAGACTCATTCGGTTGTATTAAGTCACTGTTGGTGTTCAAATTAGTTCTATTAGACAGCAACCTTTTGCTGCGTCTCAAAGGTTCCTCTGATGTAGGTGCTCGTTCTTCCTTAGAAGCTTTTTCATAGTCAGTTGTCGTTTGTTTACCATTTATGTTAAATGGATATTTTTTATTAGTCCAAGTTTGTGATTCATGTGGTACCGGGTATGCAGTGTTATTTGAGTATGCCAACCGATCTCTAGACAATTTCTTCACTTTTGTCAGTTTTAGTTTTTCTAACAATTGGTCAATACTAACAAAGACTCTAGAATAGTCATATTTGTATATGTTATAATCACAGTCATTTTTTATGTCATCATCAATATTTTGAACTTCAGTTAACAGTTGATCAGTTTGTATGGTGTAGTACTTAATCATCAGTTCCATCAATTGGAATCCTGTGTTGTCAAATAAGTTGATTAAGTCTCTATGAAAGGGTGAATCAGGAATTAACCCTGTGGGAAAATGAAAGCAACGTAGCCCCTTTGGTACTAGCCTCTCTTTGAGGCATTGTTTAAAGTAAGTAACTTCTAACTGTAACTTCTTGATTTTCATTAGTTTTGCGTCAAAAGTTTTTAATTTCTCAGTCATTGTTGTGTTACTTACCGTTCTGTGATTGTCTTCGCTGGCCGGACACTCTTCGTTCAAGTTGAAAGCTGTTTTCAAAGTCTCAGTATTTGTAATCCATTCCTTGAACGGTAGAGAGCCAATAAGCTCTGCGTTACTGCCACTCGCTACATTGGGGCCATTGTCTATGTTTATTTCAGTTTCCACCCTTACAGGTTGACCGGGTGGAATGCTACTCGAGGTAGACATAGTACTATCATTTACTGGGAGGGATTGGTAGTTAAAACGAGGAGCCTTAAAAGCATTGTCACAAGCGCTAGATTTGTTCAGTCTATCTAAGTTATCAAGCCGTTCAACCACGTTATCCATTCGCTTGGAGATAGACTGCAACAAGTTCAAAAAATTGCTCTGATCGTTTTCCCCTCTTGTATTCCATGAGCTCGTATTTTGTGGGCTCAGCATAGGCAGACTGTTTGGACTTAACAGAGTTCCGGAAGCCATAACAAACTCCTCACAAACGTAAAAAGACTGACAAACTTCACAAACCAAAAATCCGAAGTTCTGTGGAAGGAACAGTCCCAAGTGAATACTCGCAGATCAAATTAACGTTCAAACAGTTTATTTAAAACATGCAACGTTTTCGTTGCTAGCTGCAACTTCTTCAGAAAATAAAATAATAGCTGCTTTTGGCACCATTTCTAGTTATTAAAAACTCATATGGTGATCTTGACCAATCATATCGTCAAGTTCAATACATATTAATACATATTCAACATACATTAACTCTATAAATGCACTTCACAAGTTAAAAATCCTAACATTCACCCTATTCAAATTCTATACCATTAACTAAAACTCAATGATTGTTCAAAAGTTACAAAAGTTCCTATTAATTTTGAAATCACTAGTTCTACTAGGAATCATAGATAATGCATTTTGTCCAATATTGATTTATAGTTATGACTAGACTACTATACAAACAATAATTAATTCACTAAAGTCTCAAATAACTTTTTAATTTCAGCCAACAGGAAATACTACAATGTTCATTTAAACCTGGGAATGTGCATGCATTTAGTTTCAGTTGCCACACTAGTTCAGCACATTCGAGTGTTAAAGATGTAGGACCACCTCTAAAGTTTTCAATTATTTGGTCAATGGCTGTAAATGAGAATGTGTGACAAGGATACTGCTCTATGTGTCTTGCTAAAGCGTTTTCCTTTCTATTGTTAGAGATGGCATATGTGTGTTCATATACTCTATCTCTAAATCTACGGTCCGTTTTGCCTATATAATAGGCTGGACAGATGTTACACTGCGCTAAATAAATAATACTTTTAGAATTACAGTCAAGTCTTTGTTTTATCAAAAATTGTGTTGTTATTTTATTTACTGTAAAGTTATTCATAGGTTTAATATTCTTACACATACTGCACATTCCACATTGAAAGCACCCTTTAGTTTTGTTACTATAAGTTGTGACTTTATTTTCTAATGTTTTTTTCAAGTTAATTCCTTTCTTGAAAATAACTTGGAATCTAGTACCTAGTCTAGTTAAAAGGTTAAAATCTTTACCCAAAAGTTGCCAGTTTTTTATTAATATTGATACTATAGCATCACTGTCTTTGTTATATGTTGTTATAAAACTCGTGTCATACTTCTCTTTAACACTAATAGATACTGCAGTTGTTGTTAAAGTACTTCCTTCTGTCCCTGTTGCTCTAATTGGGTTGCCTGATTGAAAAATGTCAATCAGTTCCAATCCTGTTTTGTTCTTTGATTCTTTTATTTTTAAAATAGCCGTCAACATTCCTCTCATTCTTTTCAATTTAATCTCACTAGTTGGTTCTAATATCAATGATTTTGGGTACCCTCGATTTAAATGGCCCCAGTGTAGCGAGTGGCAGTAACGCAGAGCTTATTGGCTCTCTACCGTTCAAGGAATGGATTACAAATACTGAGACTTTGAAAACAGCTTTCAACTTGAACGAAGAGTGTCCGGCCAGTGAAGACAATCACAGAACAGTAAGTAACACAACAATGACTGAGAAATTAAAAACTTTTGACGCAAAACTAATGAAAATCAAGAAGTTACAGTTAGAAGTTACTTACTTTAAACAATGCCTCAAAGAGAGGCTAGTACCGAAGGGGCTACGTTGCTTTCATTTTCCCACAGGGTTAATTCCTGATTCACCCTTTCATAGAGACTTAATCAACTTATTTGACAACTCAGGATTCCAATTGATGGAACTGATGATTAAGTACTACACCATACAAACTGATCAACTGTTAACTGAAGTTCAAAATATTGATGATGACATAAAAAATGACTGTGATTATAACAGATAGAAATATGACTATTCTAGAGTCTTTGTTAGTATTGACCAATTGTTAGAAAAACTAAAACTGACAAAAGTGAAGAAATTGTCTGGAGATCGGTTGGCATACTCAAATAACACTGCATACCCGGTACCACATGAATCACAAACTTGGACTAATAAAAAATATCCATTTAACATAAATGGTAAACAAACGACAACTGACTATGAAAAAGCTTCTAAGGAAGAACGAGCACCTACATCAGAGGAACCTTTGAGACGCAGCGAAAGGTTGCTGTCTAATAGAACTAATTTGAACACCAACAGTGACTTAAGACAACAGAATGAGTCTAATGATCTGTTTTTTCAGAAAGACGGGCAGCAACCGAATACATCGTATGCCAGAGCTGCCCGGAATCACAAAACCAGATATTGGAACAACAAGAACAAACATTAATTAACAAATTAACTCTGTTAAAAAACTTAGCAGGTGACTTTGTTATATATAATTATTCGCCTATTGAACTAGATCCTGTACTTATTGATGTACTCGCTAAAGGCAATACATTCGTGCCAACTAAAAGCATGAATCTTGCACAAATTCTAATAGAATTGAAGTGTTTTGTTAGGAAGTTGAATTTAACTTGCTTACTAGGTAATAACAACACCAATAATTCTATGTTCAAACCAGCAAGTATTTTCAACCCACCACTTTACCCTCTACTAAATCTGTTTGAGAGTATGTCTGAAATGGATATTAGACATTTACATTCTCATCCAAGACATTCTAATATGCAGAATAATATTACAAGAGAAGAAATGGAAGCTCTACAACTATTGAGAACACAAGGAGTAAGATGCATCAAACCAGATAAGGGAGGGGGGTTGGTCATTTTAGACTCAGTTGATTATAACTATAAGATGGAAGAAGTACTGTCAAGCATAGCTTATAGTGTAGTCACACTAGATGAGTATAACATAGCTCAAAGTAGACTAAAAGGCTACTTGAGAGACCTCTTCATTGAAGGGAGAATTGATCTGGATACATTTAATTATATAAATATTCCATTTCCTAAGCTTGCAGTAATGTTCGGAATACCGAAAATCCATAAAAACCTTAACAACCCCCCCATGAGATGTTTAATTGATGTAAGAGCTTCTCTTACATATCCATGTTCCAAGTTGGTGGATTTTATTTTACAAAATTATATCAAGAAACTACCACAAATTTGCAAAGACTCTTGGTCACTGTTAACAAACTTAAATGATATAGAGATGGATATTAATGACAACTTTTTCACAATAGACGTAATTGATTTATATACGTCTATACCCCATATGGAAGCTACTGAATGGACTGAACTTATGCTGAAACATCTAGAAGCAACAGACGACGAAATTAGATTAGTGACTGAACTAATAGATATCATTTTGAGTAATAACTATTTTACTTTTAACAATACTTAGTATTTACAGAAACAAGGTGTAGCCATGGGCTCGCCTTGTGGAGCAAGTCTAGCAAACATTGTAGTAGCCCATTGGGAGAAAACATTTATTTTTGATGAAGATTCTAGAAAGAATAAAATTAAACTATACACCAGATTCCTTGATGACATTTTTGTCATCCTCAAAGGTAATCAACAAGAAGCAACTGAATTTTTGGAATACTTAAACACAACAACTAGTTTCTTTAAATTTACTCACACTTTTAGTTCGAACAAAATTGATTACTTGGATCTCTCATTGTTTAGAGACATGAATTTGAATGGAATAATATCAAACATATTCCGTAAACCAACATACTGTAATTCTTATTTACATTTTTCAAGTGCCCATCCCTATAAACAAAAACGTTCCATTGTTAAGGGACAACTGGTGAGGGCAACAAGATTATGTACACAAGATGCTGATTTTGATAGAGAATGTGATAAATTAAGAAACATGTTTTTAAATCGAGGGTACCCAAAATCATTGATATTAGAACTAACTAGTGAGATTAAATTGAAAAGAATGAGAGGAATGTTGACGGCTATTTTAAAAATAAAAGAATCAAAGAACAAAACAGGATTGGAACTGATTGACATTTTTCAATCAGACAACCCAATTAGAGCAACAGGAACAGAAGGAAGTACTTTAACAACAACTGCAGTATCTATTAGTGTTAAAGAGAAGTATGACACGAGTTTTATAACAACATATAACAAAGACAGTGATGCTATAGTATCAATATTAATAAAAACTGGCAACTTTTAGGTAAAGATTTTAACCTTTTAGCTAGACTAGGTACTAGATTCCAAGTTATTTTCAAGAAAGGAATTAACTTGAAAAAAACATTAGAAAATAAAGTCACAACTTATAGTAACAAAACTAAAGGGTGCTTTCAATGTGGAATGTGCAGTATCTGTAAGAATATTAAACCTATGAATAACTTTACAGTAAATAAAATAACAACACAATTTTTGATAAAACAAAGACTTGACTGTAATTCTAAAAGTATTATTTATTTAGCGCAGTGTAACATCTGTCCAGCCTATTATATAGGCAAAACGGACCGTAGATTTAGAGATAGAGTATATGAACACACATATGCCATCTCTAAAAATAGAAAGGAAAACGCTTTAGCAAGACACATAGAGCAGTATCCTTGTCACACATTCTCATTTACAGCCATTGACCAAATAATTGAAAACTTTAGAGGTGGTCCTACATCTTTAACACTCGAATGTGCTGAACTAGTGTGGCAACTGAAACTAAATGCATGCACATTCCCAGGTTTAAATGAACATTGTAGTATTTCCTGTTGGCTGAAATTAAAAAGTTATTTGAGACTTTAGTGAATTAATTATTGTTTGTATAGTAGTCTAGTCATAACTATAAATCAATATTGGACAAAATGCATTATCTATGATTCCTAGTAGAACTAGTGATTTCAAAATTAATAGGAACTTTTGTAACTTTTGAACAATCATTGAGTTTTAGTTAATGGTATAGAATTTGAATAGGGTGAATGTTAGGATTTTTTACTTGTGAAGTGCATTTATAGAGTTAATGTATGTTGAATATGTATTAATATGTATTGAACTTGACGATATGATTGGTCATGATCACCATATGAGTTTTTAAAAACCAGAAATGGCGCCAAAAGCAGCTATTATTTTATTTTCTGAAGAAGTTGCAGCTAGCAACGAAAACGTTGCATGTTTTAAATAAACTGTTTGAACGTTAATTTGATCTGCGAGTATTCACTTGGGACTGTTCCTTCCACAGAACTTCGGATTTTTGGTTTGTGAAGTTTATCAGTCTTTTTACGTTTGTGAGTAACTAAAACCTGTTTTAAGGCTCCTGAGAGCACACCAGCACTACCGGACTACAACAAACCATACCACACATTTCGGCCACAGAACATGGACTGACATAGACATGGGGGGGGGTGTATCCATATTCATCAGGGATACCTACACCTCCAGGTTAGTGGGGCAGCATGATACCTCTGAGATCATCCATGTGCAGCTAACATCAGCCACAACTGCAATGCAAACTGTGGCCTGCTACAGATTACCCTCCATGACCTAGGACTACCACTCCACCTACCTGGAGACAGTGGAAAACATGACAGTCCTACTGAACACCCTGGTATTGGTCGATTTCAACTACCCTACCATTAACTGGGAAACTTACTGGAGTACTCACTTCCAGGCCCAGCGCTTCCTGGAATTTATCACCTCAAATGCCCTGTATCAGATGGTAAACTCCCCAACCAGAGGTGGAAACATACTAGAAGTGGTAATCACCAACATGGGTGACAAGTGCACCACAGCAGAGGTAAACCGGTCACTGGTTAGATCTGACCATGAACTATTCACTGATTATTTCCACACCCAACCATCTCCCCCACCCAAGGAAACCGCAGTGAAAACCTTTCCTACAGCTAACTTCACACTACTAAAGACAGAGGTGGGAGGTTTCACAGCCACCATGCTAAGGGAAAACACTGCTCAAGATACAGAAGGATTTACAAATGCAATCTATAAGCACCTACAAGGATGTATGGATCATGCCATCACTGGTAAACCAAGACCCGCTCCTCCAAGACAAGGACACCAGTCTGGTGGACCCCTGATATAAACAGGCTATACAACAGAAGTAGGACAGTAGTCCAGAAAAACAGCAAATCCCAAGAAGGACAGACATCCATGACCAGTATTAGTAAAAAACGTAGGTCCCTCATGAAATCATCCAAGGCTAACTTCAAAAGGAAAATAACCAAGAATTTGAAAGATAACCACAAAGCCTTCTTTGGCTATGTCAAGGATCTAAGTGGTAACTCACAGATTTGCACTGTGCCGGTGCAATATAGCACAAAATATACTGAACCTACTGATATCGCCAACATCCTTGCAGATACATTCAGTGCAAACTTCGCCCCCTAAAGAGCCCACAACAATACACGAAAAGTACAGTATCCCAGGTATCAGAATCAGAGACACACAGGTGGAAATAGCTCTCTCAAAAGGCAAAACACA
Source organism: Protopterus annectens (assembly GCF_019279795.1). Taxonomy (NCBI): domain Eukaryota; kingdom Metazoa; phylum Chordata; order Ceratodontiformes; family Protopteridae; genus Protopterus; species Protopterus annectens. Next base: position 682,974,781 of record NC_056751.1, on the reverse strand, counting down.
GCATCAGTGGAGGCAGATAGTGTCCCAGACTGCATCTTGCAAACACTACAAGATGAACTAACCCACCACCTAATTAAATTTTTCAACCTCAGCCTCTACACAGGCTACATGCCCATACAATGGAGCATAGCAACGGTTATTCCACTCCACCAAGGTGGAAACACAACTGACCATGGTAACTACCACCCCATAAGCCTGACTAGCCTGGTCTGCAAAGCTATGGAGCGTATCATCATGGCACTCATTAACAAAGACATTGGTAACCTCCAAACACTTTACCCAACCCAGGTCAGCTTGGTTGAATGCAGATCATGCCTACTGAACCTGTTTGATGTCTTACAGACAGTCACCAAGGCATTAGATGAGGGGAGAGGTGATTCACACATACTACCTGGACCTCGGCAAGGCTTTTGACACCATTCCCCACTCAGGTATTATTGATAAACTCACCAGCCTGTACATAAACCCATACATCACAGGATGGGTTGCCAACAGGAGTAAACACAGAACCCACATGGTAAGACAAGCAGCCTCCAGGTCCAACTCTTAACCAGTCACAACTGGTGTCCACACAGGACTCAGTCCTGGGACCCCTACTGTTTGGCATATACTTCTCAGAGGTACAGGCAAACACAGGTAGACTACAGCAGACCATGTTTGGCAAGGACTGCAAACTGGGATCCATAATTGATAGTCCAGCTAACACAGACATCCTTCAAAGGGCCTCACAGAGACCGACACAGGGTGTCAAAGTCATGGCCTCAAGCTAAGTGCCACAAAATGCATGGTCATTCCATTTGGGAAAGACTAAACACCCACATATTAACACATAAGTGGCAGCCACCTTAATACAGACGAGGTAATAGGGGATCTGGGGACTAAGGTAGATAGTGATCTCTCCTTTGACAATCATATCTCCAAAGTAGTTAGGACATCCTTCTATGTAGGCCATCTGATTATTAAAGGGTTCACATCTAGACATACTGAGGTTATAGTGCCCCTTTACTCGTCACTCATCAGTACCATCATAGAGTATAATAACCCATTTGGAATGTACCTCAGAAGACACTTCCAACAGCTGGAAATCCATGAACATACCTCGCCAAGAGGATTACTGGCCTCAAACATATGTTCTATGCAGCCAGACTGAATAAACTCCTGCTTTACTCAGTGGCATCTCGTTTACTCAGAGATGATCTCTGCTGGCCTACAAAGCCATGTCCAACTCAGGCTTAATGGATATGCTCCACCTATGGAAATTCATGTCACAGTGAGCCACATGCTGTAGTGAGCTATACCTTGCACAACAATAACTGCATCATGCTGGGTGGACAGATTCCTGTCACAGAAACTCCCCATGCTTTGGAACAACATCCCTAATTACATTACACAGAGCCTCTCACTAACACTCTTCAAGAGAAACCTTGAAGAGTGGATGGGGAACAGTAGATACACCCCAGGGATCACACCATTGGCTCTGCTCTACAGAGGGACAGTTAATTAATCAATGGGGTGGGAAAAGCTGACACATTTTGGCTAGGCTTATAAAAGCCCTCGGGCAGTTAGCCAAGTACCTACCTATGAACCTATGAAACTATACATACAGTATCAGTTGGATGCACACAGTAGACTGCTTATACATGACAATTTACAGGTAGTCTTGTGTGTGTGCGCCATCTATTTTTACTGTGTGTGCAGGTGGAGAAAGGTATCTATCCCTAGGTGCCTACACTGTCAGTGTGTGTGCTATACGTTCCCTCCTTGCCAAGGCATGGGGATACTGGCAGGCCTCCGTCTGCCTACTGGGGCTGGCACAGGGTGTTTGTGGTCTGAGTACCTCTGTGCCTGTGGGGCCCTTGGCAATGGTGGTGGGCTGTGAGGGCCTTCACCATTCTGTCCCTGCTGCAGCTGTTTCCACCAGCTCATATTGTGCAGTATGGCACATACTATGAAGATATGGGCACACGTGCCTGGAGAGTACTGCAAGTCTCCACCAGATATGTCCAAGCAATGGAACCATGATTTAAGCATCCCAAACACATGCTCTATGATGATTCTGGTTTGTGCATGTGCCTCATTATGGCATTCTTGCATGGGTGTGTGTACATTTCTGATGGGAGTCATCATCCACAGTTCCAGTGCATAGCCAGCATCTCCCACCAGGTGGCCATATGGAATGCCCCCCCTGTCAAATACCTGATACAGCTGTGAGGCATGCCAGATGTGAGAGTCGTGATAGCTTCCAGGGCTGCCAGCACACACATCCATGATAATGCTATGGGCATTGCACATGTCCTGGCAGTTGATGGAGAGGTATCCCTTGCAGTTTATGTAGTGCCTACCCTGCTCACCGGGTGGTGACTTGATGTGTATGTGCATGCAGTCTGTTGCACCCAGTACCTCCAGGTATTCTGCCACACAGTGGAAGAGACGCATATTGCTGGCCAACTCCTCCTGCATTCGGGGGAAGTATATGTGCTCATTGGCATATGGTAACATGGCATCCAGGGACTGGTGAAGTACCCTGGATGCTGATGCCTGTGAGATCCCCATGATATCCCTAGTTGGCCTTTGAATGGTACCTGTGGCTAGTATTTTCAGGCTTACACATACCTTCATATCCACTGGGATGGGTTCCCCTCTGTTTGTTCTGGCTCTGAGGCGTGGCTGGCACAGCTCCACAAGTTGCTGTAGGGTGTCCCTGTCCACCCTGTAATGCTTTACTATCTCCAGATCATGTAGCCCCTGGTAGGTTACCATGGGTCTGAACAATCTTCTCCTCCTCCTGAGTCTGGGGTGGCTGTCAGCATCATCCTCCACACCACCTTCAGTCCCCAACACATGCTGGTGGATCAAAGCTATGGCAGTTCCTAACATGTACATATTAAAAGTTCCCCGTATATATACACCAATGGTGCAGAGTGTATGGGAATACACAAGTGTGTGTGTGAGGTGCTTCCACACTTTATACTATTGTGTTATGGATGCTGCTGATGTCATTGGCTGTGTATGAGCAATTCCAGCTGTAGGGTATCTTACTTATGGGTTTTAAATTGAGTACTGCAAGTGTGGGGCCTCTAGTGTGGAGTTATACTTGCCTGTCTTGATTAATCTGTTGCCCTTTAATTCCCTTTTAAACCTGGATCCCCTCCCATTGTCAGGCATGCATCTACCTGCCAGCTTTCTTGTTTTGTACTTTCCCTACCCAGTCATGTGTTGCAAAATGTGCTTTGTAGCTGATATAATGCAATCCTGCTTTGTTCTGCTGTGACACTTTACTGTTTTCTTTGCAGTACAGCCCCTCCCCTTTCCTGTTCTGCAGGTAACTGCTTACAGCCTTGCTAGCTATTGTCAATGGCCCACTGTAGGTTCCTAGGTGTTAATTAGTCATTTGTGCTCCAATTTTCCTGCTGCAGCATTTCCTTATTTTTTCCTATATCCTTCCTGTTTCAGCTTCAGTGCACACCAAACAAACACGTTTACTGAGTTTAAGTGCATTTTAATCTCTGTTCACATGCATACTCAGTTACCTTGTGTGCTCTCAGCTAAGCAAAGCTAAAGCCAGTTCAACACACCCGTTTCCTGCAGCTTTGCTTAGCTACGGGCAAACCAGGTTAACAATGCTCCAATGTGCTTACAGCAAAGGTGACACACCCCTCTCTTGATGTCATCTTTATCTCATGGGCACACCTCGGTGTTATGACACTACGCTGTGAGGTGCATCCTTACACCAGCGGAGTATCTGTGATTCACTATGACTCCTCTCATTTGCATGAGATTGCCTACTAATTCCTAGATATCGCACATAACACTGACACAGCCCCTTAGCAGCCCTTGCACCATGGTGTGGTGTAACATGCCTACCATTGACTATTATGGGGAAATCATGATATGTGTTACATTGCAGTTTTATTCTATATTTTTCTATTTTCCTTGCGATATAGTTTGTGCGCTGCTGCCCTACACTTAAACTTTGCGATAGTGCGAAAAAAAAAAAAATGTTATTATTATATTTTGTACATTTTTTTTATGCCAATGGCTATATATTTAGCCATTGGCATATATTAACAATCTAATACATGTGTTTGGAAAGCTGTCATGGCTCCAAAGTTATGTTTGCAAAAATGTAAACCGTTTTTTATGGTTTACATTTCTGCATGCTTACACTACGCCTGCACCACTTTCTGGATTGCTAAATACCTTCATTTGTATGCTACACTGCTGCAAATGGAGCAATTAGCATGCAGGTGCCGGGAGCTGTGTTGGCGTAGCATACGCAGGTAGTGCATGTGGAAACAGCTCGTACATGGATCACTCACCAGCCATATTTGGTGTTGGAATGCCAATGCTACGCCTGCACCTGGTGCAAGCTTCAAGAATCCTGGGAAGAGTTTATGAATTTACATTGTGCCTTGACTTAGGAATGGTCTCCATTCCTGTCATGGCACTGAAAAAAAAAACTAAACACTTAAGAGAAATTCATGAAAGGATGAAAATTTAGTCATTAAAATAAATTATGTACTAGAAATGGAAAGCAACTTGGTTAAACATAAATAATCTTTAATTTCTCAGTTTAGTGTATTCATCCAAAACAGACTTCATCAGGACATAGAGTTAGAAATGACTATTCCTTAAATACATTACCCATATCACATGATCAAATCAATCAACACAGATAACAAAAATGTAAAAATATAAACATATTTATAATGCATTATAAAGTGCAAAACAAGCACCACACAATTAATATATAATAAGTGTTTCATTATACCTGTTTTACCCTGTTTATTTTAAGAACACTTTCTACTTTTAAATGTTAATCAAGTCCTAGTAGTTTTCCATCATTTAATCTAATCTGTCATTTTAACTCCTTAATCTCAATTAAATTATTTAAATCAACACCCCAAACATAATAATATTATCAGAAATAAAGAAAGAAAATTTACTAAAGGTACTACATACAAACAGTTGATAGTTACCTAAAGCATTAGAACAATCTTTATTTTTATTGCATGTATATATTCAATTAATTCTCTCTCTCTCTCTCATTAAATATTTTACCTGTAAAAAAAGTTATCATACGATTCACACAGAGCATAATAAATCACTGCTTCTATTTTACAATTCATTCCAAATCATAATCTGTTATATTTCATATATGTACATACACTATTTGCATGTGTCATATTTAAAAGTATGCATTTTCTAACTACAAATATTATTTTCCTCATTTAAACTATTATTGCTTTTTATTTCTAACATATTCTTAGTATTTGGGCCCCTTTTCCCAATGTAAGTTAGTTGGCATTTGTCTAATTTCTTTATAACATCCATGGATTTGTAAAGCACTTTCTATTTACTACTCACAATATTTTTAATGCCTCTATCATCAACACTATATGTTGAAATGAATGAACTTATATAACTATCAATTACCTCACTGATCTTAGATATACATCCTTATTGCTTTTTTATTTTTTAGCACTTTTATTTTTTTAATTCACAGTATTATAATTATTATTCAAAATAGCTCCATATTTTGGATTTCTTCATAACAACTTTACTAAAATGATGTCTACATTTCCCCTCTTTCTAAAATATTTCCCTTTGGAGGTTCATTTTTTTAACAAATTTCAAAAAAAAAAAAAAAAAAACAAACAAAAAATGTTCATTAGTAATAAGTCTAGAAAGACTTATAGCTTGTGTTTTACTACATTATCTCTAACATATTTAGTATGTACACCACATGGATGTATATATATATATTAATATCAATGTTTTTTATAAATGCTACATTTATAACATTTTGTTAATTTGTCATAAATAAAATTAATACTCCAAAATGTATGTTATATGTATCTAACTTAATAGTAAATCACAAATATTCTCTGGTAAAATTTAACATGTCTCCAAAATTATTATATAATAATATTATATAATAGCTTCATAGTTAGTAGGTGTCTCTACCAAAGAGGACATTTGCAGGACTGCAGCATCCACCCCATTTAAAAGTACAACACAGTACAGTATCACCAATCCATCTACATACTGTGGGAGTAGAACCCACAGCCTTCTGCATCAAAAGCAAGTATTCTACCTGTTGTGCTACTAACAACAAACACACTTGGCATAAGCAGCAGTAATCTTTTCTCCCCCTGAATAACTATGCAGCACAAGAAATCTGCAAAAAGCCAAAATTTATTGGGGGGGGGGCAAAGACCCAAAACCAGGGACACATTTTAAACATTGCTGACATAATCTTAGAAAAATTGCTAGAATAAAATGGTTTGTGTTACCATGCATTTCCTGAAAGGTAGGAAGACTGAAACTTAAATGGCTATCATTATTTAGTGAATTCAGTTCTCACAAATTTTAAGAGGAACAGACCACAAGTATGATTGAAACTTTCCAGACATTCTGTAAAACTTTGGACTTAACTACATGAATCACAAGTGGTGGTGGTATTAGTAGAAAATGTATGTTCTTGACCCTTGTACCTAAGGTACAGGGTTTGAATCTGAGCAATGTTAGCTACTGGTTATAGCAAACCGGGGCATTTTCTCTCACACACACACACACACACACACACACACACAATGACAAACCAAAAAAAATTTCAGAAATTAAAACCCAGGAAAAAATTTAGAAATTAAAACCCGAGAAAAAATTCAGAAATTAAAACCAGGGAAAACATTCAGAAATTAAAACCCGGGAGATTTGGAAATTAAAGGGGCCACTCGGGAATTTGTTTCACTTCAAAACCAGTAAATACCAAATAATTTGGTATGTTTGAGTTGTATGGTCCCTGCAAATGCAGGAAATACACACCATACCTGATATTAAAATGCCTAAGTTAATCTATTGTAGAACAAAATAAAATTTACTATTTTGTAATCAGAATTTTTTTTTCAGATATTATAAACTTTCATAGGTAAATTTAGCCACACAATAATCCCATTCTTCTTTCAAACTTTCCCAGTCTCACTACACTAATAAGCTATTTCATTGCTTCTTGCTGCATAACACCTCCCTTATCCATGATCCCTCCTAATTTACAGTAAATAAATTTAAAAATTTGAATTTGGAAAATTCAGTCCACACTATCATATAAAATGAACTTTCTAAAAAATACAACAACAAATCATCCATTAAAATCCATCCTTTAAATTTCTGAACCATGTATAGCCAATCCTCATTCATTTAGCTGCTGCCTTTTTATATGCACCTGAATAATACCTAAAGGACTGAAGTCAGCAGAGTACTTTTCCTAAAGATTGCCACTCTATTAATGCCACTTAATTTTAGTCATTTTTTGCAAATTTCTATTATTCAAGTATTTATTCAAGTTTTCAAGCAGATTAAATATGAGCACACTCTTGTCTATATCAAAAATAAAGTATCTTTAATGATTCTGAGCATAGCTTCTGAACTTATTACAATATATTAAATGACTTATTTTTAGCAACCAATTTTTTTTTTTCAATTTCTCCACATCTTTTGGGTTTCTAATACCATGACAGGTATGGACCCCATTCCTAAGTCAAAGTACGATTAAATTTCATGAAATTAGTATAGTTTTAATATTTAATGTCAGCCAAAAGTGTTTTTCACAGCACTTGCGATGTGCCTAGTGACTCCTTCTGCAATTCATATGGAGTTACATGTATTGGTAACATATGTAAATATGATTATAGATTCTTTTTTATAAGACCCATTGTTCCTACTACTATTAGACCTGTCTAGGTTTCTTCCACATTGCTCTCATTTCTGCATACAAATCATGATATTTTATGACTAGTCACTGTGTATAGCAATTTCAATGATCAATTCTACTTTTGTCTTCTTTTCATGGACCACTATATTTGGTTTTCTTGCATCTATCTTTTGAACTATTGGTAATGGATGATCCCATGTGATGTAGATTGCATCATTTTCTATGATGCTTTGTGATTCATGTTTCATTGTTTTTCAGTCATTTCCCCAGTGCACCAGTCTTGCCACATTATTGTGCCTTTCAGTATACAATCCTTCTGTCATTAGTATGTCACAACAAGCAATACGGTGTGCGACTGTTTCCAATTCTGTTTTACAAAACCTACATTTGTCTGTTTCTCCCACATGTTCAATGGACTTTGTAAACAACATGTATGTAGCCCACTATCTTGGGCCGCAAGTATTAACCTTTCATCTTTTTGTTTGAATTTGTCTCTCTATAAGCATTCCTGCCTTCAATCCTGATCAACATGAGGTTCTTCCAGAAGTTTTCTAAACTTACAACTATATTTATTCATTTTCCACATTTCTTGTCTTCTCATCTGATCCTTCACCTTATATTCTTTCTTTTGTTTTTTGGCACATTCACTTGCTGCCTGATTTTTATCTACTTCTGGTTTGATTTCCATTCTTGCTTGATGCTGACATGCTTCTGCTAGTCTAAGGAAGGAAGTCATCTTAGATTTATTCTCCTCATGTTTCAGAACTTTCACTGCATTTGGGTCTTGTGAGGTCAGCAGATATGGGTGCTTTCCTACGACTGCAGATCTATACATGTAATCACTTTCAAGGAGGCCCATACCTCCTTCAGAAAGGAGAATATATAATCTTGGTATTCACTTTTGTTGTTTGTCTTTCGGCTTTTCCCAGTTAGGGGTCGCCACAGCGGAACTCCGGTCCACTAATGATTGGCAGTAGATTTTTATGAAACGCCGAGGTGCCAGCTCGATGCCCAACCTTCAACGAAGATACTCCAATTTACGCACGCATGTCTTTCGAATGCTACCCAACCACAGGGAGGACATGCAGACTCCACACAGAAGGCACTCCCAAGCCAAGCCGAGAATCGAACAGGAGAACCTCTTGCTGAGGTAACAAAGCTACCGCTGTACCACCGCGGCATCAATAATCTTGGTATCCACTGATTTTTATAAATCATTTGGTGAGCATGAAGCATCTTTCTTGTTTTCCTGTCTAATCTATCCATCACATTTTGGGGCCAATCAATCACTCCAAAACTGTAAGTTAGGACAGGAAGAGCAAATTGGTTTATAGCTTGAATTTTGTTCCTTGATGTCAATGCTGTTTTCAGGATTAATTTAAGTCCTTTAAAATATTGCTTACTAAGTTTTATTCACATTTGTTCATGTTTTATTGTTGAACCTTCATGATTCCCAAATATTTATGCACTCCATCTTGCTCAAGTTATTTTATATCACATTTTTGTCCCAAACTGATGTTTTCTTGGTGCTGCAGTTTTGCTGCTTTAAAGATTGCTTTTGCAAATTTATCAGCACCAAATGACATTCTTATATCATCTGAAAAAGTTTTGACTACTTGTAGTTGTGCTTTCAGATCCTCATCTGATGAGCTATACAGTTTTAAATCATCAACAAGGAGGAGATGAGAGGTCTTTACACTTTGTTGTTTTCTAGGAGCCAAATTATAGCCATGACCTAATCTGTTAAGTAGACAGTTTAAAGGGTTATGGGCAAGACAGAATAGCAGCGGTGACAGGGAATCACCCTGGAATATCACCCTTTAAATTTTTATCCCTGGAATAATAAGTTGTCCTTTATCTTGGCATAATTGCAAAGTGGTCTGCCACTGTTTCATGGTCACTATAATGTAATTGATCAGTGTCGGGTGTATATTATACATTTTAAGCACTCTTTTATCCATGAATGTGGGATATTATCAAATGCTTTTTTATAGTCAATTCATGCCATACTTAGATTCTTCCCCTTTTTACAGTTCTCCATTATGACTTTATTTAGCACCAGATGATCCTTTGTTCCATATGACTTTCTTGTATTACCCTTTTGCTCTATTGCCATGATTACATTTTCTTCTAAAGGACTATAAACTCTGTTAGCATCAGTTCCGGTGTATAGTTTATATATCGTCGGAAGGCAAGTTATTGGTTTATAATTTTTAGGATAACTTGTAGGTTCACTCTTAAGTAAGAGCATCGATTTTGCTGTTGTTAACCAGGTCTGTGTCTATTCAGTGTGCCCATGTAAATAGTTCTTACTCATGGCTAAATCTTCATGCAAAGATGTTAATACTTTTAGTCAAAAGTTAGGTACTGCACCTGGGCCTGGGGTTTTCCAATTAGAGGATTGTCTTAACTTTGTTTCAGTCTCTCTGGCTGTTACTTCATCCCATTTCATATCATGTACCTTTGAACTTTTATTCTTTCTTTTACTTCTTCTACCCTTTTAGCATCTTTGTTATGTTCCACAGGATCTTCATAGATACTTCTCCAAAATGTATCTATTTCTTTTTTTTTGGTGGTCTCTTAATTCCTTTTACCTTGTTTCCTGTTCTCTATAGAACATTTTAGGGTTATCAATAAATTGCTTATTTTGTACTTTTCCTTTATATTTATCTGTGTATCTTCTATGTTTTTCTGCCTGTATTGAGATTTTTAGTTTATTATTTGCAATAGTGCAAGATATATCATGATATGTTATAATACTGCACACTGCTTTTATCACGTCTATCTTTCTGAGTACTTTTGTTGATCTGTTCCCTCTTGTATACTCTTCTACCAGTGACACTTCTTATCTTAACTGCTTTATAGTTTTCTCTATTCAATACTTTCATGATGGTATTTGATTTCTCCCCTTCCTTTCCCTCACTACCCTGTGTTCTTGTGGCAGAATTTTATCTGTTATTAATTTAGCTGCACAGTGATATATCCTGTTTACTTCTGTTATATCACATGGATTTCTATGGACAGTCCTAGTTACTGTATTCATTAATTTTATTAGACTTCTGACTTTTTGGGTTTTTGGGTTTTATTGACCTTCTACAGTCTATTTCTTTCATTGATCTTAATATGTCTATCTATCTCTATTAAATCAAGCAACTCTTCTCGTAGCTGATTTTTTTCTAAACTACGGGGGCATTTTTTGTTCTCCATTTCCTGTGGGCATTTTAAAGAGAATTCTATAGCACATTCTCTTCAATTTCATCCTGTGTCATTTGTTGCTCTATTATATGGGAACTCACTGGCTTATCACTTCTCAACATTAACTGTATCAGAGTTGCTACAGTTTCCTGTTCCTTCCCTTGCTGTCCAGGTTCAAGTGAACATTTATACTGGTTTCCTGTGAAAGGCTCCAAAATATCTTCATATGGCAACTCCCCACTTGCTTCCTGTTCCACTGGTTTCTCCTTAATTTTGGTGTCTATTGCTCTGTCTTGTTGTGGTGCTTTCTGAGTTAGATTTTCTACACTGAATCTTTCACTTTGCAGGTACTCCATAACATCAATTTCTATTTCTTTAACTTATCCATTACCAATCTCCTTTTCTACTTTTCCTCTTTGACTTCTTTTTTGAATTGTAAAGCTTTCCATGTCTGGATTCCTTTACCTGTATTTCTCTTTAAATACATTTGGTCCTGCTCTTTTAGTATTGATTAATTTTGATTTCTCCTTTGCATAAATATTGCACCATATTACTTCTCTTTTTCTTTCCCATGTCCATATTTCTTCATCAGATGTCTCCTGATCTTTCTGCTTTTTTCTTATTTTGGAGACTCATTCCATGATGTGACTTATATTAGACCTTCTATACCAAATCCTTCACTTTGCAGGCATTCCATAACTTCATCTTGTATTTTTCTTAACTTCTAGTTTTTTATTAATAAGCTTTCTACTGATCAAAGAAACCATCAGAATGATTTTGTGTGTTAACGCAATTAACTCTGCTATGCTCTAAACAAAAAGAATTGCTATAATCTGATTTCTCAAAATTCTGTCTATGGCAGAATAACAGGAAGGTAATTGTAAATTCTGCATAAATTTTAGGAGGCCACAGATACTTTTCACATCTGCTCCCATACCTGATTTTTGGGATCTCTCACACACTTTTCACTCTTTTCCTCAAGGCATATTTTGGACTTGTGGGGTTATAATTACCTCTAATTATTCTTTATGTATAGCTCTGCATCCATCTTGATTCTACATTATCTTTCCATAAACATGAAAAATTGCTGCATCTAAAAACTTTAAACTCTTCTACAAACTGGGCAGTCTACTCACTCTGCTGTCTGGTTAAATTGTCATCAAAACAGTTTTCCAGTTTTCAAGTGAATAAAATTATTCTACTAATCATATTATGCAATTCACAAAACACTAATTCCCTACAAAAAAAAAAAACACTGAATAAACCATGTAGGTTCATAGAATTTTCACAGTCAGTATTGTAACCTCCTTTTCTCAGCACTCTTTTTATCCACAACTTTATTTTGACTATTACAGAATAATATTTACCATCAAATTCAAACTAAATGTGACATTATACTCACTCAAGTTTAGTACCTGCACACCAAAGAGACCCCCTTTCCCATTGTATACTACCAAAAGATCTTCCCAAAATTAGAACATGCTATATGGAACTCTATTCTTCATCATATCAGAAATTTTAATGACTTTATCCCTTTTACACATTTAGCATCATAACACCATTTTGACATCACATAATGCAACACTACTTTAATATTTCCTGCTATCACTGATATAACATATATTATGACGTCTTTCCTTTTGGAACAAACTCACATTACAGCAGTCTGATTGAGCTATGTGCTTTTAAACAATCAGTTCCTAACACTGTTTGGTAACAGTCATATTAAATTAATATTTAATCATCACACAATGATATATATTTTTTCATAAACTTTATTCAACTCTGCCATTTTTTATTACTGCGTTAATTTGAAATTACACATCACATTTGCAACGAGCGCAGTATTCAATTGTATATAGACACTGAAATGTATTTACAGATAGCACCATTCCCTTGCTACTTAAATATACCAACTCTGAGACTGCAGTACAGTGAATATAAAGGTAAATTTCCCATATTGCATTGTATGGCGATCTTCATTCACAAGGTTCAATATTTTACAACTTCGATCATCTGGTTTTCACCGATCAGGTGTTCGATATTCTGAAATTTTGATTCTTTGAATATAAGTATACACACACACACACACACACACACACACATATATATATATATATATATATATATATATATATATATATATATATGGGTCTACTTCATTTCATTGAAAACTCATTTCACTGAAACTCATTTAATTGAAAATTCATTTAATTGAAACACTGCTACCTGGGCACAATTCACTGAAAGCTCACTTCACTGAAAACTTACTTGACTGAAACTCATTTCACTGAAAGGTATATGCTCTGTTCCCCACTGTAGTGCAATCCTGGAATTAGTATATATAGTAAGGGGGTTGTGGGGGACACAGCCCCCCACATAGTTAGGGTATATATATTATGTTCTGAAAAGAGTTATTCATTTGACTTGTAAGTATCCATGTCTATGGTTTACAGTGTTTAAAATAGTGGGGGGCTACACCCCCCATACCACCCTTACTATATATAATAACTCCAGGATTGCACTACAGTGGGGAACAAGACATATACCTTTCAGCAAAATCTGTTTCAATCAAATGTGTTTTCAATTAAGTGAGCTTTGAGTGAATTGTGCTTAGGCTAAGTTTCAGTGAAATGAGTTTTCAACAAAATGAGTTTCAGTGAAATGAGTTTTCAATTAAATGAAGTAGACCTATATATACATATATATATATATATATATATATATATATATATATATATATATATATATATATATATATATATATATATATATATATATATATATATATATGCATACATATAAATTATACACCCAATTGAATGTACTGTACACTGACACCTGTTTGGTTGACATCATTTGGTTGATGAAGATAGATGGTCAACAGATGTGTGAGTCTGACAATTCCCGAGTAGAGGAACATTCCCTTTCCCCAGGGATTGTGTGATCTCAGAATTATTATATATAATTAGGAGGGGTGGGGTGTGTGTGGGGATTTGGCTATGGAAAAACACTTGCCATTTGTTTAGTTTGCTCTGGGGTAATTCCAGGAGCATGTGCAAAACTTGCTGATATTTATGCATTTGATATTTTGACATTAGTCTTTCAGAAACTTGAAATCAAGACCATATGATCGAGTTTTTGAAGACATGAATGGAGATCATTGTACAGTGCAGATAAGGAAATTTACCCTTTTTCTCATTGTAGTGCCATCTCAGAGTTGGTATATATAATTTGCAGGGCATACCACATGGGTGGTGCAGGGGAGCTTGCCCCCTGGAAAACATAAAAAAGGTAGATTTTTGATGTTCGAGTTTTCGGAAACTTGATTATATGGTCTTGACTGCATGACTTTCGAGTTTCTGAAACCTTGATCATCCGACATTGTCCCATATATATATATATATATATATATATATATATATATATATATATATATATATATAGTTTTACTAATCTTGAAATACTAAAATAAGGAATTTTAGTATTTCGAAACTATAAAGTTTAAAGTGCAGTTACGTGAAACTGCATAATATCAAATGCGGAAATGTCGAATCCGCTGTTGTGTTGCTGCGTTTGTGATGTGCGGAGCGGTTTGTGGATCTGGCTGGGGATTCAGGTAAGTGGTGTTCTTGTAAGGGTATTGGGTAGGGATTTTAATGTGAGTGAGTGCGTGTAGTGGTGAGTTTTATGTGTTTGTGTGTTTAGTGCGACCTTGGAGTTAGTATATGTAAGTAGCATGGGTGTGGGGGCACAGCACCCCACATGGGGTGTGCAGAAGGCTTGCCCCCCTGCATATAGGTAGGGTAGGTGTGTTTGTTTGTTATGTTGTGTTTGTGTGTGTTTTGTTTGTTGTAGTGTCATTAGGTAGGTGTATGTGTGCTTGTTTGTGTGGTGGTGTTTGTATGTGAATGATTGATATCTTGAATTTTAAACAGCTTTATAGTCTCAAGATACTAAAATTCTGTATATATATATATATATATATATATATATATATATATATATATATATATATATATGTATATAGACATATAGATAGATACATATAGATATAGATATCTGTCTACCTGATTATGTTAACAGTAATTGACAAATCCTTTTGTAGACCTATATTCCGTCAGCACAGTTGGTCAACACCAGTGTGTTGGCATTGAGCAACATTGCACTGAAAAGACTGCAAATGTAAACATATGATTTACATTTGAAATCCAAATATCAAGCAGCAAATAGTAATTGAAACAATTTGAAATAATATGTTTTTCATGGAGGGCTTCACCTTCACACCTTCCACATGTCTCTACCCCTACACTCTCTAACTAATTACAGTACATATACTCTCTTCACAGTCACACAAAAGCATCCAAAGTTAATCACCTACATTTGTACTATAGTTAATAGTCTCTGACTCAACTATACAATAAATTGAACTTGGCTGAAATTTCACTGAGTTGTCAATTGCACTGCAAGTACCTGCCTATATATCATCAAATTTTCAAACAGTAAGCAAATGACCATTATGAGTAACTTTTAGAAATCAACCTTTACCCAATTATCTCTTATTTATTATTTATGTATGTATTTATTTATTTATTTATGTATGTATGCATGTATTTTTTTTTTGGCTCCTGACTGCTAATACTAACTTTAGGCTTCTCCCTGTCTCTGCAGCTCCCATGCTTTGCTGTCTCCTTATTGTGACCCACAACAGGAGAATCTCCATGTTGCAGAAGCACCTAGAGCCCAACTACAAGGATATGCTGAAGGTATGTACCTTTCGGCTATTGCAGAGTGGGATGGTACAGGAGAGACGCTAACACTCTACAGTTTTCCAGTGAGTCTCTTCTTTAGCTTCTCTCTCCTCAGCTTGTCAGTGCTGATACACGCTGTAGAGTGGGTGGGCAATGAAGACTGGAATAAAGGACGTATCTGTCCTCTGTCCTTTATACCAGCCGCTCCTCATAGCCCCCCTGTAGACCCAGCCTGCTGATCTCTCCTGACCTCCAGCCTCCACCAGGATTTAGAGAAAGCTCTACCACCTATACTTCCTCATCTTGGAATTGGCAGGCCCATCCTCCATGCCTTCGCTGTCAAGTGCCTGAGACACTAATTGCACTCGGATTACTTGGGCTGTTGTCAAGGTTTTATCTCTGTCTGCACCACTGGGAAGGCATACCATTTCCCTTTCTAGAAAATGAATCAATGTTATCTCCATTAAAGAAAAGGAAGACACAAGATGAGACTCCATTTTGTTGTGCTGTGATAGTTAATGCTTTGGTGAGAAAATATTAAGGTAGATGCAGTCATACTGTGTTCTAAGCTGAATGCATAATCCTAGCTAAATATGAACATTGATCTGTTGATTTTTTTCTCCAATTAAATGGTGTGAGAAGATGTCACATTTTCTGGATTACTCTGAAGAGGATAGTCAGCAACAGAAATGTTTGAGTTTGATGTCATATAATAGCATATGGTTATAGCTATAGCTATATATATAGTTTAAGAAAATTATTAACATGTGGAGTTCAACAATTTTTATGGTAGAGTATCATTAACAAAGATACAGGAAATAAAATTAATTTAGAAATGATGTCTGTACAAGCTAAGAAGTGCACACAGAATTCTAGGTAGTTAATGTTTCACTTAGCAAATCAATAAATACCACATTGAAATGTGTGAATGATGTTCCCATAAGACAGCACCAGCTGAACGCCAACACATTTTCTCAAAGTGCTGTTTGTGACCTGGTATGCACTTTTCGTTGTATCATTCATAAAGGGCAGTGAACTAGTGCCCTGTAAAGTGGATATTGCAATTAAAATGCATGAATCGTTCACTGTTTATATTCCAGAATACAGAGTGAAACCGCAAAATGATTTTTTAGAAAAAATGTTCTATATACCTAGTTTAGTGGAATGCATTAAGATATGTCTCTTCAACCAGTTTAAAAAAAGTTCATGGTGGGAGCCAGAAAACACTGCAATGCAATTGTGTTTTGCTGAATATTACAGAAAATTAGTCCAGCATGGCCTGATTCTGTCTGATAGGCATTATTGCTGGTATAACAGTGGTATGTCATGGAGAGGCACTGCAGACAATGACAGCTGCCTCACTAAGGGGAAGAAGTGCAGTATTACAATGTCTAAGCTGTGTGTGACCATGTGACCAATGCAGGACATGCTAAAACAAGAAAAAAAAAGAAAAGAAAAACTAAAGCAAGGAAAAAAAAAAAAACATTTCGCTAAAACATGAAAACTCTCTCGAGCGCCAGCAAACTGGAATAAAAAGACCTAATACACAGGAGGACAGCGAATCTTGAAAATTGCTCTTCTTCTTTATACTTCTTTTTACAGGGGAGACAAGCTCCTCACACACCCCTCACACCTCAAATATACCAACTCTGACACTGCCATACCTCTGAAAAAAAGGAATATTCCAAGAAATGCCATCTCAGACTTGGTATATACAAGTACTATCTTTTGACCAATCAGTCTCCACATTTTGGGATTCACTGTAGCAGGTCTTGACATTTCAAATGGTTACCAGAAAAAACACCACTGTTGGTTGTATTCATTCCCAGGAATGTGTTTCTGGTGGTTGGTTAATGCAGGAAGCATACTATAGTGGTTTGCCAATGGTTTATGCATTTCGACATGCAGCAAAAAGAGAAAAAAACAGAGATTCCCAGGAATGTGTTTCTGGTGGTTGGTTAATGCAGGAAGCATACTATAGTGGTTTGCCAATGGTTTATGCATTTCCACATGCAGCAAAAAGAGAAAAAAACAGAGATAAGACCAGCATAGAGAGGTATGAGTAAGCAGAGGAACACACACACACACACACACACACACACACACACACACACACACACACACACACACACACACACACACACACACACACACACACACGTGCGCGCACACATATTCATAAACACAAGGGAACCCTGAAGGGATGATGGGTTGGTTAGGGAATTTTTTTTGAGGGACAGGTGCCAATTTTTATTTTTTTTAGAAGGACAAAGGAGGATAACAAGCAGCATGTGGGGTCAAGTTGCCAGGGCAACAACAGACATAAAATTAAGACAGAGAAAGACAGGTGAGGCATAGACACAAAGATGGGGCAAGAGTGGAGAGTTATTTAGAGGGTGAGAAGTGTGGACTACACATAGGGTTTGGGGAGTGTGACACAAGAAGGGGGACATCATAATGGGGAATAGGATGGAGCAAAGTTGATCAGCCAGACTGGCTCAGAGGACACTCTATCAAGAAGGGAATGACATCCATGGCTGACAATCTGAACAGGCTCTGCCTTGGGAGGTCTGATGGATGGAGTCAGATGGCTGTCAGATTTGATTAGCTATGCAAGGAGACATTCCAGAGTGCAAATAGAGGCAATGAGCTACAGGCCCACATCTGCTGTCAGCAGCCCAAACAACTGGTGCCATGTTACACATGGATACTCTTTTTTAATGGCCCTAAGTGATAACACCAAATATAGAGAACTGTATTTATTTATGGTGGTCGTCAGAACAGTGAAAAAGGTCTTAATGGTGTAGAAAAGGAAAAAAAAGCTAGCACACTACAGACACAATAATGCTTGGAAAAACAAGTCATTGGCACAGAACCAAGGAAGTTTAGAACAGAGAGTAATGGGAGTCTACTTCAGGAGGAATTTTAAAATGACATTATGAAACATTAATTCTGTGAGAGGGCAATTACAACCTGAATTGCACCATTAGAGGGTGGATGGCAAATCTACCGAATTATTTTAAAGAAAGCTTGGAAAGATGCAAATGATGGAGGAGGAAGAGCGGCAGAGCTGCACACAGTATCTGAAGCATGTGCATTGATAATGGCAGAGCAGTACTAATTGCTCAGCTAGATGTACGTGCATTTGCTTATAAGTATACTAAGGGGATGTACGCTTACTATTCTTTATGTGCAGTGAGAGCCTTTATCCTACTTAGTTACTATGAATATTAAGAATATGTACAATGAGTGCCATCACCTTTGATCTCGTTGCTATGCTTATTCTGATGTGAAAGGACAGAGACAGGGATCGTTAAGCAGCTATATCAATAACTTAAGCAACTTATGTAATCCTAAGGTTTACTTTTAAGACTAGACAAAATATAAGGCACAGACAGTTACCTGTGTCTGTGCATATTGTGCTTAATGTTATGTTTTGTGCTAAGTACATTCAAAAGCAATTATATTTAACAAAGAAAACAGATGGTACTGCAACCATTGTCAACAATGAATACACAAACAGGCTGAGTGAGCATGCATAAGCTAAGCTCAGGATCCAAGCCCAAGGTGTGTTATGCCAGGGTTTCATTCAAAGAGAGAATTACATTTTTTTCATGTAACCACATCTGTGCATCATGTTTTTTATCCCATTGATACTTTTATGGTACAAAAGCCCCCCACCTCCCTATCCATCACTTACACCTGCTCCAGAAGTATATATAAAAGGCATTGTTCTTGTCATATTTAAACAAAAAGAAATGTCAGTGGTAATACTAATTACATTTTCTAATAGTCACTTCGTGTTTTAAGTCCATTTTATTGTTTCAAATCAAGCCCCGCAATTATTTTTCTAAAATAGAAAATATGTCATTTTGCTTGACTTGTAGCATTAAATTAATTTTCTATTTGTGGGTGCATGTTATTGCTATATTTTTAACCTGATTAATGTGAAACAAGAACCACAATGCAGTGTGCCAGTGATTCTTGGCAACATAACTATTTTCTCTTATACTGCAGTTTCTGGGAAACCATATTCAGAATTGCCTTGAGCACAAACACAGAATGCTGTAATACCATTAGATATTACTGTGTGCCTTTAATCCATTTTTATGGAGGCTCACTAATGATATACATTTTATAATAATGTGGTGCTAACAAAGCAGGTCAGAGAGTAATTCACTGTTAGCAAACATGCCATACCTCACAACCTCTAAGTGCAAGACATCTGGATAAAGCAAAACATAATGAAGGTACGAAGGCCAAAAATCAGGGACCATTTTTAAATAGTGCTCTTATAAAAACAGAACGTTGTCAGCATAACAGGCTTTGTATTAGCACACATTTTTGAAGGATATGAAATATGAAACTCAAATGTATGCCATTATTTAGTGACTTCAGTCCATAAAGGGAGTAGTCTGAAAATCAGAGACCCTAGAAGTATCTGAAATCTGTAGGTCACTGGTAGCCATCTGGGTTTGAGGAGGGTAGTGCAGTGGCATTCTTGAGGGGGGAGGTGGAATTGCATCTGCAGATTTTGCTTTCAGTGGACCACAGAGTAAATAATTAGTTGTAGAAGTTGTGGCTATGCTGAGGAGTCTGTGTTCAAGCTGAGCAAGGAGGAGTCCTTTGGCTGTTGTATCTCTAGCTGGCCTGGAAAGAAAGCGAGATATTTTCCAGGACAAAAATGAAAGAGGACTGATTTTTTTCCCTTATATTACAAGCAACATGGGTGCAGAAGTACTGATTTCCACATGTACTGTACAGAGCTTACCCATACACCTTTTTAATTTAAACATTTCAGGTGATTAGAACTGTTTCTAACTGTTTAGTCTTTCCTAGTGAAACAATCACAGTAGCTTTTGATTTGTGTTGTCTTTTGGTAGTCAAGCTGAACTTTTGGCTTCTTACTAACCTGTCCTTTGATGACTTACCCATTACTGACATGGGGTGATATTCCTACACACACACACACACACACACACACACACACACACACACACACACACACACACACACACACACACACACACACACACACACACTCAGGAGCTGTCACACTTCAAATGTGTGCTACCACAGTTTGGAAATGCATGATATTTTACAAGTTATGTAAATACATGTAAACTTATAAGATATGTAAGTTTACGGGTCTATATTATATGTTCGATGTCTGAAAACTTCGAATCTCATACGATCGACTCCCATATGAGCAAAGTTTTCAAACACTGAACATAAAATATAAACAAACTAAACATAAAAAAATTATCTGAGCACTCTATGCAGGGGGGCTGTGCCCCCCACATTCCCCGATACTTAAATATACCAACTCCAAGATCGCACTACATTGAAGTGAAGGGAAATATTCCCTATGGCCATCTCCATTAAAACATTCGATGTTTGAAAACTTCGCTTATATGATGTCGATCATATGAGATTTGAAGTTTTCAAACTTCGAACTTATAATATAGACCCGTTTACATGTGTGTTTCTCTTATTTATTATAGTACTGTTTTTTGCATATCCTTATATTTTTACTGAGTCCATTCCTGCTGTTTGTATGTCATGCGTTTCTGATGTAAACAGAACTTTCAAATTTGTTTTACTTTATTTACTTTTTATGTATCTTATTATTTTTTTTTTTTATTTAATTTTATTTAAATTTATTTTTATTAATTTAATCTATCTTCCATCTGTAAACTCTCATTCATATGGTACGAGCCTGAGTATCGAAATTTCATGCAGTGATACGCACTTTTTCCTCTGAGTTGATCTGTATGACAATAAAGTTTACTTTGACTTTGTCATGACTTTGACTTTGATATTTACTTGATTGCAAAGTATGACACTATATTTTTTTCTGGGCTATTTCCTCAGAATTTTTACAAAGGAAGTGCAACTCTGTGTCTTATTACTGCTCAGGGGGATGAACTGCTGATTAGGGTATCTGTAGGTTTGTCATATTTTGCATTTACAGGTGTCATTTGGGATTTGGATGTACAGATTTCAACTCCTTTCTTTCTGTTTTTTTTTTCAGTTTAACTAACAACGCTTATTTTATGTACAATAATGTATATATATAGGTTTATATAGTTCAGCAGTATATACTTATTTCATCTTCTATTCTGATACATTTTTTTCTTTTAATGCTTATCCAACCCAACAAGATATTTTTACCGTCTTCAATCACTGGGTTTTAATCCTGTGCTGTTTGAGTGAGACAATCCCATTACATATTTAGTATGTGATGCCTGTGTTCTGGTGAAACCTAAAAAGAGGCAAAAATTATGAGACAGACAGAGGTAGTACCATTACTGCTTTCCAAAGCCTTTGGTCGATATGCAAATTAGCTCCTGAAATGGTGGCTTAGGGTGATGGGTAGTTACATCTGTGCAAGGCTTGTGATGATTCTTTTTCTGCACTCCTGCTGTGGCCCTAAGGTTGAGTCCTCCTCTTACCTTAATGATTTTTTCGCTGCGGTTTCTAGGGAAAGACAGCCATGTTGGTCAGTAATTTTGGGAAATATGACTTCAATACTTTAAGTATCTAAAGTCAAGTGGATCTTAGGAGGTAATGTCAAGGTTTGTTGCTCAAATGAATGTTTGGTTGCAAGTTTTAATAATGGAGAATGTCTATGTGCTATACACCCTACTTTGTGTGAGTGTACCTACTTGGGGGGAGGGGAATCCAGCTTGATTTAATAATAACCTCAAGGCAAATAGCAATATTGGTTTTAAACTACAGAATTAGGGAGAAATGTATCTGTAATCATGCTGAAGGTTCCGACATTGAGGATAATAGAATTTATGCTTTTTAATGCCTGATTAAGGTGGGATCAGACTCAATCATAAGTGGAAGCATTCAGTACAAATCTCTTGGATTACAAGCGAGAAACTGTTTTCTATGATACTGGCTGAAATGATGTCTAATGGCTTACACCATTACCTTAGTTCCTAAGTGAAGCAAGTCAAAAAGGGAAATATTTCTTAACTCAAGGCAAGGGTAATATTTCCTAAGAAAAGAGAGGCTCCCCTCTGACAAGAATAACAGACCTGCAAATAAAATATGGATTTAAATTGTACCATTGCAAGGCTCAGAGAATAGTGTTGGGCATATATGTCAGGATCAGCTGGCTACTGCCTTATAGGCACTATGTAATTCTCTACACATAGACAACAAGAAGGTCCTGCTACAACTGGGTGCTTCTATATCATGGGTTGAACTTCCAGAGGCACTATATGGTTCTACTTGAATAAATGCAGGGGCGAATTCAGCTTTATATGGATGAGAAGCCTATTCCTGAGAAAGGCGATCTGCTGAGATATATATCTGTCCCTCCAGTGTGCTCTGTTTATGTTTGCAGGATTGATTTAGGTCCCTATTTAAGTGTCTCTGATGCTAGTTGTTTTTTTGAATATGTAACAGTTCCATTAGTGTTGGATATGAGGGAGCTTTGTAGGCTAGGCATAACTGCTTTTCAGCAACCTTTAGGAAATGACTCTAGGGACAATGATTTGAAGCAGTCTGCTGAAGACTAGTTTTCTTACCCTTATATTCTTTTTGTGAGAAATTTCTGTGGACATGCCATTGCTTCATAGGCCTGGCGAGGTACATATTGAAGTGGGCGTTATACTTAATGATAGGTCTTACGGGGCATAATATAATGGGACAATAACTTGTTTGGACCTACATGGGATACCTTTACTTATAAGCTTTGCAACTTGGAATGATTTCCTCACCACCTTAAAAACATGCTAAACAGATGCCAGATCTCTGCCTACATGTGTTCCCACTTCCCTGCCTACAGGGTCTATTCTCAGGGGTATATTGTCAATATGGTAGTTTGCAGGGATGGCACTGTTTCTGAAAGATACCAGGATGCACTTCTTAGTACTGAGTTTTAGGCCATGACTCCAGGAATTATTATCAGTCTGTGTACACCAGAGGCCCTTTGCATTAGCCTCGACTTCAGAGAAGTACATGCCATACAGCATTGGCCCCAGCACTGAACCCTGGGGGGGGGGGGGTGCCACTAGTAACCAACCTTCTTGTGAAAGTAGATTTCCTTATTTTAAATTTTTGGGTCCTGTCAGTGAGCCAGCTCACTATCCAGTGGGTGGTTATCAGTTAAAACCTAATTTAGTGAGCTTATTAACAATGCCTGAGTGAGATATTGTGTAAAATGCCTTGGCCAGGTAGAGATAGACAGTATGTACTGATTTGCCTTCATCCATTGATTTAGTAACCTTCTTAAAGAAGTCCACCAGGTTTAGAGGCAAGATCTGCCAATGACAAAAACTGGCTAGAGTCCAGTTTTTGGAGGTTATGTATGCCATCATTTATGATATCCATGATTAACCTCTCCAGAGGTTTGCATTACAGGCTCATCAGGCTAATAGGTCAGTGATTTTAGGAGTCCTCCATTCATTAACTGTCAGGCCTGTTTACAGGCTGTGGTTGTATAGAGATTCTTATGGGACTAATAGTTCATGTTTCTTGCTATTAAAGAGTCATCCTTGGATATTCTCATTAGCCATTGATGCAGTGCTCTTGGCCTTGGAGAATGCCTTGGGGATCTGATCTCTAGTGATGGTTGGGGGTGAGACTGATTTTGTATTTCCTGAGTACTATCAGGGGGGAGAAGGGGCTAAAGTTTGAAATAAAATTTTCAGCCAGATTAGTTATTTCTTCTGGTTATGTGTACATGGCATCTTTTACAATTAATCTGGGTATATTGCCGTGTATTGCCTTTGAGGTTTTGGACATAGATGAAGACAGACGTGTAGCTGCCCTTAAACTCAGTGGCTATTTTTTATCTCAGATTTGTCTTTTACAAGCTTTATTAACTCCTCAAGGTACTTGTATAGGCTGAAGATGGAGCTTTTACCTTGCTTGGCATTGCCCCTCTTAGTTTTTGCCATGAGTTTCTTTCTTTTGTCACATAAACTATTAACGCTGGAAATCCACCAGAACAGCTTGTTTTTTGCATTGTACTTATTTCAGGTGGGTTCAGCAGTTTCCATGCAACTGTTGATATGCTTACACATGTTTTCTGTGAATGTTTTTGCATAGACAGCAGTAATCCTAGGGTTAGGAGTGCTTGGAATGTATTTAGGGTGCCTTGAACAAAATGAAATACAGTTGTACGCCTTGTATACCTGATTCTGCAATCAACATTTAATCTGCTTAGCAAACTGCCTGCCCTGCATTAGAGTTAAGAACCTGCCCTACCTGATGACCTGGATTTTCTATTTTAAAAATAGCACCTGCTGTCTCTTCCTATTCAAGGAATAGAGGCTGACCTCTCCCCGAACTCATCCCCTCAAGGAAGCAAGAAACTTAGTAAACTGCCTGTCCTGCATTAGAGTTAAGAACCTGCCCGACCCTACAACCTGGATTCTCTATTTTAAAAATAGCACCTGCTTCCTCTTCCTATTCAAGGAATAGAGGCTAACCTCTCCCCAAACTCATCCCCTCAAGGAAGCAAGAAAGTATGTTATCTGCTATATGCAAATGTTACTTTGTCTAAATAATAAATGTATATATTACCCTTCCCTGCCAGGATAGCCAGCAGCCTTACACCTCTCTTCTTTACCTCCCCCCTTCGCCTCTCATAGCCTTTACTTGGCTTCACTATTTCTCTCCTGTACTATCAGATGTATTCTTTACCCTCCAGGAACTACTGTAGTAGTGTAGTTTTTGCCCACTAGATTGCACCCTTTTCCCTCTATATCTTTCCTACTGACTCACATTAGAAATTCTTAGGAAATTGGTTTTACATTACTTATTTCACTGTAGACCCACTTTAACCTTCCATATTCACTATAATTCAATTAACCTACCTACCCTACCTACTCTGACTATTATTAAACCTATCATCTCCTTTAACTACCTCTACCTAAACTTACTTCTGGTAGTCAGCATTCCCATGATTGTTTTTACAGGTTTTCCTCCTTCACTTGGCTCTTTTCCTGCTTCCACATAGCTCTTTACTTCTCTTCTTCATTTTACTTCCTATTTATCTATATCTGGTCTCCTGCCTTCCTTGTTTCCTTTCCTACTAATCCCCCTTCCTTCTCCTTGTTTCACCAATCTGACTAGCATATGTCTTATTCCCCTGCCTGACTTCATTGCCTGTCTCTGACTCTTTTCTCCCGATCTAGCTGATACTCCTGCTCCTAGCCTTTTATGGTGTGTACCTCCCCCTGCCATCACTCTCCTCCCCTCACTACCTCACATCCTTTCTGACCAATCAAATATACCCTCTCCTATGAAGCGCCATCTTTGATTCCTAGACTAGCTCTTGGTTGCTGTGCGTCCCGGGAGCTCCAGTGTCCGTACTCATTATACGTTCGTGCTCTGTATCATTGTTTTATACTTGCTTTGTTTTTAGCTGTATTTTGCATTTAAATGTGGTGAAACTGTTGTATCACTGTGGAATAGGTAGCTGTTCTTTGCCTGGGAAAGTGTAGGAAATGTTACTAACCTGCTATTTTGTTCAAACCGCTACCTTGATTATGCTTGTCTAATTATAGCCATTTTCGGCTACTTGCTTTATTTTGCCCTTGAAAGTATGGAACTGTTATCTTACTGCTATCTGCTCTAACTGCTACCTTACTGAGCATGTCCAAGCATTGCTGTACTCAGTTACCTGTTTATTAGTTTCCTGTGGAACAAATGTATGTTGTCTCAAACGCTGCTGTTAGTACAATTTTCCTGGGCTATTACATTAATTTATGCAGACAACGCAAGTCTGCATAGTGTGGTTGGCTTAGTTAACCACTCTCATGGTATTTTTTAGCCATATATGTTCTTTTAGCTATCTTAAGTGCGCTGGTCTAGCTCTTCGCAGCAAGCGACCATTTGGTTACGCGTGGTCCACGTGGAACTGTGGCACGCTGACCTAATCTTAGCCACTTTCGAGCATATTGTTTACTTTTACTAAAACCGCCAAGTTGAACTAGTGATTGTAACTTTCAAGCCGCCTTTAACAACACTCTATTTTTACAGTTATTGAACCCTCTTTCATAGTGTTTTATGCAGTGTGTTCACTCATGCTATACTAGTCCTATACAAGTCCTACATTTAAACCACATCAGCCTATGTAAAATACAATGCTGTGGTAGGTTTATCTGAAAGACTATATAATTTAATTGGAGGTGCCTCACTACTTCATATGCATTCCTGGTGTTAGAATGACATAGTAGTGGGCCTAAGAAACTTAGCAAGTAAATCACTTGTTTTTTTTTTTTAATTGTTAGAATGCATTTTTCTAGCTTATAACTGTCATAGTTATTATGTACTTTTAAGTAATTAATTGAGCTGGCTATAGTGTATATTTGCTTACTATTACTTGATTTGTACTGTTGCATTCTAAGCATGTCAGTCCATTATTGTTTTATTGTTTTTCTGACTAGGACCAGTTTTACTTGGCTTAACTGTTAACTATATGTTTTCTTCACTACATTGTCTTCTTTCTTCCTTCCTTGTCTACCCAGCTTAGCAAACTGCCTGTCCTGCATTAGAGTTAAGAACCTGCCCTACCTGACAACTTGGATTCTTTATTTTAAAAATAGCACCTGCTGTCTCTTCCTATTCAAGGAATAGAGGCTAACCTCTCCCCGAACTCATCCCCTCAAGGAAGCAAGAAAGTATGTTATCTGCTATATGCAAATGTTACTTTGTCTAAATAATAAATATATATATTACCCTTCCCTGCCAAGATAGCCAGCAGCCTTACACCTCTTTTCTTTACCTCCTCCCCTTCCCCTCTCATAGCCTTGACTTGGTTTCACTATTTCTCTCCTGTACTACCAGATCTACTCTTTACCCTCCGGGAACTACTGTAGTAGTATAGTTTTTGCCCACTAGATGGCACCCTTTTCCCTCTATATCTTTCCTATTGACTCGCATTAGAAATTCTTAGGAAATTGGTTTTACATTACTTATTTCACTGTAGACCCACTTTAACCTTCCATATTCACTATAATTCACTTAACTACCCTACCTACTCTGACTATTATTAAACCTATCACCTCCTTTAACTACCTCTACCTAAACTTACCTCTAATAGTCAGCATTCCACTGATTGTTTTTACAGGTTTTCCTCCTTCACTTGGCTCATCCTGCTCCGTTTGCTCTGTGGGCTCACTCCGCTCCCCTACCCTACCCCCAAATTCCACCCACCCCCAGTACATCTATCCTTATACCTCTCTAACCACTCCCACTTCCACCATCGTCAAATCCCATCCCATAACACATTAAATGTTTTTCCATCTTATACATCACTCCTCCTACTACATTACATAACCTCACCTTCCTACTCTTCACTCCCAAATTCTTCAGCATTATGCCTACTTCACCCATATCACCTTACCTCAGATCCCTACTTCTTATAGGTTCATAGGTTCATAGGTTTATACTAGGCTAACTGCCCTAGGGCATTTATAAGCCTAGCCCAAAGATATGTGGCTTACGCCGCCCCTTATGTTAGAAATACTGTGCTCATTAGTTTGTTGTGCCTCTGTCCAGTAGTGACACAGAGATGATTCCCGGGGTAAACCTACGATCTCCCATCCACCGGTCAAGATTTCTCTTGAACAGAGCCAGCGAGGTGCTCTGCCTCACATGGACCGGGATTTTATTCCACAGCATGGGGAGTCTCTGGGTGATAAATCTATCCCTCCAGCATGTCCTATTTATATCCGTGCTAAGGTTTAAGTCTCTTGCTCTAGTGGTTTTGGTGGATTTGGATTTTTTGAGGTGGAGCATGTCCATTAATTCTGGGTTGGTCATGGCCTTGTATGTCAGGCACAGGTCACCTCTGAGCAGACGGTATGCAACTGATAGAGTTGGAGTTTCTTCAGTCTGGCAGCATATGACAGGTTTTGGAGTCCCTTTATCCTTTTGGTGAGGAACTTTTGGGGTCTCTCCAATTGCTGCAGGTGTCGGGTGAGATACATCCCGAATGGGGCATTGTACTCGATTATTGGTCTGATAAGTGAAGAGTACAGGGGAACCATGACCTCACTTGATCTGGATGTGAATCCCTTCATGATCAGGTGGGCAATGTAGAAGGTCTTTCGAACCACTTTAGCAACGTGAGTGTCAAACGAGAGGCCACTGTCAACCTGGGTCCCCAGGTCCCTGATAACCTCTTCTGTGCTTAGTGGGTTGCCACCTATATGGTAGCTTGGGGTTACCTTGTTTTTCCCGAAGGGTATGACTATACACTTTTTTAACTTCAGGCCATGGCTCTGGCACCAGCTATCAGTTTCCGTGAGACCCTCTGAAGGATGTCTGTGTCCGATGTACTATCCACTATGGCACCCAGTTTGCAGTCATCCGCAAACTTTGTCAGCCATAGTCCTCCTATGTTTGCCTGTACTTCTGAGAAGTAGATGCCGAACAATAGGGGCCAAGGACTGAGCCCTGTGGGACTCCACTTGTAACCGGCTTGGAGTCTGACATGGCTCCAGCAACTCTAACCCTGTGGGTTCTGTCCTTTAGCCAGTTTGCAACCCATCTTGTGACATATGGGTTTACATTTAAGCTGGTAAGTTTCTCTATAATACCCGAGTGGGGTATTGTGGAAAGCTATTGCAAGGTCAAGGTAGGCTGTATGGACTGCCTTTCCCTCATCAATGGCCTTGGTGACTGTTTCAAGAAAAGTTCAAAGGCAAGATCTGCCCTTGACAAAGCCAAACTGGGCTGGGTCCAAGGTCTGCAAGTCCCCTATGTCCTTGTTTATGAGTTCCATTATGATCCTCTCCATAGCTTTGCAGACCAGGCTTGTTAAGCTTATGGGCGGTAATTACCAGGGTCCGTAGAGGCACCGCCTTTGTGGAGTGGGACCACAGTTGCCGACGCCACTCCTTGGGCACATATCCTGTGGTGAGGCTAAGATTAAACAGCTGCCTTATGTGCGGGTTTAGTTCTTCATTAAGTTCATGTAGCACACAGCCGGGACCCCATCCGGTCCCATTGATGCTGTGTTTTTAGCTTTAGAGAGAGCAGCTTTCGCCTGCACATTTGAGATGTCTGGGAGGCTACACTCAGTTGGGATAGTTATCTCTCCTTTTGGGGGGGAGACGGCCGCGAAATTTGCGCTGGACCTGTGTGCCACTATCTTGGCAATGTCTGTGGGTTCAGTGATTTTGTATCATTTTGGACTAATTCTGAGCATATCTGGGAGTTTCCACCCAGGTTTCTGACATAGCTGAAGAAGGCCTTATGATTGTCTTTGAATCTATGGCAATTTTTCTCTCAAAGTTGGCCTTGGATGATTTTATGAGGGATCGTAGTTTCTTGCTAGTGCTGATCAAAGATGCCTTCCCTTTTGGGATTTTGCTCTATCATGTAATAGCTTTCTCCTCTTATTGTAAAGTTTGTTTATGGCTGGGGTCCACCAGACTGGACGTTTGCCCTTGGTGGAAAGAGTCTTGGTTTTATTTGGGATTGCCTGATCCATGCAGTCCTGAAGGTGTTCATAGAAGGCATTTGTAAGGGCTTCCGCAGCTTGGGTTGTGGTTTCCATTGGCTCGGGGCCTTGAAGGATACCACACCTGTCTTGAGTAGTGTGAAGTTTGCTTTAGAGAAGTTCTTCACTGTGGTCTTTTTTGTTTAGGGTGGGGGCGGGATGTGGATTTCTAGTGAGATTAGTTTATGATCTGATCTCACCAATGAGGATATACTTCGGTGTGGAGCATTTTGTCCCCATGTTCATGATGATGAGATCTAGTATATTTTCTCCTCTTGTGGGGACGGTGACTAGTTGTTCCATGGCATTTGAATTTATGAACTCCAGGAACCTTTGGGCTAGAAAGTTTGGGCTTGTGTAATGTTCCCAGTCTATATTCGGGTAGTTGAAGTCACCCAATATGATGGTGTTTGGTGATACATTTATACCCTCCAGTGTCTTCAGGAAGGCTGTGTGGGTTTCCTGAGTTTGAGAGGGTGGCCTGTAGCATGCTACAAATTGTAGAGCAGTTTTGCCTATGGTTAATTGCACCTGGATGGTTTCCAATGCTTCATGCGTAGCCACCAACCTGGAGGTGTGGGTATCCTTGATGAATATGGATACACCCCCTCCTTTTGTGGTGTGGTCTGGGTTTTGGGGCCGGAACACATGATATGAGATGAAACCTGATAGTGCCGGGGTGCTCTCAGGAGCCTTGAACCAGGTTTCAGTCACAGCACAGACATCGATGTTCTCCATACTGAGAAGGGCCTCGAGTGCGTGCATTTTGAGATTTAGACTTCTGGCATTGAGCAGTATTACCCTTAGTTTCTTCACGTTTTTGTTTTCTGTTCTCAATTCTTCCTTTCCTTCTCCTTCTCTACATATTAACTGCGTATGAACATCTTCATTACTCTAACTTCCACCAGCCCACTAAACAAACATATCTTCCTGCTCTACCATCCACCCTGAAACACATAAACATAACATCTACTACCAACTATTTCCTCCCACGGTATCATATAGTCACCCAAATTACCTATCAACCTATTAAGAGAGCACATAACATACTAAATATTTCTCTCATTCACACATATAGACTACACCTTCACCTCCTACTAGATGGTGACATTCACCCCAACCCTGGCCCTATCAATAACAGCCCCACCTTCCCAACCAAACCCTCTCCCTCTCATACCGCTATAAGGCCTCCTAACTCCCTCTTCTTAGCCCACTTAAACATACATAGTATTAATAATAAAGTAACTCACCTTCTTGCCCTACTGGATGTGCATAACTTTGACATTCTATGTTTAACTGAGACATGGTTAAAACCATCTACCCCAGACTATGAAATCACCCCTCCAGGATATAGTATTTTAAGAGGAGATCACCTTCACAAGAAGGGAGGGGGCATAGCCTTAATATACAAAGCAGGGCTCCAACTTACACCACTTGATACATACCCTCCATCTGGTACCAGTTCTGAAACTTTTTTTGCTAAACTACAATTAAACACGTGTAAGTCCATCTACATTTTATGCTCATATCTTCCTCCAGGTAATAACATCAACTCCTTTGAAAATATCCTAAGCTGGCTGTCCACTAACTTTTCTCAAGAAACCATTGTGCTAGGTGACTTTAATATCGACTGGAATACCTGCAATTCTGATAACCCTACCAACCACATAAACCTACATGGGTTCTCTCAAACTATCACCTTACCTACTAGAATCCATAAGCCCGCCAACAAAGAATCCACCCTAGATTGGATCCTTATAAATATTCAGTCCCCAATCTACATGGCAGGCATCCTCCCTGATGACATTAGTGATCACTCACTAACCTATTTAATTTGACAAAAGACCTACACACCAAGCCCTACAACCTTCAGAACTACTTGCTCCAATAAACATTTTAACCCTGAACACTTCCAAAATGAACTGAGTGTTTGCAACTGGTCACCCTTAAAACACCTCCAACTAGAGGAAGCAGTGGCATACTTCAATTCTAAGTTACTTGAACTCCTAGACTACCATGCCCCTTCTTGTACCCTTAGGAATAGCACCAAAACTACACCATGGCTTACAAAGGAAACTAAACAAAAAATTTTGCTAAGAAACAAACTTTGGGCCAAATGGCACTCTTCCAAAGACCCATCTGAGTGCTTAAAATTTCAACAGCTCAGAAACTCTACTAAAACCTCTATACTATTGGACAAAAAAACCCCTTCTTCTTTCAACTTCAACAAGCCAACCAACAAAATCCTCAGAAATCTTGGCCAGGAATCAATATACTCCTTCATCCAGGCTGCTCTAAGACACCTACCCCATCCAGAATTACCTAAGACACTCTCAAACATATTGATGACTCCTTTAATAACTTCTTTACTGAAGCTGTCCAGTCACTTGCTAACTCACTACCTCCTGTATCCTCTACTTCACCCCCAGCCTCCTATACCTCTCCACCCACTTTCCAACTCCAACCCATCCCTACATCCCTTATCTGTACCATCCTTCAGAAACTCAAACTCTCTACCCCTTCAGCTGACCTCTTACCTGCTAAGCATCTTCAAATAGCAGCCAAAGTTATTGCTTATCCTATCTCTATCCTAATATACAGAACCATTAAAGAAGGTACCATCCCATCTATCTGGAATGTCTCACACATTATCCCCCCACAAAAGGGTGGCAACTCAACAAAACTTCCCAACTATCATCCTATTGCCCTACTCTCACCCATAGCTAAAATCATGGAAAAATGCATCCACCGTCAACTACTAGACCATCTTCTCCTAAATGGCCTATTAGCCAGCTCTCAGCATGGCGTTTGTCCCTTCCATAGCACCACTACTGCCCTCCTGTCATTTTCTGACCACATTAACAAAAACCGTAACAACTACACCCTGTCCTCTGCTATCTTTATTGATCTTTCAAAAGCATTCAACATGCTTAACCATCAACTACTCTTGAATCTTCTCAAGCCCCTCTCACTAGATACTCAAGCACTACAGTGGTTCAAATCCTACTTAGATAACAGGCAACAAGCAGTGCTTTGGGAAATCACTCTATCTGCCCCTCTTCCTGTCACCCTTGGCATACCCCAAGGATCTATTTTAGGCCCTCTTCTATTCTCCATCTTTATAAATGATCTATCTATTAGTATCCCTCAAGCTGTAACTATATAATACGCTGATGACTCCACATTAATATCCTTAGCTACAGGGTCTTCTGAACTGCAGTTCCTTACCCAAAATGTCTTTGAGCTTGTAGAAGAATGTTTTTACAATGCAGTATCCTCCTCAATCCAAAAAAGACTAAACTACTAATATTTATTCCTACACAAAAAATCTACCCCATTTCACTTCTCTATCAAATCCAAAATGGCACAGTCATATCTCCTGACACTTCTACCAAACTCTTAGGAGTTACTACTGATCACAGCCTTAACTATGATACTCATATCAACTCCACAGTAAAATCAGTTAACCGTAAACTAGGCTCCCTCTACAAAATTAAACCCTTCCTTACTCCCACAGCCAGAACTACTATTGCCCACACCCACCTTATCTCTACTCTCTTTTATGCCTCTCCTATATACACCAATCTGTCTAAAACTAACCTCAACAAGCTTGCAATCTCCTACAATAGTATAGCCAGATTTGCTACCCACTCCCCCTTTAGAACCCACCACTGCCAAAATCTGAATCAACTGGGTTGACTTGAACTGCACAATCATATTTTATTTCAACAACTAATTATTACCCATAAAACCCTTTATTATCCAGGTAAAACACCAATTCTCACAAATCTTATCAGCCCATATAACAATCTTACAAATCTACACTCAGCCAACAAACTACTGGTATCTATACATAAACCCTTCAATAAAGCAGGTGATTCCCTCTTCTCTAATGCAGTGGGTAAAAGCTGGAACCTACTTCCTTCTGAACTTACCTCTCATTCCTCTACCATACTTTTCAAAAAGAAACTTAAATTATATCTTACTAGTCACTGGCTATGTCCCCGTACTAACCCAGACTAAGATTTTCTCATCCTGTTGTCATTATCATCTATTTCTTCCTTTGCTATTCCACCTCTACTCAGTTTTCACTTTAAAGTCCACTACCTCTATGTCAGACTTATTCTACCCAAGATATACATAATGAACTTCTCCCCTGTCGCTCTGAGTTTCTACCCCTCAACTAATTTTCTCCCAACTCTGTTCTCTTTAAACTAGTCTCTCCTGCTGCTCCTTACTTAAAACTTTGCTCTGGAATCTCCCTCATCCTTCTGAATACTTCATTCCCACAGTGATTGAGGGAAAAACAAAAAATTAAGGGGTGTCTTATTTTGTTCTACTTTCTTATATCACATCTGCTTATTTACCTTGTAGCACATGTTTTGTATGACTAGTATCTTTAATTGAAGTTTGATGTCTTGAAACTGAATTTTTAATGTGCTGTTTGTTTTATGTGGAGCGTTTCTCCCCGGGCCTCTACTGAAAATGGACATATATCCAGTTAGACTAGCCCGGTCAACAAATGTAAAATAAATAAATAATAAATAAATTTAGTAGTGGGAAGTTTGCCTTGGGGTAATTATTAAAAGTTTTAGGATTTGCAAGTATCCCTAGTTTTAGAGGCAGATTTATGGTCTAACCTGACTAATGAGGACACTACACTGGAGGTGTCCAGTGTTTTGTCATGTTTGTGAGGAAATGATCTAGGCAGCCCTTTTAGATTCTGATGAAGTTCCTCTTAGGAACAAAAGTGCTAAATCCTGAATAAAGCATCTGGATTTCATTGTTTTGTTTCATACTTGGTGGATTTATGTGCAGTCATTTTAGCCGTTTTGCACTTGGTACCAGGTCAAGGATGTTTGAGCCATTAGCTGTTCCAGAGCATTGGTATTTATGAAGTCCAGGAATCTCTGGGCCTGTATATTGGGGGTTGTGTTTGATTTATAGTTTACTGCCATATATGAAGTTGCTTATGAATATGGTGTTGGGTTAAGTGAGGAGTGTGTCAAGTGCCTTTAAGTAAGTGTTGTGGTTTACCTGGGTCAGTGGGACAGACCCATATATTGCAAGGATATGGTATAGGACACTATTTATGGTGATATGTACATAGAGAACTCTGTCATGCCAATGGACCAGCCTTCAGGTTTGTTTATTTTTAAAGTATGTAGAGACAACCCCACCTTTTGGTCTTCCAAAGCAGTAGCTGGTTTAAATGTGTAGAAAACACTATAGCCCTGCACTATTGGAGAGCTCTCCATGGGTATAAACTATGTCACAGTGACTGCACAGACAATTACTTTCTCCAAGGTGAGGACTGTCTGCGGGGAATAGAGTTTTTTGTTCAGACACCTGTAATTGAACAGTAACACATTCAGATTTCCATGGTATGATACAGATATGATAGAAAGTTTACTGGGTTGCCAATCCCTAAAACAGACAGTATGGGCGTGAAAAAGCTTTTAGCAAATATCTGAAATCCTGGGGGGGACAGGTGCAGACCATCCCTGGCAAAGCAGCGTGGCCTGTCGACAATGTCTCCCAGGTGGACAAATATTGTAGTCCATTTGAATGACACCTTACTCAATCATGTAATCCAGAGAGGGACATCTCAGGTCATTAACACCCATGTGGACTATGACTGAGTCGTACTTGTACTTGAAGTAAAGTGACCTGAGTGAATGAGTGATATGATGGATCCTGGCCCATGATAAACAGCTCACTGTGACTCTCCTTGCTTATCTTGGTGAGTGGGATGTCTGTGTGTCTCACTATGGAGGTTCCTAAGACCAGAATACTGGGTTGTGTAGTGGTACGCCCTATGTGCTTAGAGGTGCAGACACCATATATTTTGTCTTACTGGGTGCTACTTTTGGCTTAGAGGTATAGACACCATATAGTATGTCTTATTGGGTGTTATTTTTGGCTTAGAGGTGTAGACAGGAAATATTGTGTCTTATTGGGTACTGGTTTTGGCTTAGAGGTGTAGACACCATATATTGTGTCTTACTGGGTGCTACTTTTGGCTTAGAGGTATGGACACCATATAGTGTGTCTTACTGGGTGTTATGTTTGGCTTAGAGGTGTAGACAGGGAATATTGTGTCATACTGGGTGCTGGTTTTGGCTTAGAGGTGTAGACATCATATATTGTGTCTTATTGGGTGCTAGTTTGGGCTTAGATGTGTAGACCCCATATACTGTGTCTTATTGGGTGCTGGTTTTGAGATGTGCTCTTGTGGCTGATGTGGACCCTTTCATTTCTGCAATGCCTGGGAGGTCTTTGTGGTTTGGGGAGATTAAATTTAAGAGTTTCAGCATTATGTGGGTCTATGTGACTGGTCTGTACTATGTGAGGTGGGTGTCCTCTGTGTGCTACGGTTTACCTCCATTAGATCACAAATAAAAGATGCAACTGGTCAAATATCCGACTCAAAACATTGGAAACTGCACTTTTGACTGCTGAAAACAGCAAAAGTGCTATATAACAAATCCCACAATCCAGAAATGTCGAATGTGTTTGAAACACCCAACATTTCTGGATGTCTCCAAACACCATAATGCAGGGGGGGCAAGCCCCACTGCACCCTCATGTGGGGTGCTGTGCCCCTATCCACCCCCTGATAATTTAATATACTAATTCTGAGATAACACTACAGTGAAGGAAAGGGTACATGTCCCAATCCCCACTACAGTGTGATCTGCACTCAGAATGCCAAATTAACGAGTGAATGTACACTGGTATTCGCTCATTTGAATTCAACACTAAAGTGTTTCAAAATTTACAAATCTTGCCATTGTACTTTTGCACTTTAGGGCCATCATACAATGGACTCATGACTTTATAGAGGTAAACCGTGTGCTACCGACAACCTGTTTGGTATTGTAGGTACTTGTACGTGAGAGCCTTGCTTCCAGTGACTTTGTATAACGCCATCTTTCACATACATTATTCTTATGTAAGTGAGGTGGGTGCTCTGTGTTTGTGTCTGTGTGTGTGTGTGTGTGTGTGTGTGTGTGTGTGTGTGTGTGTGTGTGTGTGCTTATGACAACCTATTTGGTAGTGTAGGTACTTATAAGTGAGAGACTTATAAAGGTTCATAGGTTAGTACTAGGGTACCTGCCCTTGTGGGCCATTTTAAGCCTAGCTAATTATCCCATGTGAGACTCAAACCTTGCACTTTGTGTTTGCAAAGTAAACACATTAACCATTATGCCAACCTCCCTCCCAAAATCTTAATAAAGCTTCATAGGTTATCATAGGGTATGAACCTACGACCTTTATTAAGGGTTCATAGGTTATCATAGGCTATCATAGGTTATCTCCCATGACATTTGGTAGGGTAGCTGCTTGTAGATGAGAGACTTCTCTCCAGTGACATTGTATAACTATATCTCTTGCATACCCTGTTCGTATGTTGGAGGATTAAGAAGTTGCCAGTGTATATGAGGCAATTGCTGTATTGCTTCGAGATGCCCATCAGGCCAGCTGTAGAGACAGCAGAGAAGTACACACACATAGCTTTGGACAGTACAAGGTAAGTTCACAGCTGACTAACTTGGTTGCTGTAGGAGTGCAGGTTACTAACAAGACTGCCTAAAACTGCCTAAGGTGAAGCTCGAGAGTTGGATGCTTTTCAGTATGCAGTCTAACGGATCAGTGCACACACCGGCTGCACAGTATGCAGCTAGGGATTTAGGATATTAGAGAGATACTTGTATAGGAAAAACTTAAATTCTAGGTGTCTGTATCCACAAAGAGAACTGCCAACCATTGCTACACAATAAGCAACACCTCACAAACACAGTGAATTTATAAAGGCAGAATCAAAGCTTAAACAAACAAATTAGCCATCTGGACAATAGCAAAAAGGCACTTGGAGGTTTCAAACAATGTATCCCAGCTCAGAAGTGACCTGAACCCTCTTTATTGCCATTAGGGTGCAGACCAAAGACTTCCTAATATGTATACATTGGGGCCACACAGAATGCAGAAACAACAGACTAAGGCTAGAAGCTGAGTTACCAGCATCAACTATGGACTCCTTTAACTTTACTGAAGCTGTCCAGTCACTTGCTAACTCACTACCTCCTGTATCCTCTACTTCACCCCCATCCTCCTATACCTCTCCACCCACTTTCCAACTCCAACCCATCCCTACATCCCTTATCTTTACCATCCTTCAGAAACTCAAACCCTCTACCCCTTCAGCTGACCTCATACCTGCTAAGCATCTTCAAATAGCAGCCAAAGTTATTGCTTATCCTATCTCTATCCTAATATACAGAACCATTAAAGAAGGTACCATCCCATCTATCTGGAATGTCTCACACATTATCCCCCTACATAAGGGTGGCAACTCAACAAAACTTCCCAACTATCGTCCTATTGCCCTACTCTCACCCATAGCTAAAATCATGGAAAAATGCATCCACCGTCAACTACTAGACCATCTTCTCCTAAATGGCCTATTAGCCAGCTCTCAGCATGGCTTTCGTCCCTTCCATAGCACCACTACTACCCTCCTGTCATTTTCTGACCACATTAACAAAAACCATAACAACTACACCCTGTCCTCTGCTATCTTTATTGATCTTTCAAAAGCATTCGACATGCTTAACCATCAACTACTCTTGAATCTTCTCAAGCCCCTCTCACTAGATACTCAAGCACTACAGTGGTTCAAATCCTACTTAGATAACAGGCAACAAGCAGTGCTTTGGGAAATCACTCTATCTGCCCCTCTTCCTGTCACCCTTGGCATACCCCAAGGATCTATTTTAGGCCCTCTTCTATTCTCCATCTTTATAAATGATCTATCTATTAGTATCCCTCAAGCTGTAACTATATAATGCTGATGACTCCACATTAATATCCTTAGCTACAGGGTCTTCTGAACTGCAGTTCCTTACCCAAAATGTCTTTGAGCTTGTAGAAGAATGTTTTTACAATGCAGTCTCCTCCTCAATCCAAAAAAGACTAAACTACTAATATTTATTCCTACACAAAAAATCTACCCCACTTCACTTCTCTATCAAATCCAAAATGGCACAGTCATATCTCCTGACACTTCTACCAAACTCTTAGGAGTTACTACTGATCACAGCCTTAACTATGATACTCATATCAACTCCACAGTAAAATCAGTTAACCGTAAACTAGGCTCCCTCTACAAAATTAAACCCTTCCTTACTCCCACAGCCAGAACTACTATTGCCCACACCCACCTTATCTCTACTCTCTTTATGCCTCTCCTATATACACCAATCTGTCTAAAACTAACCTCAACAAGCTTGCAATCTCCTACAATAGTAATTTAATATACTAATTCTGAGATAACACTACAGTGAAGGAAAGGGTACATGTCCCAATCCCCACTACAGTGTGATCTGCACTCAGAATGCCAAATTTACGAGTGAATGTACACTGGTATTCGCTCATTTGAATTCAACACTTAAGTGTTTCAAAATTTACAAATCTTGCCATTGTACTTTTGCACTTTAGGGCCATCATACAATGGACTCATGACTTTATGGAGGTAAACCATGTGCTACCGACAACCTGTTTGGTATTGTAGGTACTTGTACGTGAGAGCCTTGCTTCCAGTGACTTTGTATAACGCCATCTTTCACATACATTATTCTTATGTAAGTGAGGTGGGTGCTCTGTGTTTGTGTCTGTATATGTGTGTGTGTGTGTGTGTGTGTGTGTGTGTGTGTGTGTGTGTGCTTATGACAATCTATTTGGTAGTGTAGGTGCTTATAAGTGAGAGACTTATAAAGGTTCATAGGTTAGTACTAGGGTACCTGCCCTTGTGGGCCA
Organism: Protopterus annectens; assembly: GCF_019279795.1. Lineage (NCBI taxonomy): Eukaryota > Metazoa > Chordata > Ceratodontiformes > Protopteridae > Protopterus > Protopterus annectens. The sequence goes on along the minus strand of NC_056751.1, from coordinate 682,934,826 downwards.
TTTTAAGCCTAGCTAATTATACCATGTGAGACTCAAACCTTGCACTTTGTGTTTGCAAGGTAAACACATTAACCATTATGCCAACCCCCCCCAAAATCTTAATAAAGCTTCATAGGTTATCATAGGGTATGAACCTATGATCCTTTATTAAGGGTTCATAGGTTATCATAGGCTATCATAGGTTATCTCCCATGACATTTGGTAGGGTAGGTGCTTGTAGATGAGAGACTTCTCTCCAGTGACATTGTATAACTATATCTCTTGCATACCTTGTTCGTATGTTGGAGGATTAAGTAGTTGCCAGTGTATATGAGGCAATTGCTGTATTGCTTCGAGATGCCCATCAGGCCAGCTGTAGAGACAGCAGAGAAGTACCCGCACATAGCTTTGGACAGTACAAGGTAAGTTCACAGCTGACTAGTTTGGTTGCTGTAGGAGTGCAGGTTACTAACAAGACTGCCTAAAATTGCCTAAGGTGAAGCTCGAGAGTTGGATGCTTTTCAGTATGCAATCTAGCTGATCAGTGCACACACCAGCTGCACAGTATGCAGCTAGGGATTTAGGATATTAGAGAGATACTTGTATAGGAAAAACTTAAATTCTAGGTGTCTGTATCCACACAGAGAACCGCCAACCATTGCTACACAATAAGCAACACCTCACAAACACGGTGAATTTATAAAGGCAGAATCAAAGCTTAAACAAACAAATTCGCCATCTGGACAATAGCAAAAAGGCACTTGGAGGTTTCAAACAATGTATCCCAGCTCAAAAGTGACCTGACCCCTCTTTACTGCCATTAGGGTGCAGACCAAAGACTTCCTAATATCAAAACATTGGGGCCACACAGAATGCAGAAACAACAGACTAAGGCTAGAAGCTGAATATAAATGCAGGAAATCAAAGAAAATGGCCATGGCAAGAGTCCAGAACAATAGTAATTTCAAACCAGGAAGAAGGTCACAGTAGTTAATACACAGAGTAGTGATACAGCACAAGAAGAAGGTCACAGTAGTTAATACACAGAGTAGTGATACAGCACAAGAAGAAGGTCACAGTAGTTAATACACAGAGTAGTGATACAGCATAAGAAGAAGGTCACAGTAGTTAATACACAGAGTAGTGATACAGCACAAGAAGAAGGTCACAGTAGTTAATACACAGAGTAGTGATACAGCACAAGAAGAAGGTCACAGTAGTTAATACACAGAGTAGTGATACAGCACAATACGAAGGTCACAGTAGTTAATACACAAAGTAGTGATACAGCACAAGAAGAAGTTCACAGTAGTTAATACACAGAGTAGTGATACAGCACTAAGATTTTCAGATAAAGCACACCTCAGTACTCAACAGAAAATATACAGTAAGTATAAACAGCACAAGAAAACTTGCAATTTATCTGCAATAACAGCTAAAAAGCAGGTTTAAAGTGCAAACTCTTCTTCAAGAACAGCACAATTTAACTACAGAACTTTAACATTTTGAAATACAGTGCAAACAGCTTTTTCTGGCACTTATATAGCAGTGGATTGATTTGGATGCAAAAAGGCTTATGCTTTAGTTCCCATTTTTCTATATACAACCATACAAGGTTTTAGTGCTTATTTTATGAAATAGTTAGCAAAGCTAGTTTTCATGTAAATCACATTACAAATGTGTAAATTATTAAAGTAGATTGTCTTTGTGATTAAATTTATGTACAAATCCTAACTATAGTTAGGTTGGTTACTCTGCAGTTATTTTGCATAATGTTCATTTCACCTGAGAGCATTTTGATTTGTTTTCTGTTTGTATCTAATGTTGCAGTCCACATTTTTTCCTTTATGTACAATGTTTAAAAATTTGGTTAAACACATTTCATTTTTGTCTATCTTTCAGTTTGATAAGCTTCATGAAAAAGATGTTCTTTTTATAATTAGTGCTATCCAGAAGTATATGATTAGTAGGTGTTTCAGTACACCGGTTACTGGAATTATTTCTTAAACTGCTGCAATTTGTGTAACAATAAAGTCTACACAAGCTGAAGTGAAATATCCATTCACTTGGCAAAAAGTTAAAATATTTTCCATAAGGTAGGTAACACTGAACAAACTGCCAGCCAACACAGCAAAAGAAGAAAAAACATTGTTTCTAAAGCGCAGATAGAAAGTCAAATGGATAAACAGCAGATCTAGCTGGAAGATGGAAGTAGCTTAACCCCCATGTTCCTTTACCCAAGGAAAAAACAAAAGAATAAGCATATCCTGACATGAAATCCTTGTCAGGGGCTTATTGTAAGCAAATTGTTTACAAAAAGGGGTCTACAGCAAGTGCTCATGGGATATGCTCACAGTTACTTGCTCATAGAAACATGCTCAAAAAGTGTTCTAAGTTCCACTAACTGTAATGTCCATAACTACTTATCCTTCCCAAAACACTGCCTTAGAAAAATGTATAGCCTTACCAGAGCCCTAACTCAGACCCAATAACTCCCTTCTAGCTCCATAAATCTAAAGTCCCTCCTGGTTCTTAACCCTAAGACTCCCTTCTCACCTCATAATGAAATGTAATAAGATTCTGTTCTCACCCTATAATGAAATGCACACCTTGCTGCTCCCGAAACCTAAAATTACATTCTCACTCCCTAACCTTAAAGTCAATACTTGCTACCTAAAGTTAAAAAAACAGCTCGCTAAAACTTAAAACCACCTTCCTGACCATTGTCCTAATATACACTCTCACCCATCCACTCCCTCACCAAGGCTACCGCACTTACCTCACTTGACCTTGAATAAAATGTTCAGGTAGCAACTGTTTGACTGAACTAATATTTGAGTGTGAGCATGAGGTGAGGAGCAGCTACCCAATCTAGAGGATACTTGAGTCCCTGGCTTTGAGACAGCAGTCTTTGGGTGGTTGGCACCTGAGTGCTTGTAGAACACCCTACAGAAATATAGTGCCCAATCAGTCCTTGTACATGGCTATAATGCACTTATAATTTGTGTTCAGAATGTACATCATATGAATTTATGAGACAACCTGAGTTAGTACACCAACTTGTCAGCCTGCATGATCTCTCACAATAGCATTGTCCTGAAAGGAAAATGAATAACCTTGCTACTTTGACCAATCAAGTCTTGGTTGACATCATTGAACTGAAGGCTGTTAAAAGAACAGAAAACATACATGTATGTTCCATAAAGGCTGCTTTAATTGAGACAGCAATCACAATGAATGTCTTCCAGCAATAGAAGTTGTAAATATGTGCCCAAGACCAGAAAGCCACCATCAGACCCCCGTTACAGTAACTGAATGATCTGGAGAACCATCAAGTGGTTCAGCAACATGAGGCTGGATAGATTAAGAGAACAAAATGAAACAAGGATCTGTTAAAATTTGTTCAGGACAGTCTTCATTTTGCATTGAATCTCACCTGGCTGATGGTTATTCAGAGGCTGCGTAGATCCATTACGGTTCAACCATGACAGCACTAGCCTCAATATCAGATCATTTTCTGTTTATCAAATTATAGGATCAAAGTAAAAATTCTTAGTAGTAGGAAGAGGGTTCTTTATTTAGAGCCAGAAAGTATGGTTATATCTGGATTATTCTAGAAAGTTAGCTAAGAAGTATAAAACATTTGCCATTCGAAAGAGCCAATACTACAAAAAGATGATGATGTTGGAATTCTGGGAAGAAGCAATTTAATTATTTTGGGGGTGATATCAACATATTTACCAGCTATCTTAAAAAACAAGCATGTTCCCTCTGAGGGGATGCCTTCAGCAGCAGCTGCTACATCAACATCTCCATCACATCTAGGAAGATGTTAATTACCAGGCCCTGGGAGGTTTGCAGATGCTTCCAGGCCCAGACAGCTGTAATACTGCAGCCATGCTGGAATGCATCTATGTGCAGTCCAAAGAGTTTTCCATGAAAAAAATGTCAGCAGGGAGATGTTTCCAAATCTTAATCACTGATGAGTCAGAGGACTTATATCAAAGGGACACCTGCAGAAGCTCCTAGGAAGGAGCAACAGAACCATCACAGCACACAGCACCAGCAAAGCCCATAGCAATCCACCTAAATGTTTCTTTACTGGAATAACTCAGAGAAAGAAGGCAATCTGACAAGCAATCAGTGGACATTTAAATGTAAACAGCTTAAAATCTGAATAAAGTTTCTGAAGTTTTAGATCATTTAAGTGTGTATACATTGTTATTTTTCACCAGAGCTGTGCCTGAAATTGGTGCATTGAATCAGAGCCCTGCTTCAATCAAGCAATCAATCAACAAATAAATAATAATAAATAATAATCAATCAGTAATCCAATCAATCAAGCAATCAATCAATCAATCAATCAATCAATCATCAATCAATAAATAAAGACTTACATATGCCATATTATAGCTTTGCGAATTCCAATGTATTCAGAGACCTCAGAACCCCATCCATTCTGTCATGCATTGTCTGCAGACATAGCGTAACTCTGGTAGTGCTTACTTTTCAACTTCATTTGTGTAGTCATATATTGTCTCCTTTTAATAATAATAATGAATTACTGTTTTATCACTCCAGTCTTTGGACTTTTCCCTGTTCCATTTGCTCACTAGCACATATTTCCCTTTTGTACTTTGGACTAAGGTTTAGTTTAATTTATTCTATCTGTGCCAGTATAGTTAGATAGGTTTGCTTTGCTTGGCTGCCCATTAGCAACCCAGTGCAGGGACTGCTGATTTTGTAATGTAACCTTTACATTAATTAGACTGCCACAAGCTTAGTTCCTTACCAAGACAGTTCTCAGAATGTTGTTTGTGTGTGATGATTGTGATTTTATGTGTACCCTTCAACTGCACTAATACCAAATATTAGATTTTTAAATTAAATGATAAAGTAAAAGAGGTATGCTGCCAAATATTAGATTGTTAAATTATAAAGTAAAAGAGGTATGCTGCCAAATATTAGATTTTTAAATGATAAAACAAAAGAGGTATGCTGCCAAATATTAGATTTTTAAATTATAAAGTAAAAGAGGTATGCTGCCAAATATTAGATTTTTAAATTAAAAAGTAAAAGAGGTATGCTGCCAAATATTAGATTTTTAAATTATAAAGTAAAAGAGGTATGCTGCCAAATATTAGATTTTTTTAATTATAAAGCAAAAGGGGTAGGCTGCCAAATATTACATTTTTAAATTATAAAGTAAGAGGTATGCTGCCAAATATTAGATTCTTAAATGATAAAGCAAAAGAGGTATGCTGCCAAATATTAGATTTTTAAATTATAAAGTAAAAGAGGTATGCTGCCAAATATTAGATTTTTAAATTATAAAGCAAAAGAGGTATGCTGCCAAATATTAGATTTTTAAATTATAAAGTAAAAGAGGTATGCTGCCAAATATTAGATTTTTAAATTATAAAGTAAAAGAGGTATGCTGCCAAATATTAGATTTTTAAGTTATAAAGTAAAACAGGTATGCTTCCAAATATTAGATTTTTTAAATTATAAAGTAAAAGAGGTATGCTGCCAAATATTAGATTTTTAAATTATAAAGTAAAAGAGGTATGCTGCCAAATATTAGATTTTTAAATTATAAAGTAAAAGAGGTATGCTGTCAAATATTAGATTTTTAAATTATAAAGTAAAAGAGGTATGCTGCCAAATATTAGATTTTTAAATGATAAAGTAAAAGAGGTATGCTGCCAAATATTAGATTTTTAAATTATAAAGTAAAAGAGGTATGCTGTTTAAGTATTTTGAAATGCGTTAAAATAAGAAGTAGTCCTTCGTCAGGAGCAGAAGATTGCTAAGGTTTATAGGTGATGTCTAAGTATTATTTTCCAAAAACACACCAGCATGCAGCCTAACTACTTCCCCTAGACATCAGTGAGATAATATTTTTTAAATATCAATAGATTAGGTTGTACTTCTATTGAAACAAGAAGAGGCAACATGGTTATGAGCAAATAATTATAGGCTTAAATGACTCCATTTCAAATGCCCCATCTTTCTTTGCATCCTGTTTTTTTTTTTTTTCTGCATCCTGTTTTTGAGAAACTATGGCTATTTAATCATGACAATGTTCTGGCAGTTCTGTGGGGGGTGACTTTAACTTGGTAACCGATTTAATTTCATATGTAGTCAGGAGTACAGGAGTTGATTCCTTCATCTCAATTTGCCTGCTGTGTCACTCTGAGAAAGTCACGTTACCAGACATTGCTCCCATGTCATCCTTGAAAAGGGCTGATTGCATACACTGGACTTATGAAATTAACAAATGTATAAAATAAAAAAGTATGTCCATGTATTTATATTTAGTATGATCTTGTTTCAGCAAAATACATTTAAAATATTCAAGTGTGCGATATCCCTCAGATAACGTAATCTCATACCCGTGATATGAATCGTAAACTGTTTTTTTTTTACTTTGAAAGCAACTTTCTTTATATTTGTTATTAATATAATTAGTTAATTTCCTTCTTTTGAGAACATGTGTCAAAAGCTTCTAGAAACTAACACAATATGGCAGCATGTGTTATAGGAATGAGATGAACATTCTTCCCTCTTTCCTTATTTATCTGTTCTAGCTGACAGTAACTTTTGAAGCATTTTTTTTGTTTGTTTTTTGTAGCACATTTGCCCTCACACATTCATATACTCAGGACTTCGTTGGACTCTCTGTTTAATTAATTTTAAGGTACAAAACCTCAGAGAAAGTTACAAATAATTGCATCAAAGATTTTGTTTGGTTATCGGAATTGTCTTCAGTCATTTGGTCCTCGTTTAATAGATCAAATACTGATTATGGTGTTATGAGAAAACACTGAGTTTCATTTATAAATGCAAATATTTGTAATCCTTCCCATTTCTCCTTGCTTTTTCCCATATCATTTAAGTCCAGTCCCTTTTGGAATAATGATGTTACTATAGTAACGCATGTCCCAGTAATGATGTTACTATAGTAACTCATGTCCCAGTAATGATGTTACTATAGTAACTCATGTCCCAGAGTGAGTGATGCTCTTGATGTCCCTATAATACTAACAGTGAGAGATTCCATCCCCATTATTAATTTTTTTATGTAAACAAAAATACCTCAATTAAAACACAAGTATAGTCCATGAATTAATAAGAAAAAAAAAAAAAAACTCCTGCCTGTTTTTCTTTCTTTGTCCTGACTATCCAGTCTAGTACTTAAACATTGGGAGTATCAACTTCAGTAATGTCATCTGTGTCACTTATGACAGTGAGAAATGCCCACCCTTCCAGCATTTTATACATTAAATAAAAATAAAAAGAATTCATGTCATCTTGCCAAAGGTAGTTTTGGCAAATGTAAACACATCAAAAAGAGTTCACTGAAAGTAGCTTTGGTGAAAATTAGAAAAAGAAAATTTTGCAGGGGGTGGGCAAGTTCCCTCTGCACCCCCAGGGATACCCTCTATACCATCTGAACTTATATGTATCAACAATAAAGTCACACAACAGTGGAGAATAAGACAAACTTTATTGTTATTAAAAGTAGTTTGGGTGAAATGTATTTTTTCTTTTGCTTTTACCAGAATTACCTCCATCCACCTGACACACTCCTAAATAAAAACAAAAATGTTGCTTTGTTAACTGCAACTATGTTTTTTGAAAAACAAATAGGAAAAGTGACTTCCTGTATGTTATTTACATTGTCACACACTACAAGTCTTGACCATCTCGCATTGATGGTAAATATCTAGATATATACAGAGGTTTACATTCATTTAGCAGAACTGCATTTAATCATTTTGATCAAATGCACTTGAATGTTGAAAATGTCATACTGGTTATCACTAAATTGAATTTCATCATTCATTTATGTGAAGGTGACATTATGAAGTATGCTGCTGAAGTTTTTGAATGTAGATCGTGGTACATTGAGGATCAGGAAATTTACCCGTTTCCTCACTGTAGTGTGATCTCAGAGTTGGTATATATAATTAGCAGGGGGTGTGGAGGACGCAGAGGGGCTTACCCTCCTGCAAAAGCCTACAAACATGTAAATGTTTGTGTTTGTTTAGACCCTTCCACACTTGGTAGTTTTGGGCTATGTGAGAATGTTACGATAAAAAAAAAAAAAATGATAAAGTGCGAATGTCAGCCCGGTTCCTATAATTCAACATCCCTACCACACGGCTGTCCCTAATTCCACTATTAGCAGTGTTGTTTTTTCTGCAAAACTGTTCAGTGATTCAGTTAAATTAATGTAAACCATATACAGATCTTAATAATGAGGTCTATAACTCCACAGAGGAGGTGCTGTGAGAAGTTTTAGTAAGGGCTAATAGATTTGTTTTAAGGCAATATATCAGTATATAATATGTACAATACTGCATAAATTTAGTTGCACTTATTTGTAGTGAACTTTAGGATGTTATAGTTGTGTAACTGTCTCTTTAAATTATTCACTAGTTTGGAATTTGTTATTTGTTATATGTCACTTGTCAATGTGAGTTTAATGGTATATTGAAGGTTTACATAAATTGCTAGGACAAATGAACCTATTTTACTAGATGGCTTTTGTTTTTCACCATCTTGATTTCATTGCCATGATTCATTTGTTACATTTTCTTATTGATATTGTGGGTGTCAGATTATGTAGTCTGTCAGTGATCTTCATGATTATACCACAGACACCCTCCTAGCTGTCACACCAGTATGAGTTTATTGTAAAGAAAAAAGCTATTTTCTCATAAATAAAAGCAAAGCTAGCCATGTCTGTGACATAGAGGAATGCATCCATGACTATAGGTGACTTGGATTTGATTAGTGGCCCAGATACTGGAAGATCTTGCAATGGACAGATGCACTGAGAGAAACAGAGAGAGAGAGAAAGAGACAGACAGAGAGAGAGAGAGAGAGAGAGAGAGAGAAAGAGTTAAAATAACATCCTATCTAGAAAGAAATGTGTCAACAGAGTCACCATGGAGGGAGAAAGGTTTAACATTCTAATGAGATCCTGAGCCAAAAAGATAATAAAAGCGATTTTCCATGTTCTCTTCTGTCACTACATTTAGACCCACCTCCTTCAACTATAGTTAACATCTGTTTTATTGCAGTGTGTTATAACCCAATTTGAAGAATCTTGAATAATGGAAACTGCAAGACTGAAAACCCTATAAGGTCCTATAAGTTGAATCCTGAACTACGTGACTACAAAATACTGAAAAACAGAAAAATAAACAAACTAAAGAAAACAACTTACTATGGAACAGAATTCTAAAACATATGTAAACACCATACATTCCTTATGGGGGATTGAACCCCAGTCTTCTACTTTATTATAATAACTTCAAGGCAAAAAAGTACTGGAGACGTAACAAAGCAATTCCGCCATGTTCTTGTCATGTCAGTGCTGTCATAATAAAGCACCAGGATTATGGGGCACAACCCTTACACTGGGATATTTATAGGGGCTTGTACTCACTGAACAATAACATGTTCTACTTTATGCATGCCTTTTGTGCGTATTAGTTGTTTTGATGTACGTACAAAGTACATTTTGATATTTCCTGTATTCAGCAAAAACATGCTCTGCTTATCTGTTTTGTATACAAGAAGTATATTTTGATATTTCTTTTCTACATGTTTGGATTCCTAGTTCTTGTCTTGTAAGATTTGATGAAATCAGTCAATGTACTGCAATGAACCATTATCAACAAGGATGTACAGGACCGACAGTTTTCTTAACTGGAGACATAGCTTCACTCCTTGTGAAATGACCTCAACCTGAGGTAAGAAGACTTGTTAATTATTGTACATTATTATTTATTTAAAGTTCAACAAGTGTCAATAATATTACAATTTCTTACCAGTTTGTATGAACTTTTTAACACTGTATTTTGAGAAGTCCATCTCCAGAATTCTACTCCTGTTATTCAAGAACTCAAAAGGAAATTATAAATTACAACTGTGAAATCACCTTTTAGAAAAAAAAATAATCAAAAGAAGTGTTGTGCTTGTCCAGGTAATTCTCTAGCATTACAATTATGAAACCTTTGCTCTGTTTTAATTATAGCGTTGGCAGTTGTGAGCCTGGATTTCTCTTTCTAATTTTGGACCTGTTTTCTCACAGATATAAAGGACTATCAGGTGACCTAATATTGGTATTTCATACAAAGAATGATGAATTACTAAGGAAGGATCTTGGGACTCAGTTTTATTTATCATCATTTACTCATAATAACATCTCCTTTTAGTACCAGGAAGTCAAGTTTTCAATGTACCATTCATATAAGATTGACTTCATGCCATTTGCTGCCATAATCATTTCATTTGTCTCATTCAAAAAGTGATTGGGAATAGTGATAAAATGTCCTAGGTGCCACAACTCACAGGATGGGCTTCTAAGATATATTTCATAATGAGTGGTCCAACACTATGGCAATTGTTAAAACTTGTGAGCCAGAATTTAATTTGAATATTTGTTTCTTTGGCCAAAGATGGGCCATAAATCTCCCCAGTATAGAAGGTGAATAAAGATACAACTGCCCGAAGACAAGTGGTCTGTAGGATAATTTGTCTCACATACCTGTTCAAAATCTGCATTACTTAATAATCTTGACTTCTGTTACAAAGACATCTGATTTTATACCCAAATATAATTTACACTACAGTATGACTACTCCTAGCTATATTTTATCAGAACGGTATGGAGAACTCTACCCACCCTCCCACCAACTGGTGAATGTTTTTTGTTTATTTTTTGTGCACTTACATTTTGCATAAGTATGAACACATGTGCATACATCTATATATGCATACCATACTGATAGACAGAAATATAGGTCAGTCACAAAAATACTCAAAGACATTTTGAGTTCCTATAAAAATAAAGAAGAGATTTAAAAGATGTTCATGAGAGAGCATTTTGTATGTAGAGAGAGAATGTTTTTTAACAGGAACCTATTCTGCAAGCACAATGGCTGTGTTCAGTAACTGCCTGAGCAACTGTAATTCATTCAGTTATTCATCTGTTGATTGCCCACTTACTCTTAATCTGGAGCTTATCCTAGTGTACGATGTGGAAAAAATTCTGGATTGGCTACCAGTCCATTGCAGGATGCATGTATACACACTCATGCACACACACACAAAACACACACACGCTCATGTGCATGCACATATACACATACGCACACAAACGCGTGCACATATAGACACACACACACACACACACACACACACAACGCATACACATATACTTGTACACACACACACACACACACACACACACACACACACACACACACACACACACACAGAAACACGAGTAGACAAATGCACACATATGCACACAGACATACTCACATGTGCATATACAGAAAAACACGAGTGCACACGTATGCACATACATACGCAAACACAAACGTGCACGCGCATGCACACATACACACACAACACACACATATACTTGTGCGCACACACACACACACACACACACACACACACACACACACACACACACACACACACACACACACACACACACACATTTTCACATAACACACATGCCTACAAACAATTTAGAGGATTTACATTTCAGCAACAGCACATCTTTGAGTCATGGATAAAAACTAAAATACCCAGAAGAAAAAGCATGGACACATGAAGGATGTACAGACTCCACACAGAAGGCCCACTAGCTGAGAACCAAAACAGAATTAAGCACTAAGAGGCATTGTATCACTGCACCACCAGCGATGAGTGCTTCTAATCTAAACTACCCCTTAGATCTACAGAGCATGAATAAAAGTGGGTCCGAAGGTCCTACCTCAGAAATTCATCATTCTTTGTATGAAAGACCAATATTAGGTCACCTCATAGTCCTTCATATCTGTGAGAAAACAGGTCCAGAACTAGAAAGAGACACCCCTTAAACACTTAGTAAAAAGATATTGAATTTTTTTCAGCTTATGGCTATCTAAACTTAAAGAGAGGGACCAAAGCAAATCACCATACTGTATGTGCAGCCTTATAGAGCTTTTAAGCTTTTAAAAATTAAAATTAAATTATCTAGTTATTGGGAACTGAAAACCATAGAACTGCACCAGTTTTGGTTTTGCCTAGTTAATAACTGATGAAGCATGCTTACTAAATTTCATGCTGCTATCAGTAATAATTCTAGCTCTGTATAGATGTCAGTAGCACTGTGCTGACAGTCTGTAGTACTGTGCATGTCATCTGCCTCTTACATGCATCTTGTATAGATGTCAGTAGCACTGTGCTGACAGCCTGTAGTGCTGTACACGTCATCTGCCTCTTACATGCATCTTGTATAGATGTCAGTAGCACTGTGCTGACAGCCTGTAGTGCTGCACACGTCATCTGCCTCTTACCTGCATCTTGTATAGATGTCAGTAGCACTGTGCTGACAGCCTGTAGTGCTGTGCATGTCATCTGCCTCTTACATGCATCTTGTATAGATGTCAGTAGCACTGTGCTGACAGCCTGTAGTGCTGTTTACATCATCTGCCTTTTACATGCATCTTGTATAGATGTCAGTAGCACTGTGCTGACAGCCTGTAGTGCTGTGCATGTCATCTGCCTCTTACATGCATCTTGTATAGATGTCAGTAGCACTGTGCTGACAGCCTGTAGTGTTGTGCACGTCATCTGCCTCTTACATGCATCTTGTATAGATGTCAGTAGCACTGTGCTGACAGCTTGTAGTGCTGTTTACATCATCTGCCTCTTACATGCATCTTGTATAGATGTCAGTAGCACTGTGCTGACAGCCTGTAGTGCTGTGCACGTCATCTGCCTCTTACATGCATCTTGTATAGATGTCAGTAGCACTGTGCTGACAGCCTGTAGTGTTGTGCACATCATCTGCCCCTTACATGCATCTTGTATAGATGTCAGTAGCACTGTGCTGACAGCCTGTAGTGCTGTGCACATCATCTGCCTCTTACATGCATCTCTGCATATGGCTATCTCTTGACCTGATCACAGGGGTCATTGTTTCTTCTGTATCATGTGCTGCAGTTTGTCCAGAGGGCATCTGTCATGCATGAACCTCTAGTCCATTCTATGTCTTGATGAGCCCACCTTCTGGGCTGAACATTAACCCATCATGTCCTTGGGTGATTTTCTCTATCATAGTGAGCCTCCTTAGCTGGACATTAATCTGTCTTACTTTTTTAATTTTTCCAAGTCTTTTGGGTTTCTAATTCCATGATGGTAATGGACCCCATTCCTAAGCCAAAGTATGGTTAAAGTTCATGAAGTTAACATTTTTTCAATCTTTGATGTTGGCCCATTGTGGTCTTCACAGCACCTGCAATGTGCCCAGTAATGACTCCTTCGGCAATCCGTATGGAGTTATGTATTAATAACATATCTAACTATGAAAATTTGTTTTTATAAGACCTGTTGCTCCTACTACTATTGGAACTGTCTGAGTATCCTTCTTCCACATTGCCCTTGTTACTGCCTTCAAATCCTGGTATTTTCTGACTTTGTGTCTCTCTGTACGTAAGACACTGTAGTCACTGGGTGTACCAATTTCAATGATCAATGTTAATTTTATCTTCTTTTCGTGGATTACTATATCTGTTTTTTTTAGATCTCTTTTTTGAACTGTTGGTAATGGGTGATCCCATGTGATATAAATTTCATCCTTAACTATTAACTCCTTAACTATTCTTGCATTCAATCATGATCAACACGAGGTTGTCCAAAGAGTTTCCTATACTTACAGCTATATTTATGCATTTTCCACATTTCTTGCCCTCTCATTTGATCCTTCACCTTATATTCTTTCTTTTGTTTTTTGGCACATTCAGTTGCTGCCTGATTTTTATCTACTTCTGGTTTGATATCCATTCCCACTTGACACCGATATGCTTCTGCTAAACTAATCAGGGAAGTCATGTTAGGCTTATTCTCCATATGTTTCAAAACTTTCACTATGTTTGGATCTTGTGAGTTCAGCAAATATGGATGCAGTCTCAGGACTGCAGATCTATACATGTAATCAATTCTGAGGAGGCCCATACCTTTTTTACAACAGGGAATATATAATCTTGGTATGCACTGATTTTTATAAATCATATGATACAAATGAAGCATCCTTCTTGTTTTTCTGTCCAACCTATCCAGCACCTTTTGGGGCCAGTCAGTCACTCCAAAACTGTAAGTTAGGACATGAAGAGCAAATTGGCTTATAACTTGGACTTTGTTCCTTGATGTCAATGCTGTTTTCACTATTAATTTAAGTCTTCTAAAATATTCCCTACTAAGTTTTTCTCACATTTACTCATGTGTTATTGTTGATCCGTCATCAGTTCTTAAATATTTATAGACTCCCTCTTGCTCAAGTTCATTAATATCACATTCTTGTCTCAAACTGATGTTTTCTTAGTGCCGCGGCTTTCCTGCTTTAAGGGTTGTTTTTGCACATTTATCAAGACCAAATGACATTCTTATATCATCTGAGAAAGTTTTAACCAATTGCAGTTGTACTTTCAGATCCTCATCTGATGAGCTATACAGTTTTAAATCATCAACAAAAAGAAGATGAGAAGTCTTTACACTCTGTTGTTTTCTGGCAGCCAAATTGTAGCCATAACCTAATCTGTTAAGTAGAGAGCTTAATGGGTTAAGCGGAAGACAAAAGAACAGCAGTGACAGAGAGTCACCCTGGAATATCCCCCTTTGAATTTTTATCCTGGAATAATAATTTATCCTTTATCATGGCTTAATTGTAAAGTGATCTGCCACTGTTTCATGGTCGCTGTAATGTAGTCGATCAGTGCAGGGTGTATCTTATACATTTCTAAGCACTGTTTTATCCATGAATGTGGGATACTATCAAATGTTTTTTTTTTTTTTTTTGTAGCCTAACCATGCGATACTTAGAGTCTTCCCCTTTTTACAGTTCTCCATTATGACTTTATTTAACAACAAATGGTCCTTTGTTCTATTTGGCTTTTTTTTATTACCCTTTTGTTCTATTGCCATGATTGAATTTTCTTCTAAATGACTATAAACTCTTTTGGCATCAATTCCAGTGTATAGTTTATACGTCATCGGAAGGCAAGTTATTGACCTATAGTTTTTAGGACAGCTTGCAGGTTCACTTTTGTTTTTCCTCTTGTTAACCAAGTTGATGTCTGTTCAGGGTATGCTTATAAATAGTTCTTACTCATGACTAAATTTTCATGCAAAGATGTTAATACCTTTAGTCAGAAGTTAGGTACTGCATCTGGGCCTGGGGGTTTCCAGTTAGAAGTTTTTCTTAATTTTGTTTCAATCTCTCTAGCCATTACTTCATCCCATTTCATATCCTGTACATATAAACTTCTTATTCTTTCTTTTATTTCTGCTGTCCATTTACCACCTTTGTTATCTTCCATGGGATCTTCATGGTTGTTTCACCAAAATGTATCTATTTTTTCTTTTTTTGTGGTATTTCAGTTTCTTTTGCCTTTTTTCCCAATTCTCTATAAAACTTTTTTGGGTCATTAATAAATTGCTTATTTTCTACTTTTCCTTTATATTTATCTACATATCTTCTAAATTTTTTGCCTGTGCTGATATTTTTAGTTTACTATTTGTGACAATGCATGATAGATCCTGATCTGTTCTAATACTGTGCATTGCTTTTATCACATCTATCTTTCTTAGTATTTTTGCTGATCTGTTCCCTCTTCTATAGCCTTCTAACAGTGGCACTTCTTGTCTTAATTGCTTCATAGTTTTCTCTATTCAGTATTTCTATGGGGCATTTGATTTCTCCCCCCTTCCTTTCCATTACTACCCTGAGTTCTTATGGTAAGTCTTTATCTGTTGCTAATTTAGCTGCACACTAATATGTCCTATTTACTTCTATTATATCTCATGAATTTCTATGGACAATCCTAATTACTGTGTTCATTTAGTTCATCAAACTTCTAACTTTCTGGGTTTTATTGACCTTCTGTATTTTATTTCTTTCATTGATTTTGTATGTCTGCCCATCTCTATTATATCCAGCAACTCTTCTCTTAAGTCATTTTCTTCTAAACTGAGGGCACATTCTTTGTTCTCCATTTTTTGCAGGCATTCTATAGAAGGTTCCAGAGCATCTTCCTGTGCCACATTCTCTTTAGTTTCATCCAGTTTCATCCTGTGTCATCTGTTGCTCTTTCATATTGGAACTCACTGGCCTATCACTCCACAACATTGACTGTGTCAGAGCTGCCACAGTCTCCTGTTTCTTCCCTTGCTGTCCAACTCCAACTGAATGTTTGCACTGGTTTCCTATGGAATGCTCCAAAGTATCTTCATATGGTAACTGATCAAATGTTTCCCGCTCCACTAGTTTCTCTTTAATTTGGGGATCCATTGCTCTAACCTGCTGTGATGTTATCTGAATTAGATTTTCTACACTAAGTTCTTCACTTCGCAGGTAATCCATAACCTCAGTTTCTATTTCTTTGACTTCTTCATTAATAATCCTCTTTTCTACTTTTCCTCTTTATTTTCCTATTTTTTTTTTGTATTGTAAAATTTTTCACATTTGTAGGCCCTCGCTTATATTTCTCTTCAAATATCTTTGGTGCTGCTCTTTTTGTATTGATTAGGTTTGCTTTTTCCTTTGCATAAATATTGCACTGTATCACGTTTCTTTCTTTCCCACTTCCATATTTTTTATAGCTTTCAAAAGTCTCTAGATTGTGTTCTTCATATTTTCACACTTCCTCGTTCACTTCTTTTTCCAAATGGCCCAATGTTTCTTGGTGTATATGGTGTTTTTCATGGATCTGTTGTATTAATGAGTACAAATTTGTATTTGTATTTGAAATTTCTGTCAGTTTTTCTTGTGGAAGTATTTTTCTTTCCTCTAATTTTTCTCTTAATGTTTTCATATACCTTTTGTTGGGAAATTCTGGGCTACTTGGATAATAGTAGCAATACATAATTTCTTTCATATCCTTAATAGTCCACTCTATCATCTTTATGGCTCTTTTTTGGCCTATGAATTTTTGTGATTTTTGTGGATTAATATCTTCTTCTACAACAGGGGGCCATCCTCCCCCTGGCCCTGGCCTAGCCCCATTGTAGGAATGTTTCTGTGTCTTGAGGATTCCACACTGTCATGTTTTCCAGTCCTAGCAAAAGTGTAGCTACCAAGATTGGGCACTTTTTTATCCTGGGTCTTGTGCACGCAGCTATCTTTTTTTTATTTTTAACCTACTTCTGTCCATCATATATGCTATAAAAATACATTCTATATATCAGTGTTGTCTTGGTGAGATTTTGTGAAAAACAGGGTCCACCTCATGAAGGTACTGACCAAGAGCTGAAGATGAATTCAAGTCCAGCAATGCTACTCTCGTTTGCTGAACGTTATCCTGTCACACTCTTGTTCTATGTTACCTTACTCCCATCTACTTTCGCCTCTCTGTCCGTGTTCCTGCTATGCACTATGGGTACTCATTGCACTGTAGAAAGCATTACCAAGTGTCTTATCTTCTTTCATTGTGCCTGCATTGCAACACAAATTCTTTTCTACCGATTTTCTTTTCTTAACTCGCTCATCTTAATGTGCTGTTTCACAACATGGTGACCACACTTTTTATTGTACTACAACTGCCCTCATAGTTTGGTGAGTATGCAAACAAAGTAACTTAGTGTGATCATCTTTGAATCACTGCCATAACATATTGTGCTATCACAGCCAGGCAGCACTAACATGCATGTCCATGCCCATCCTTGGACGATAGGATATGTGCACATTATCCTTGTGCTATGACTCTATACTAGTGATACTTTCAGTAGTGTACTGTTACTGCCCAATGAGGAACATCACATGATGTCTGTAACATGCAGCTCTGCACACAAAGCTACCATTTTGCTCCTAGTGAAGACCTATATAGTGAAAATGTATAGGTGATTACTAAGCTAATGACCCCTGTTTTTTAAGTCTAGTCATGCTTTTTAAAGGTAAGACTCAAACCCTGTGCCTTGTGTGTCTAAGGTAAACACCTTAACCATTATGCCAACCCTGAACCCTTGCATCATCAGAGCTGGCTCAGCAGGATTCTTGCCTGTAACAACCAGAAAACTGAGATATCTTTTTGTAGTTACTGCACAGGGACTGTTGTGCCTCATAAGTTGTAATGGCAGCCTATTATGTAATGTCGAAGCCTTTCTCAATTTGCTAGTGCAGTGATTGATGCCACTGGTATCCCCACCTCCAGTAAGCAGTGTAAGTATTCCTGGCAGTGGCACAACCCCGACCAGCTCAACCAGTGCAAGGCAGTGGTTAGGGAGAATGTGACAACATTTCACAGAAAGAACTGTATATAAGTTTTGGCACTTATGTGTTTTCCTCTGCTGGCTCTCCCCTTCCCCTTCTGCCTTTCCTAGCCTGTCACTTTGCTACACTGGCTCTCTTTGACCTGCTAATAGTGTTCATGCTGTAACTATGAGTTGTGGTTTTGCAGTTGTGAGTGCACATACTGTTCCTGTCATGTTGGACACATGACCAGCCATAATCCAGCTACTCTGTTGCAGTTTAGTATCATGTATTCTGCAAGTGATAAGACTGATTTAATTTACTGTTTAATCCTTTACCAGAATATCTGTGTTATCCTGTACCCAGCTGCATACATAAGAGGCATTGTGTCTTGACATGCTTTGACATCTTTGATAGTTAGCATTGTGTTACAGCATTTGCAAATGCTTTTGAATCATTAATGTTTTTGGACTACTGAAACAACTTGTTTTTCTATTTTATTTTATATTTTTTTTACCAAAGCACCTCATAAAAATTGCACATAAATAAACTGCAAGCAGAAATGAAACAAACGTATTTGCTAAGATAATTTTTAAGTAATTTAGTAACAAAAAGTCAACGCTGATTTTATCTGCTTCCACAAGTATTTCTAAATTAACAGAAAACAAAAAGGGTAAGCCAAATCCAAAGGACTACATTCTAATAACATTTCTGAATGACATCTATCATGACATAACTAAGCAATGAAATTCTTTATCAAGTTGGTTCAGGAAAGCAATAATAAGAGACATGGAATTTAAAAGTGTATACACAAAATTCATTCATATTGTTAAAACTATGAAATGCAAAACACTGTTGATGCAAATAAATCATAGAACATTTCTAATAATCAAGTTATGAGGCTTAGAAGAAATGTCTGACTCATACCTCTCAACCTGGAAACAAAAAAAATCAGGACAAGGCCCGTGAAAAATAGGTACTAATCTGTACACTGATTAGCGTAAAATATGCATACATAATTACGTAACCCTGCCCACTCCAATTAAATTGTGGGATACCAGCTTTCAAACGCAAACTGAAGGACAATTAGGCTTGCCACCCCTCCGTTTTTTTTCCGGACTATCAGGAAATCAAACTGATTCTCCGGTAGTCCGGAAAACACTGTACAAACTCCAGTATTCTGTTTCAAAAAGGAAACAGACTATCAGAGTTTGTAAATCGGCTGATTTACTATGCTTTTTTTACAGAAAAGCATAATAAATCAGCCAAAAGCAGGTGGCGGGAACGAAAAAATAGGGCATTCCCATTGAGTGATGCTGTCGTGACATCACAAAATAGGAGGTATGTTGGCGGGAGAGGGGGTTGGGGTGGGTGGGGTTACTGGTGACGCGAGGGGCGTGGCTTTGCTCCGGTTTTAGCCGTGAAGGAAGGTGGCAACCCTAAGGACAATCAAAGTATGGCACCAGAGTCCCCCTGCAGCCATTCCAATGTTCCACTACCTAGTTTTGCACCGTTTACAGCACACTTGTTAGACTTAGAGCACATTTTACATTTATTGTTTGAACATTTTCCCAGTAAGCAATGAAACAAAATGCATGAACCAATAATGACAAAACTGCCCAATTCATAATATTTCCATCATAAAAGTCTACTTACACACACACTTTCCTCATCTCTCTCAGCAGCTAAGCTCAAAGTTCCTGTTCTCATCTCTCTCAGCACTGGGGGTATTTATCTATCCAAACTTTTCAACAGCAAATAAATACATTAAAATATCAATCAACTATATTTATCAAAATAATATCAAACAAATTATAAAAGAAATCCAACTAAAGGTGGCAAAATCTTTCATGTCCTACTGAGAAATTCAGGATCTTTCTGCTCCCCAACTACAGTTATAATCTTAGTAGCAAAGGCCACAGTAGTATTATCAAACTGAAGCATAAATAATTAATTTTTCTTAGACTTTACTAAAGGAAGCTATGATGCAAAAAATGATACACCTGTGAAAACTATTTGGGATACCACCCTCAATGACCCAAATAAATATGTTCAGGATTTAAATGAGGTTGTTTAGCACTGATCACAATGGATCAATTTTAGGCACAGCGCAGTTGAATGCAATCACATCAGTTACAAAGGCAAGTAAAATTAGATAGTAATATTGCGCATAGAATAAATCAGAAAGTAATGGACACACTTTCAACAACCATAAGAATATATAAATTATACAATGGTTTTTTTTTGCTTTTTTGTTTTATACATGTTTGTTTGCCTTGCACTTGCCATACTTGCTAGCTCTGACCTGCCTTCATAAATTATACAATATATACATTGTACTTCCCAAAAAGTTGAAGCCACTGAATCTTACATTCACCTCCCAACAAAAAAGGGACTAGATTGCATTTACAAATAAGGCCAGTAAGCCCTACATTCCTATTACCTACTACTTCTGCCGCTTAAAGCAATAAATTATTCCGAAAATTAGTTATGAATTTAGCCAACATTGACTGTAAGTGACAGGAAGAAAGTAATTTGTATTACAATCTGGTTACAATTAACTGTTTACATAATATAGTTAAGTCATAAAAAAACACTTAAAACGTCCACGACAATGTTTCTATAGCTTTCAGTACCTCAGCTTTTCACAAATTTGCACTTGTAAGTAAACTGATTGCTGTGAACGTTTTCCTTTTTCATGCAACATCACTTCAGTGGTTTTACGTAAGTTGTACATTATAGGTTCATAGGTTAGTACTAAGCTAACTGCCCTTGCGAGCCATTGTAAGCCTAGCCAATTATCCCTTGTGAGACTCAAACCCTGCACCTTGTGTTTGTAAGGCAAACACCTTAACCATTAGGTCACCCTCCCATCCCTCATTATAGTAATGATTAGCTTGCTGATGTAACCCCAGCCTATTGTGGGACTATGCAGCAAAGTATAGTGAGGAAAAAGTAGGAATTTATCAAGGAATCACTCTAGCATACAGAAGTGACTGCATTTGCAGGTTACTGACAACAGAGAACTAGCTTATCAAAGAAAGGGAAAATACACGATAAAATGAATGTAAGAAAGGCAAAGTACAGAAGGACCAAGTTAGAAAATTTCTAATTAACCAGCTTTACTGGTCAGTGTTTTAGATTACTGCCATGCAAAAATGATCTACAAAGAATAAGAATAATATTGATAAGTAAAAAAATATACTGAAAAACATAGCAAGGGTCTAATAAAAATGTTCTCTTTGCATTTTCTAGCTGAAGTCAGAAGGACTAGCCACTTTTCTCTCTTTTAAGCAAAAACAGTGAAACTAAATGCAGTAAACACTTAAATTAGAAGCAAAATGTTGA
The DNA here is from genome assembly GCF_019279795.1 of Protopterus annectens. Classification (NCBI taxonomy): domain Eukaryota; kingdom Metazoa; phylum Chordata; order Ceratodontiformes; family Protopteridae; genus Protopterus; species Protopterus annectens. Next base: position 682,913,240 of record NC_056751.1, on the reverse strand, counting down.
CACAGCGTATAGGCACATGATCCTTATAAATAAGAAAATCTATGAAATCTAGGACTGGCTCATAGTACATGAGCTGAGCACCCAACTACACTGCAGGTAACCTATGCTCAGGAAAGATCCCACATCAGAGACAGATCTGATAAGGAATGGGGGCAGCTAAGTTCAAAGTCCCTGTCTCGTCATCTCTCTCAGCAGCTAAGTCAAACGTTCCTTGTCTCATGCAGCTAAGTTCATTTGCTACACACAAGTTCCATTTGCTTGTCTTACCCAGCTCCATTCTCTCACTCACGGCAGCTTATTCCCAGCTCATCTCACTTGCGGCAGCTCATTCCCAGCTCGTCTCACTCGTGGCAGCAAAATTCCACCATTCCCAGCTTGTTTCTCTTGTTCCATTCTCACTTGCGGCAGCTAGGCGCTAGAAATGCACGCACACACGTTATTGTTTGAGCTAGCTGAGCTCAATTCTGACAGGTTGGCAGGCCGTTTCACAGAGCTGATGTCATCACGCACGCAATGACGTCAGCTCAAAAAGCCGGGGGGGGGGGGCAGACTTAAAAAAAAACAGCCCGGGAAATCGGAAATGGAGGGGTGCCAGTCGGGAATCGTGGCACCCCATGTTTTGGACCCCAAAACTCAGTAAAAACCAAGTAATTCCGGAAAGTTGGGAGGTCTGGTCTGACTTCTGACACAGGAAAATCTCAATTCAGTTCTTGAACAAGAAGCTAGTCATTTCAAAGTTCTGAAACATTTTGCAGTACATACCAAGAATCAACATTATGGTAAAGACAAGTAAGTTAATTACTGAAACTATTCGAATTATGATCACTGAACTACTGAATGTGTTTAAAATCCAAAACCAAGAAATTGCAAACATTCAAATCAGCAGTAGCTCACACAGGATGCAGCAAATGGGAAGAGGATGTGGTTATTTATTCAGAAGTCTCATGACAGCACTCAATAAACCCACAGTCAAATAGTAACTTGGCTGTGAATCAGGCTGCTAAAATCACTTACCGCAGACCAAATTCTTGCTGACCAAATGCAGACGTTAAACAATATATGTTTGTTTGATTCTATTAACTAACTTTTCTGCCACACTCACTTCAAAATTGGAAGTCTGTTATAATAAGATTTCTAAATTTGTCACCAAAGCCAAATACTCCTCCCATCACTGTAATGCCTTTAATTTGTTACACTGGATTGAACTCTCCAACCATCTAGACTATCTTCAGATTACCACAGCCCACAAACTAATCTTTCAACCCTCTAAGTGCCCTGCTCTATGCAACATCCTTCTCCCCTACACCCCTCAGAGAACTCTCAGATCTACTCACCAAAACCTAATTTGTGTCCGAAAACCCAATCACCCTGCTGGTCAACTCCTGCTATCCTTTTCCTTAGCAAAACAATGGAATTCTCTTCCTTCCTCTCTAAGGACCTGTACAAACTTTGAAAACTTTAAATCTCAGTTACATTCCTACCTTAAATCTAACAGAAAATGCAACTGCATTCTTCCCACTTAGTCCTATAATTCTCTCTCTACCTCTAACCCTCTCTCCAGCTATGATTACTAGGCTCTCTAGCTATGATCTATAGGCTACCACACATATGTACATATTGTAAATATAAAATTTGTACCATGTACCTAAGAATTTACACCTGCTCTCTAACATGAAATGTGACTGTAAATTGTTCATTAATAATATTGTGTCTGTATCTAAAGGTAACATGTACCTAAGAAATTACACCTGCTCTCTAGCATGAAACATAATTGTAAATTGTTCTTCTTTTCTATATTATATCTGTATCTAAACTTTGTAATATGGAGCTTTTCTCCCCGGGCCTCCACTGAAAACGGGCTCTCTGAGCCCAGTGGACATCCCCAGTCATCAAACAGTAAAATAAATAAATACATTAATTAGTTAATTAATTAATTAATTAATCATATAGTACAACAGACATGACTGAATTACATCCAGATGATTCAGAAATATTAACTCAAAAATTGCACATGATAAGATGTAAATGTATAATTAGAAACATCTAAAACCAAGACAACTGGTTTACAAGATGGATAGACACAGGGAGGGAAGGGTGGAAGCATGGTTCCCTGCATGGCTGGATAAAATTAAAAGAATAAAAGTAGCTGAAAGATGAAGAAAGTCACTTATTGACATTTTTGTATGATTCCTGCCTCCTTACTTGCTGACTGCCAGCCTTTCTATCATGGGATGTACCTATGTGCTCCCTGACAGTGGCAATACGGCAAAAGCCAATCAGGTGAAGCTATCATCTAGGCAGATGTGAGGATTGTTTTATCCTGGACATGTGTAGAGCATTAGCTATTTCTGCAGTCTAATGCCCATCATGTGGCTAATAAACCCCATGCCACAGACAATATCAACTGGCAGTCTGAAGGCCCATAGGATAATTCTGATATCAGCATCACACCTCCCCATCTGCCTTAAACCCATCATCCCCTCCTCCACTCCCCTACTCAGTATGTAAGCCCATGAGGGCATCCACATTAAAGCTTACAGTAGGGTTCTTATTCCTTAAGACATAAGCTCTACACCAGTTTGCTGGTATAGGCATCTGCATCACACCAGACGCATTAAACGCTTTCCCCATGTGCACGGACTGCTAATGACTGTCCATTAATAGAGGAGAGCAAATCTTTCATCTCTTCTTTTTTTCCTCCTCACAGTTGACCATCGGCTACCACCAGCATCTATCCTCTTCTTATTCATTGGGAATAGCAGAACCATCTCAGCCATGGCAGGGCTGAACCTGACTCATGTGTGGGGTCAGTCAGGTTATCACGAATCCTGCCACTCACTACTACCACAAAGTGCACCCTAACCCCTAACACCCTGCTGTAGCCTTATGAGCTCTGCAACTGCTGCATTCAAGAGCTGCATCAATACTTCTGTAAATACCCAACAAAGCTTTTGTGTGTGTGCATGTTGTGGCACCCCACCACTGGCAACAGTAATCAAGGAGCCTCAGTCCTCACCACTAGCACCAGTGGGGGACATACATTTGGAAGGATGACAAGTACATGCACAGTACTTCCAGATGTAGCTCGCTGCATCAAGCGCAATTTCCCTTAACAGTACACAGAGACTACAGTCAGTCCAGGGTTGGTTTCTTCCTCTTTCTCCAGATCCCTAATAAGACTCCCCACTGGCATAGCTTTAGAGTTGAGATCTCAACTGACTGACTAAGCCAAGACCTCCAGCACCCTCTCTGTCCAAACAGTGCTTTGTGTCCCTGCCCGAGAAGCTGACACACACACTCTTTGCAGTTCGACTTCTTCTGATATGCTGGAGGTTGTCATTTTTTTTTTGTCAAAAGCTTATGTTTTTCTTCTTTTTTTGTCTTTTGGAAATGACTGGATTTCTTTTTTAACCTTCAGATGATAACAGAAAGGAATAGTTTGTGGGAATTATTGTCCTGGAATGAAGCCTGTGTGCAGGAATTGTTGTCTTGGAATGAAGCTTGTGTGTGTGTGTGAGATGGTAACTTCTGACTTATAATTGATATTTGTGCTTAGTTTCGCAGAGTATCTTCACTGGTCCTTCTTAGAAGGCAAAACTAGAAAAGCCAACAATTAGTGGACTGTAACTTATGTTCACCCAGTGAGAAGGCAGATGTGTTTTTTTTCCCTGTGTTGACTAAGGGAATGTGGGCTTGATTTTATGGGCAGCAATTAAATAGAATTTAGAAAGAACTTGTTTTCTGCTTCTGTGATGTTTTTGAAATATCAAAATTACTACACTTCTGCCACTGCGTCTGGTATGGCTGGAAACTTATTCTGGGTTTGAAGCTTACATTCCAACATTCCTTCTTTTAAAAAACTGTGCTGAGTAAACCAAACTGTGTGTTTGTGGAGGTGGATGGGTAGGTGTGTAGATAGTGTAGATCTAAAAGGTCAGGTAATATTTTCTGCCATGAAGTCATTACATTCATGTTTAACCTGAAATACTGGTGAGTAAACACAAGGAAGCTTTTGTTCTTTCCTAGTAAGTGTTAATAACTGTTTGTCAAGATAAGAGATGGCTTTGAGGCTTTAGGTCATGTCATGTCACATAAAGTGGTTAATCAGAGTTTATTGTTCCCTACACCTGATTTCTTCTCATTAAAAGTACATCTAGAGTAGTACTTAATGGTCTCTGTCATGCAAACGTGTGCAGTGCTGTTTAAGAAAACCTAAAGGCAGATAGGTCTCCTGATTTCATGTCATACTGGCTTTAATTTCTTAAATGCATTTTAGGAAATGTTGCACTAGCCCTGCAAAATTATCTAAAGCCTCTTTCACTTCCAATTTGAGCTTGTTGGAAAATGGCCAGAAAAATAGGCTTAGGAATATTTTTTGTTAGATTGCCATTATTATGCAAGGTTCAGTCTCTTTAGATTGGGCGGCCACGATGGTGCAGCAGTTAGCATTGCCGCCTCACAGCAAGAGGTTCTTCAGTTAAATCCTCAGCTGGGGTGCCTTCTGTGCAGAGTCTGCATATCCTCCCTGTGGTTGCGTGGGTTTCCTCCAGGTGCTCCAGTTTCCTCCCACATCCCAAAGACATGCCGTAGGTGGATTGGACACTCTAAATTGGCCCTAGGTGTGAGTGCATGTGTGTGTGTGTCTTCTGTGGAAGGTTGGTTCTGGGCTGGCAACTCAACACTGTAAAACTCCACTGCCAATCATGAGTGGACAGGTGATCTGCTGTGGTGACCCCTAACTGGGAAAAGCCGAAAGAAGAAGTCTCTTTAGATTCTCCCATGCAGGCTCCAACTAATCAGCCTGTCATAAGATTTAGTCACATTTTTGTTATTTTGCATCACATATTGGAAGGTAGCAAAAAAAAAAAAATGAAACCATTATGTCAAATACTGCTGACAAGACTGGAGAATGTATTAAGGTTCACTGCAGGAATTTATCAATATATGTGTTGAATATTTAATTTATTGATGAAAAACTATAGACTGTATTATTCACAGTTAATATCCTATGGCATTTTTTCTGCAATGTGACACTTTCATCTTTTGGGAAGTCCCTCTTTTTTAATCCACTTAAGATTTGTATTACAGCTTTATGTTATATATTATCAAATGCCTTACCTTACCTTATAGCCAGACTTTGTATTATTCACAGTTCTGTTACACTATCCATTTTCTCTTCATACAGTCCTTACTCTTTAATTACAAATAGATGTTTTCTTACATTCTTATTTTTCCCTCTTCTGCCTAGATCAGCAATCTTCATATTCTCTGCTACCATAATTAGTCTTGTTATTATATTACTTTTACTAAAAGTTTATAATCACAATTTGGTAAAGTGACTGGTCACCCACTTTCTAAGTCTTCTTTACTTCCATTCTGTTGCAGCATGGTTTAATTAGTACATCACACAATTCATTCACATTTTAATGTCTTCCTTGTACATTCAATATATAAACTTAATAATTTCTTTGACTGCCAGCCCTCTAAATGTTTGTAATAAACATATCCTGCACTACCTTCTACTGGTGTAATCTTCTGCCTAACATTCTTAAGTGCTTCTTTAATATCCTTCATACAAATGTAAATATCAGGAACATAATGTAACTAAAAACAAAACACAATCTCCCCTATTTTCTCCTTTATTTCATTTTTTTCTGTAACCGTAGGTCATGTGCATTTCTTAAAACACTGGGGAATTCATAATGGTACCATGATGTCTACACCATAAGTTTTGTGAATTCAGGAACAGCCCTAACACAGTGGTGCATTGTGCTCTGGCACAAAATATGACACAGTATATGCCTGGTTCCACAGTTGTGATGTATGCTACTGAGGCAGTCACAGGAGGGGTGTATGCTAATAAGACATATGTTTTCTCTCCTGCAACCACCTGCAGGAAGACATCTACATACCAAATGATTCAGGATATTGTTGGGATATACACAACAGCAACGGCTGGCCTCACTATTTCTTGGAACATGGCCAAAAGCCTGCATTCATCTACTGAAATGGACCATACAGTGAGAACCAGGGGTGGGGGAACCACTAGCCACCAGGGATTACTTTAAACCTGAGTGCCATAATGGCACCTATAGCAGTACACGGATCAGGAGTTGGGGAATGCACTAGCCCTCAGGGGTTTTTATAAACTACAGTGCCATAAGAGTACCTACAGTAATATGGGGAAGGGGTGAAGGTGGGGGGATGCACTAGCCACCAGGCATACTATACATGTGTCTTAATGGCATCAGCATCAGTACAGGGATCACGGCATTCAGGGAAATTCTAGCCTGCAGACATACCACACTGGTGCTGTAATGGCACCTACAGCAGTACTGGGCTCATAGGTGGGGGGAAGCACTAGCTACCAGGGATTACTCTAAACTGAAGTGCTATGGATTGGGGTTGTGTGTTGAGGGAAGCACTAGACACCTGGGGTGCTTTAATGGGACTTCAACAACTATGGGGTTTGGGGTTTAGGGAGGGAACCTTTAGTCATTGGAAGGTCAGACAACTCAGGGACAGGTTAGAATTCTAAAGTGGTGGAAGAGTTTGGAATAAATTCTAAAGTGGTGGATCCTGGTTTCTTGGGTCATTTATCTTTTCAATATATTTTTTATTTTTTGTTTTATTTGTTGTGTGGCAACTCGGGGACAGATACTGGGACTGTGGTGTTTGTGTGTGTGTGTGTATGTGTGTGTGTGTGTGTGTGTGTGTGTGTGTGTGTGTGTGTGTGTGTGTGTGTGTGTGTGTGTGTGTGTGTGTGTGTGTGTGTGTGTGTGTGTGTGTGTGTGTGTGTGTGTGTGTATGTGTTTGAATTTGTACTTGTGAATGCAGGAGAGTGACTGGGGGGTTCCTATGCCTACAGGATGTGGTTGCAGCAGTTAACTGCTGCTGCATGCAGATCAGCAATGCTCTGCATATTGTAGCAACTGTAATTCAGAGATATGCAAATTTGCTAATGATATCACTCCTCATTGCAGCTATCATGTCTCTGACTTGCAAACTATCATGTTGTGGGGGCAGGGCCTACAAACTATCATGTTGTAGGGGCAGGGCCTTTTTATCATGAGCTGCACAGCTCATGCAGGGTCCTTTAATGAATTCCCAGGTCTCTTTTTACTTTTCAGAATTAAAATGGTACTTTCTCCTTCATTCCTTTCTTACCAAACATTTGCTTTTCTAAAAGTTATTTCCATTTTTTTTAATTTAGATTAACAAATTATGTCCATTTTTTTAAATTAGATTAACAATTTTCTTTCTGCAACTTCAGATTCTCTCTTCGGTTTGTATTTTCCATTGCCTAATGACATATTCCAAACAATTTTAACTGCATGTCAGTATACACCAGTGTTTTTCTTACATACCATTCATTCCAACTGAATTTCAAGCACCTTATATCATTCCGATCTCAGATCCTTCACTGATTCTATATTTGTCCTTAACAACTTAAATCCTTATCTCTCAAAATGCATACTGAAAAATCTACTCCTGTTTATTAATTTACTTTTGTCTCAAAGTAAACTCAAACACATTATGACCCAAAACTCTCATTCATAATACTTTGCATTATATTCTCCTTAAACTAATATTGCAGAAATACAGTCGGTTATAGTAAATAGCTCTACTTTTTTATAGTATAATATGAACTGGTAGGCTTTCTAAACCTTCTGTATCATTTACTCCCTTCACTTTTCACACTAGTACATGCTAGATACTTAAACTTTCTAAACCAGATACTTAAATTAAAGCAGAAATCTCTCAGACATATCACTTTTCATTGTACCATTAAAGATATGTACTCTTCTGAAATATATTTATCCTCCCTTTAACTGTCAGTGATATATATATATATATATATATATATATATATATATATTCTCTGCTTGTTGCAGTCATCTACTCATATGTACAAGAAAAAAAAAAGCAAACTACTTAATTTTTCCCTTAGATGCACACAGGTGGATTATATCCTATGCAGGAGGGCCAGTCTGAAGGAGATTGGAGACTGTAAAATGGTGACAGGGGAAAGTGTAGTTAGGCAGCATAAAATGGTGGTCTGTAGGATGATGTTGGTGATCAAGAAGAGGAGGACAAGTGTGGGAGCAGTGTCAAGGATCAAATGGTGGAAGTTGAAAAAGGGTGATTGTGAGGTGGAGTTCAGGGAAGAGTTAAAACAGGCACTGGGGGGCAGTGAAGAGTTGCCAAATGGCTGGGAAAC
>NC_056751.1:682852897-682900397 GCF_019279795.1 Protopterus annectens | reverse complement strand
CAGTCACAGAAACCTGGTTTAAGGCCTCAGAGAGTACCCCAGCCCTGCAAGGCTACAATGCCTTCCACACCTTTAGACCATAAAAAGAACTTGTGAAAACCAAAAGAGGCAGTGTTTCAATCTGTATTAGAGATAAGTTCATCTCAGGTCTAGTTAGACTGGATAACACCATGGAGTTACTCCAGGTCCAAGTTATAGTGGGTAAGACCCCCATTCAAGTCCCAGCCAGTTATAGATCCCCCTCCATGGGTAACGGCACCCACAAAGCCTACTTAACCAAACTGAAGACAATCCAAATTTTACCAAACACACTAGTTATGGGGGGTTTTAATTATCCCACCATCAACTGAGAAACCTACATTAGCCCAAACTCACTAGCACAAAAGTTCCTTGACTTTGTGAATTCAAATACCCTGGAGCAAATTGTCCATACCCCAACAAGAGGAACAAGCATTCTACATCTGGTCGTCACCAACATGTCAAACAGGTGCATTCTGCAACTGTTGGACCCTCATTAGTTAAAACTGACCACAAATCAGTCACCTTCAAACGGACACTAACATCAGAACTCACAAAAGGTGAACTCAGACTAAAGAACTTCACCAAAGTAAACTATACCCTCCTAGGTGAAAGTTTAAATGCATTCCAAGCCCCACCCCAAACTGAAAGTGGTAACTATGCCAAAGCTTGCACTAAAGCCCTGTGAAATCATTTGCATAAGTGCATAAACTCAGCTGTACCACATAGAATTAAAGCCAGAGATCCAAGTAAAATCAAGCTGCCATGATGGATTTCCAATAAATGCAAAAGGTTGCTGTCCAAGAAAACAAAGACAAGGACCCAACAATGGAAAAACACTCTCCTCAGCCTTAACAGGCAAATAAAACAACTTGTCAAATCTTCCAAGAACTCCTTTGACATAAACATAGCAAGTACTACCAAGGATAAGCATATGGTCTTTTACAGCTATCCCAAAGGGTAGGACCCAAGTATGTGCAGAACTGGTGGCCAATGGTATAACACACATTGACTCCACAGAGATAGTGAACCTGCTAGCTGATAGGTTTGGTGAAAATTTCACTCCCTTATCCCCTCCTAACTTACAACAAACCATCCTCCAAACTCTCCCCCCACCTTACATATCTGAAGAGCAGGTCCTCAAAACCCTGTCCAAGACAAAGAACACTGCCTCTATGGGACCAGATGACATCCCAGGCTGTCTTCTAAACAAGCTAAAACATGAAGTAGGAGCATCACTAAGTGCCCTTTTCATTCATAGCATAACCACAGGCTTTGCTCCTGTGAAATGGAGAACAACTACAGTTATTCCCCTCTACAAAGGTGGCCTAATAACAAACCTGGGGATTACAGACCCATAAGCCTGACCAGCCTAATCTGTAAGGCCATAGAACATATCATTATGGAACTCATAAATAAAGACATAGGTGACCTCTAAACCCTGAATCCTAACCAAGTTGGCTTTGTGAAGGGCAGATCTTGCCTGTCAAATCTGGTGGATTTCTTTGAAAGTGTGACCAGGGCCATTGGTGTGCACGCAGCATACCTCAACTTGGCAAAGGCTTTTGACACAATCCCACATTCAGGCATTACCAATAAACTTAGCAAACTGAATGTAAACCCCTTAGTTGTAAGATGGGTTACTAACTGTCTCACAGATCGGACACACACACTATCAAAGTGGGTGACTCCACATCAACCAGCAGACCTGTTACCAGTGGTGTGACACAGGGGTCAGTGCTGGGACCCCTACAGTTTAATATATACTTCTCAGAAGTTCAGGTCAAAACTAAAGGATTATGGTGATTGCAAATGACTTCAAACTAGGTGCAATCACTGAATCCCCAAATGATGTCAGTATACTCCAGGATGGTCTCACACAGACCAGTGACTGGTGAATTAGTCACGGTCTCAAACTGAATGCAAAGAAATGCATCATCATTCCCTTCACCACAAACAATGTCCCTTCACACTATTAAATAATAACACTACCTTAAGAACCCATGAAGTGGTAAGGGACCTGGGATCACAGGTTGACCGTGACCTTAACTTCAACTACCATGTGTCTACCATTGTAAGGAAAGCTTTCTATCTAGTTCCCTTGATTAATAAAGGCATCACCTCGAGAGCAAAAGAAGTTATAACCCCTGCATACTCGGTACTTATCCAGCCCATAATTGAGTATAACACCCCATCTGGTATGTACAGTACTAAGCACCTATAGCAACTAGAGAGACCTCAGAGGTTTCTAACAAAGAAGATCAAGAGTCTTCAGCATGTGCCTTATACAGACTGACTAAAATTCTTGTTACTATACTCCATATCATACAGACTTCTTAGGTCGAGACTTATGCCTGGCTTACAGAGCAACCTAAGACCCAGTTCTAATGAACTTACTGCATATCCATAAATCAAATGGGTCTAGGGCTACCTGTTCTAGGGACTTTAATATGGCCTGTGACTTAACTAGGACATGCTGGAGGGACAGATTTATCTCCCAGTGACTGTCATGTCTTTGGAACAGGCTACCAATTCATGTGAAACAGAGCACCTCTATGACTGTTCAAGAGGAACCTGGATGAATGGATGGGACACTGTAAATTCTTGCCAAGGTTAGTGCCCACAACATGGGTACTGATTAGTACCTCCATGGTATTGCATTGAATTGAAATGGCTAGGCTTAAAAATGACCTCCTGGTCGATAGCCTTGTAATCTCCTATGAGCCTATCATCATATGAGTCAAGATGAATTGCTTTAGTGTCTCTTGTCAGATCCCAAAAACAGAGCACACACGTCACATCTCTCACTAGTATTCAAATACAATTTCAGTGCTGGCTACAGAATGACATCACATCTGGTCACCTGAATCTATTGTGCCTATACTACTTCCTCATTACAAACAGAACCAGGATCTAGCACTGATATGTCACAATACACACATAGAACTTTAGCTAACATTTATTACAGCATCTGGAAGCTGTACAAAAATTCCAAAACTTCCAGTCTCCCTGCAGAAACTAACAAGCTATTCTCTGGCACCCCAGGGTAGCAATTAGTTCATCAGTAAGGACAATAGAGCAGGACCCCAGTCCAGGCTTTTCATGGACATTGCATCTCTGGCTGCATTCAGACCTGAGAGATAAAATCTTTATGGCCTTAACCAAGTCATTTAATTTCAGACTATTTTTCTTAAGGTTAGCTGGGCTGAGCTTAACCCCTTCCCTTTCAATATTCTTTATTAAAATATATACAGTTCATCAGTTGCAACAATACAGACTGATATACAAGCATATTTCCTTTCTGTCCAGCAGGACCCACTGCTGATACAATTTTTATCACCAGCATCTTTACAAATACATTTTTAACAAAAACACCTGTACAAATCAGTTTGATATTGAAATGACATATAATTCTTTACAAACCTCCAGCTAGCTATGCTGGAATATGTTACACATGCACAGTCCTACTCTCCCTGGCACAGCTGGCACTACTTTACATCATCACATAAGGAATGAATCTTCTTCTTCTTCTTTCGGCTCTTTCCTGGTTAGGGGTCGCCACAGCGGATCACCTTGTCCGCACATTAATTGGCAGTGGAGTTTTATGGTGTCGAGTTGCCAGCCCGGCGCCCAACCTTCCACAGAAGGCACACTCACACGCACACCTAGGGCCAATTTAGAGTATCCAATCCACCTGCAGCATGTCTTTGGGATGTGGGAGGAAACCGGAGCACCAGGAAGAAACCCACGCGACCACAGGGAGGACATGCAGACTCCGCACAGAAGGCACCCCAGCCGAGGATCGGACCGGAGAACCTCTTGCTGTGAGCCAGCAATGCTAACCACTGCACCACCGTGGCCACCCATCACATAAGGAATGAATACTTCGTCTAATTCTTCATAAAAGAAAGTAAGAAGAGAATGCCATGTGAGGAGATGGGTAGACGCCAAGATAAAGACGGAGGATGCGAAAAGGGAAATGGATTCTTTTAGAGAGAATAGAATGCAGCAATCAGACAAGCCACTTCTCAGGGTCAATAGAAATCTGGCCAGTGTGTTAGAAGACATAGAGAGCTGTTGCTAAAGTGTCTGAGAACTGAAAGACACCAAGTGTGGTATCCCTATAGAAGAGAAGATAGTAGGAAAACTCTGGAAAATTATAGGCCTGTTGGCCAGGCAATAGAAGCATTAATAGTCATGGAGGGAATGCTAAAGGGAAAGCTTGTAACATTCCTGTAGGATGCAAAATCTCCAGGATAGCATTTGGCTCGGATTTGTGGTCAAAACAAGCTGTCAGTGAAACCTGATACAGTTTTGATGGGTTGCAGATGACCATGGTAGAGAAATGGTAGTAGATGTGGTCTACCTGGACTTGTGTGAGGCGTTTGACTTGGTCTCACACTGGAGGCTGATAGGAAACCTAAAGTTTAGGAATAGGACTATATTGTAACAACTGGATTATTCCATGGTTGAATAGTAGGATGCAGATGGTTTTGGCTAGATGGATGATTTCAGATAATAGGAACGTAACTAGTGGAATAATACAGGAGTCTGTCATGGTCATTGGTCAGGTCAGACCACAAAGCCGTCTCCTCTGAAATAAATATTAAAGTCTGGGACTTCAGCTAACCAGGAGCATTTACAAATATTACAAGACCAACAACATCCTTCTAATTGACAATATAGCAAATTTCCAAGCCCCCCAAACCCTGAGAACACAGCTGCCTATATGAAATTGTTCAAAGAAACCCTGTGCAATCATATAAATATCTACATAGAGGCAGCACCACCTACTCAAATAAACATAGGACAACTTACAAAAAGAGGCTGCCCTGGTAGAATCACAGTGTAAATAGGTTGTATAACAAAAGCAAAAACATCATGTCCAAAAACAGGAAGGGCACTTTCTAGCAAGGTCATAAGTACTTCCTCATCTATCTGCACAAGCAACTCAGAGAATTAACTCCACAAAAGCCAAAGTTCACAAAAAGTAGCTTCCCAAGCTAGGAATTACCATAAGGTCTTCTTTAGTTGTATCTGCACTTTACCAAACTAATGGTGCTAAATTTGCAAAACTAATGGTGAATGGTACCATGTATATGAAGCCAAAGGATATAGAAAATCTGCTGGCTGATCAAATTAATTTCAGTTTTACCCCTCTATCATCACTAGTCACCACCCCAAGAAATACTCCTTAGCATTTCTCCACCAACAATTACTAGGGAGCAGAGCCTCACTTTACTTTCTAAAGCCCCAATAACATTGTTTTGATGTGCCCTGATAATTTCCCAGTCAGGGACTCAAACTCAATGTTAAAAAATGCATGATAGCATCCTTTGGAAAGATGTTCATTCCTGTAAAAAAACACATTAATAATACCCATTAAAAGTATAATCAGTGATCATGGGTTTGGGACCACATGTAGTCAGTAACCAGACCTTTGACCACCCTGTGTCTCCTGTGCTGAGAAATCATTCTACATTGCACAACTTATAAGTATGGGCACAACACACGGGACAAAGAAGGTCATTCTTCCAATGTGCTTGGTTCTCATCAGATCAGTCATTGGGGACAGCACACACTCCATGCAACAACTTGAGAGACCATAAACATTTCTCACAAAAAGAATACAGGGTGTAAACAAGTCATATGCAGAACGTCTAAAAGCTCTATCCCTGTACTCGGTCCACTACAGACTGTTGTCCAGTGATCTATGCCTAGCCTGCAAGGTATGCTCTTATCCCACACTGATGGATCTGTTGGACATTTACAAAACAAATAGAATCAGAAATACCAGCTCTATGGAACTAAACTATAGAACAGAGTGTTATGCTTTGTTGTATGTACATTATCAGCCATTGTAGTTGAAGGAAGTTTCCAGGTCAGGGGTGGTATTAAGCTAACTGTACTGAGCATGTGTTACAAGTAAGCTGTAGAATGTGCATGCAGAAGCAGCTATGTCGGTGTACAATAAACCGTTAAACTGCCATCATGCCTTCACTCATCATTCAACAGAAACCTCATCTACAAGATAAACAGGAAATGTTGGAGGGATAGGTATGTGTCACAAAGATTACCCCTTCTCTAAAACAGGCTTCACATCCACGTGAATGCTTGATGTTTACAAGCCTGCATCATAGCCATAAAACTTATTGGCTTATTGATACATGTCAGCAATGCTGGCAAGGCTTCAATTAGATGTTGGGATGATTGCCTAGTAGCCACCTATGAACATATGAACATATGACCCTATGGTTCTGTACCCTTCAGTTTGTCTCAGATGTACCTGAGGGAGCAGTGAACATGACTGAGCTCTTCATGGATGACACATGACATTGATGTAGGTACAGGTGTGGGAGTTGAGGTGAGGAGTCTAGGGAAGGATTTGAAAAAGCTGACCAAATGGGGAGAAATGTGAAAGCTGTAATTAATTGTACACTAATGAGAAGACCTTTACATGGGCCACAACAGCTGTGGTATGATGTATCAAATAGTGGAGATGAATTGATGGCATCAAAGCAGGAAAATGAGCTGGGAGTATTGTTACCACCTGGAATGGACCACCAGGAGTATGGAGAAAAAGGAATGGAGGGGCTGCTACAGACAGAGTACAGGGTCATATTCTCAGAATGAGATTCCGAAAGCAGAGGCACTGCATTACAGAGCTTTGGTAGGATGACACCTTGACTACAGATGTGACTGTAGCACCAGCTTTCCCTCCCACTGATAAGACCACACCTTGACTAGAAATGTGACTGTAGTACCAGCCTTCTCTCCCATTGGTAGGATGACATCTTGACTACAGATGTGACTGAAGCACCAGCCTTTTCTCCCATTGGTAGGATAGCACCTTGACTACAAATGTGACTGTAGCACCAGCCTTCTCTCCCATTGGTAGGACCACACCTTGACTACAGATGTGACTGTAGCACCAGCCTTCTCTCCCATTGGTAGGACCACACCTTAACTACAGATGCAACTGTAGCACCAGCCTTCTCTCCCATCCAGAATATATAACACTTACTTAACTGTTAAGACTCTTTGACCGAAAAAAATTTGATAGTGTAAGGGCACAAAGCGGTTTCTATGGGGGATCCAGGGTCTCTATTCCACCAGCCTGCCCATAGTGTTGTAATTTAAATATAGAATAAAACATGAGGACTTATCAAAGTATTTTAAGTTTAGCAAATGGAAACCCAAACTTGGCAGATTGACAATGGCAAGAAAAAAAATATTATTTTCTGAAATGTTATTTCACTGGCTACAGTGTGATCTTACAAAATGACTGGCAATAATGCATAAATAAGAAGATCAAACAGTGAAAAATAGCAGCTCTTAAAAATTAAAAGAAACAATTGCACTGAAAGTTTTTTTGGCTAAGAGGTGCCACAGCTTTGTATCTGAACACACATCACATGAAGGAACCACAGAGAGTGGAAGTGGTGCTGTATGTGTGTGACGTAAAAGGCTACAGCAACAGATTCTTAATGCATTAAAATGTATTTTAAAGGGTTGTTGTTGTTTGTCTTTCAGCTTTTCCTGGTTAGGGGTCGCCACAGCGGAACTCCGGTCTGCTAATGATTGGCAGTAGATTTTCACGAACACCGAGGTGTCAGCTCAACGTTCAACCTTCAACAAAGGCACGCCCATTTACGCATGTCTTTCGAATGCCCACCCAACCGCAGGGAGGATAAGCAGACTCCACACAGAAGGCACTCCCTGCACTCCAGCCGAGAATCGAATAGGAGAACCTCTTGCTGTGAGGCAACAATGCTACTGCTGCACCACCGCGGAGTAGTAAAATGTATTTTAAAGGGTAAAGATAAGTAATGTCTTTGAGATCAGCATAATGCAAGAAACTGCACTGTGTTGCATCAACTTTGTGTATCTGAAAAAGTTACAATCAAAAAGGAAGACTTCACTTTGATTCTTGAGGTTTATTTCTTCTATCACACTTTAAATCAAGCTTAATTTTTATTTATTGGTTTAATTGAAATTTGATTACCAGAAAAGTCTAACAATTTTCAGTGGAGGCCTGGAAAGAAAATCTAAGTACTACAAAAACATTTTAAGAACCATAATTTTACAATCTTCAAAAATAATACAAAAACATCTACAGTTTTAATAGTTAAAGCTCTTTTTCTGCTCTGCATTTTCAGTTTCCTTGAGATGTAATTGGGGTTAGCTGATAGCATAACAAAATTTGCCAGATGAAGGTCATCTTAACCAAGGCTACTGTTTCCTTTCACATAACCAGGAAATAGCTAATATATTCTTCAATTAAGTACCATTTCTTTTGTTTGCTTTACAACTCATGACAACCAACTGTTAGTGTGCACTTCTGCAAGTACTGAAGCTTTTGATGTATGCCACTTCACTTAACATTCAGTTTGATTACTTTTGTCTTGTTCTGGTAATAATTAACATCATCTGTAATCTCAAGTTCAACAAAAGTGTATCTAAGTAAATAGAGTGGAACTTAGTGACAGTCACCAGAAGTGAATTATTTATTCTAAAGGGTGTGTGTGTGTGTATGATTCTCAAGTTCTTACTACTAGTATGAGCAGATGACACTTTGGCTGAAGGAGTACAGCAGGCAGTATGATTCCGACAACTGACATGGCCCCTGTGACTCAGGTTTGATTTTAACTTTATGTTTTATAGTTCAGAATCTTTACTAAAACTGTATTAATTGTGGAGACTGTATTAATCATTTGTCTATTTTGTGTTTTTCTCTTTTCGCAATATAAGAATACTGCTTACCTGTTCACTGTCCAGCACTTTCCGTACACCCCTCCTTTACCTCTTTTAAATTTTCCAAAAATTTCCTTCTCTGTTTTGTCATTTGTTGCAAGTTGCTATTGATTTCAAGCTCTTCAGATTTCAAATAAGACAGCTGGAAATTATGCTGCAGTTAAACCCATTTTAGAGCTATGAGAATACTGTTACCACATGCTTAGATGTTAAGTCTGAACAAATAAGTAATTGAGAAATGTATTTATTGTTTAAAAGGCATAACCATTACATTTGGTTGTGATATTTGACATGCTGTCTCATGCTTTCAAAAACAAATTAATAGAAATTTGTGATTTTTATAGTACAGTTTAAGTGAAACAGTAACAAGGTGTGTAGTACAGTGGTGATCAGATCTGGTACATTGTTTTGGCAGACCAGGCTTTGTGTCTGGTTGAATATCTGATGATTCTCAGAAGGTGTTAGAGCTTGGTGTACGCTCTTGAACTGCTGGCCTTTTTTCCACTCTTGAGATTGCTGGCTGGAGTGGCTAGCAACCAAGTACTGCAAGTGCCTACTTCTAATTAATTCCAGAGTGATTACATGGCATACTCATGGCTACAATACCTTGCAAGTTCCCAGTGGTAGCACACAATTAATCTTAATGACCTGCTTAGTTGTTTACCACTTATGTTCACCGAGGTGACTGCTGGCAGCTTTAATCATTCATCTACCAGTAAGCCCACCCGTATAACTATATGTATGTAGATAGATAGATAGATAGATATGATCATAGGAAATAGCAAGACAAATGAGTCCATTGGCCATTCATACCCCGCCAGTACTCACGTTCATGCCGTACCTCCTTTTTCAAAGAGGGCTCTGACATTCATTCCAAGGAAGAATTCATTAATATCAATCCAGTTATTTAGTTCCTGTTTGAACTTTGCTTGTGATACAAATAGAACATGCTGACAAGGCAGATATGTGACTCAAAGATCCCCATGTCTGAGATTGGGTCACCATCCATGTGAAGCAGACTCCAGCCCTAACTCTATTCAAATGTAACCTTTACCATTGGATGGAAAATTAAAAATGCATCCACAGGCTGGTGCACATGTCTCCTATAGATCAAGGTAAACATAAAAATTCCTTAACATACCTCCCCCAACATAACTTTTAGCAACCTCCTAACTAACATTCACCTCCTAATGCACATGTTACCAAGGGATGCAATTGAGTTGGGTTGCATGGCTAAGCCTATAAAGGCCCTGGTGGTAATTAGCCTAGTATATACCTATGAACCTATAAATAAAGATATTGCTTAATTTGTAGCAGAAGCTTATTCTAGAAATGGGAAAGGCGATGCTTAATATAGCCACTGCACATTTTTATTTGCTGGTGTAGCAACAGATCCCTGGTGCTGGTATTTATGAGACTATTTGATTTTTGGAGATAAAAGAAATCCAGGATCCTCGGAAGCGTAGATGAACCCATATACATTTGTATGACATTGAGTAAAGGGATGATGTTTCCATTCTTTTCTAGTAGCTCAGGTATCTTTTTGGTTAGGAATCTCTGAGGTATTTCTAATTGTTTGATAGGACTGGTGAGTTACATCCAAAAGGGAGCATTGTGTTCAATCATTGGCATAATCCATGGAAACTATACGGGAATAACGACTTCCATAGATCTGGCTGATATTCATTTTGAGATCAGCCAAACCTGGTAGAAGAGCTTTCTCACTACTGTAATTGCATAATGGTCAAATGAAAGGGAATTATTAATTCACATTCCAAGGTCTCTGACACCATTTTTGGTTTGAAATGGCATGTTGTCAATGGTGTAAGCTGTGGGGGGAGGGATGATGTCTAACAAATATGACATTGTACTTTTGGCATTTAGTTTGAATTTGTTGTTTGCATGCCAGGTATTGACACATGCAAGTTCATGTTGAAGGGCTTAGGTGTCAGAGGTGAATCTAATAATGACACCCAGTTTAAAATCATTGGCAGACTTGGTTAAACAAGGTTTATTGTTTCTGGAGGTCAGAAAAGTAAATGTCAGGCAGTAGGGCTCACAATACCAATCCCTGTGGGATGTTGTGGTCACCTGCATACTCTCGGTGGAGGCGCGTACTACCCTCACTGTGTGGGTTCTTTTCCTTGGTCAATTTGCTATCCATATGACCACAAAGAGATCTAGTTGAAGAACATTTGGCTTGTTGTTAATGTTAGCATGCAGAATAGTGTCATAAGCCTTGGCCAAGTCTAGTTATGTCATGTGGACAGCAAAACTGCTATCAACAGTCTCTTTAACCCTTTAAAGAAGATCAGTATATTCTTCAGACAGGATCTGCCTTTGACAAAGCTGAACTGCTGATGGTCAAGCCTAATGAGATTTTTAATATCATAATTGATTAGGTCTGTTATGATATCGTGCATGGCTTTGCAGATGAGACTTGTCAAAAGTATGGGCCTATAATTCCTATGGTCAGTTATTGGGCAACCTTTATGTAATGACCACACAGTTACTGTGCATGAAATCTTAGGGACAAAGCTGGTGGATAGACAGAGGTTGAATGGTTTAAGAAACATCTCTGCCAATGCCTGTTTAATACTGTTTATTAGACAACCAAGTATGTTATCTAGATGCATAACAGGTGTGCTTTTAGTCTTGGAGAGTACCTTCAGTATATGGTCTTTAGTAATGATGGGGTAATGGAGATGTCTGACAGCTTCAGGAACTGGAGGGTTTTGGATAGTCATTGATGGGGTGAAATTAGCACTGATTTTTTTTTCTTTGCCAATATGTTGGAAATGTCAAATGGATCAGAGTAGGTGGCAGGATTTTTAATTAGTACTGAGCGCTGCTGTGTGTTATTTCTAAGTTTCCTAATATAGCTAAATAAGGCTCCGTAATTATCCTTAGCTTGGAATGTTAACCTAAGTTTATGAGCTTCCTTTGCTATCCTAATGATATTGTTACAGCTTCTGGTCACTTTTCTGATGCTTACCTTGGCTGAGGGTTGGTTAAGGGTCTTTAGATATGTTGTTTGCTTTAAGGATCTTTTTTCTTTTATTGAGCAATTTACTCATGCTTGTAGAGCACTAGGATGGTTTGCTCTTGAATTTCCTATTATACTTAGTTCTGGTTTAGACTGAGAAATTTATACATATTTTATAGGTGAGTATAGAATTTCTTTGTGTAGCCATTTGCTCTATTAGCATCTGGGGTGATGATGCTTTATGCAAATTTGAAGCTTCTTTATAGAATTAGAGAATATGTATGCATTTTAAATCCTTGAATTCTGTGGTATTGGTATCAATATTTTTTAAAGTCTTACAGGTGAAGTTTATAATTGGCCCTAACTAGTGAAGGAAATAACTGAGGAGTAGTGCAAGAAGACCGTGTCCATAAGGACCAGGACTGGAATGCTTTGTCCTGTAATGGGTATACTGGCTGTCTGGTCAAATTAGTTTTTGTTTATCACAGCTAAGAACATTTCTGCATAGCCTGCATTGGTGGTGTATGTGTTACTGTTTAGTGGCAGGTAATTAGAGTCTTCCAAAATAAAGGTGTTTTTATTCATGGGAAGTTAATCAGGCAAACTTAGGAACCTGGCATGACTTTTCAGAGATGAGATGGCCATGTATTAAGCTGCATTAGTTCCATTTATGAGTCTATAGGAGTCTGCCTAGAGGTTATGTCATTTCTAACAAATATGGAGATGCCCTCACAGTTTCCACTAAGTCTAAAAGCATGGTAGGTGTAATACTCAGGTATCGAGGGAGAGCCTACTGCACATTTACATCAAGTTTCATTGAAAGCACAAACATGGATGGACTACAAATGTAGAAATGTCTCAAGGTTGGGCATTTTATTATTGAGAATCCTGGCATTGAGCAAGGTCATCATGATGTAAGCTTGTATTTATTATACTGGTTATGTTGAAAGGTCCATTAGTCTGACTTGGCCTAAAAAAAAACAAAAAAAAGCATTACAGAGGAGGCAAATGTTTTAGTCAGTATGCAAAAGGTTTGGAGTGATAAATGCAAGATATTTCTTGCAAAGCAGGTAAGATTGAAAGTCCTTAGGTCTCATGTGACATTTTGTGACTGGTGTTTGGGCTCAATAAAGGACTGAATTACAATTTTTCACTCCTGCTTCGTTTTTCCAGACACCGTTTTGGTTTACTCATGTGACACATACTGGATCCCACTAAATAGCACCAGTTGCGTAGCCAATTGTTTAAGTTAATCGTTTTATTTTTGCATTTCAGCATCATCCTTGGAGAAAGAAGGATTCCTCATAAGGCCAAAGTCTTAACTGCATTTGTGACATGCATGGACTTCTTTACATGTCTGTCTGCATAGCCGTCAGGGGTTTTCATACCAAGTCAATTACTCCAGCATGGACCACCACCATGTTGAATTCATATTTGTTAGGTCAAAGGTCTTAAGGAGCCTTACAATGTCAGAGATTCTAGCACCTGAAATATAACTCACCTTAAGCCTGTTCTTGTCCGTCCTAGTGAGAGCTGAATTGGTATGTCTGACTATGAAGTCACCTATCACTAGGACATTTTAATTTGTAAAGGGTCTGGAGTACTGGATTTCAGGTAATGTATACTCTGATGGTTCTTGTGAATATGCCAATAGGAGTTGTGGTGTTTGATTTTCACTGAGACCTCATCCTAATTAATCTAGGAGGCTTAGGAAAGGACTTTTTTACAGCCTCAATAGGACATAATATAGTGTGTGCTGAGTGGAGTGCTGTGGAAGAGAGTGCTGCTCAATTTCCCCAAGAGAGTTGCCTCCATATTATTTAAGTACTTGCATCTCTCACAAACAGAATACATTTTGCTAAATATGAGTTAATTGGCTGGGGCATCAGACAGTTGCTACACTACCTGAGAACACCAACTGCTGAGACTAGCAACTGATGGAAGTCATCATTCTATCCATCCCTTCTAGAAGAAAAACGACTCAGCCAGTGAATCCGAAGGCAGAATTTATTGCTGAAATGACTGTAGATTGTAGAGTACTCTTTTAAAGGCATTGGCTAAGGCGCTAGAGAGAGAGAGAGAGAGAGAGAGAGAGAGAGTTTGCTTGTCTACAATCATTTCAGCAATAAATTCTGCTTTTGGATTCACTGGCTGAGTCATTTTTCTGCATTATATTTTCATCTGTGTTTTTTTTTTGCTATCCATCCCTTCTAGTCCAGGAAATCAGATTAATTTTAGTTTTTTATTTATTTACTTATGTTTATTTTGTACAGGAGAATAGCCATGCTTAATGGGATAGTGGCAATTGTTTATCCAGTGGAACTATACAATATTTAATGTATGCAGTACAATCTAGAGTTTTATTAAAAACTGGCAGTTAAACTGCCTGCATCTATATTCTACAGGTTTGTTTAACACTTCATGGAGTGCTGCTCATCACAGCGTAAACAAGCTAAGAAAAACAAAAGAACCAGTTAAAAAAAAGCTAAGGTTTCATCCAATAATGTTAACTCTGCACAAACAGCAGAAAAGTATTCCTTGCCACAGAATAGGAACTTCTAACTCCTAGACAGCCTACAAACTTGGTTGAAGTTTTACAGCACTGAAGGACACTGAATAGCAATTTAAATAGCTGAGTGACTGTAAATACAACAACAACTTAACTTTCTCAGCAAAACAGATGGTAGATGCAATAAATGTTTGAAAACTAACACATTTTACATAGAAAACTGTAGGTGGCTATAGGTGTAGTTGAAAACAAGTATTAGTTTTCTCTCTCTCTCTCTCTCTCTCTCTCTCTCTACTTCTCTCTCTCTCTCTCTATCTATCTATCTCTCTCTCTCTCTTTCTCTCCATGTGTGTACAGAAGAACAGCTTTCTGAAGCCTTTGGATATAGACAATAACAAACAGAGCTTGGTGCAATATAAACAAGCCAGGAGAGCTAGATAGATAGATTTATTTATTGACATTTGTTGACCGTGAAACTCCACTGGGCTTGAGACCCATTTTCAGTGGAGGTCTGGGGAGAAAGGCTCCAAGTTACATGAAAATCATTACATGAATTTGTAAGGAAACAATTACTTATAAACCAAGTGAAATAATACAGAAAACTATCTAAACAGCACATACTTTATAAAAAGGCACAATACAGTAACAATGGAACATTAGCATGTAGGAAAATTATACAGTTAGAAATATTTAACAATCCAGCTCAATTTTTTTGGGGGTAGGAAAAGGGAAAAGTAAGTATAGTGGGAAGGTAGAATTAGAAAGTAGATAGATAGATAGATAGATAGATAGATAGATAGATAGATAGATAGATAGGCAGACAGATAGATAGATAGATAGATAGATAGATAGATAGATAGATAGATAGATAGATAGATAGATAGATAGAGAGAGAATACTACAAAAACAGCTCAAACATTGGAAGACTTATCTGGTTTTGTTTATGCTGTTGGTGTGTCATAAAAAGATTAGCTGCATCCTTGTTTATCATCAGACCTACTAAAGTTCATCTTCTCCCATTATATTTGCACTGTTCTTTGTAAACTATATAAAAAGTTTAAATATAACAAATGAAAAACAGAGACAAACCTGATTCCAGAAGACTTGCCCTCAGTAAGTGACCATTTCATCAGAGTATAAGCCACACAATATGCACTCCATTCATACAAACATTGGCAAATTCCCTAAAATCGTGCTTGCAAAATAAGTGTACTGAAGTTTATGGGAAAGAATACTTTGACATATAAAACATAGAGCACAATGTATAACCACAACAATAGAATATGATCAGGGTTATAATTGTGCAATATAGGAAATATGCTGTAGGACTGGAGAACAAGGAATACAGCCTGTGGCTTTCCTACTTATGAAATGCATTTCTCAGTACAAGATGTTTCATGTATCACACAGTTGACCTACACATATTACAAATACACACGTGTGAGTGTGTGTGTGTGTGTGTGTGTGTGTGTGTGTGTGTGTGTGTGTGTGTGTGTGTAATATATACATTTTTCCATGTTGTTTTCTGGTTTGAGTGCTAGCCAGGGTGTATTCTGTGTGGTGACTGCGTGTTCTTCCTGTACTCTCATGGGATCCTTTTGGGTGCTCTAGTTTCTTCCTCAAATTCCAAGGGCATACAGTAATTTGCACTTGTGAATGTAAATTGTCCCCAGCAGCACATGTAGTGTGTTTGTGATATGATAGGACAGCTTAAGTCAACTCTGTGGATGGTTGTGCCTGTTCACATGGTTGCTATAGGAGTTAGATGTGACTCATAAGCCTGGATGAAGCTATCTGGCTAATTGCAAAGGCTATCCTCGCTAGATCCAAAAAAGTCCTTTCCCCTCTGCATTCCAAACTGGTCAGGCTTGTCGTTGCATACAATGCCTACTTTGGGATATCAGGCAGTTGAACAGATCCCAGAAGTTCCTAATAAAAAAAAAAAAAAAAAAAAGATCATGGGCCTAAAAGAACTGATCTGTCAGACTGGGGGCCCTGCCCATGTATTCAGTCTGTTTAAAAATTGCTTTTTTGGGAATCTGCACCTTGAATTTTGGGCCATGAGGGATCCTGTATCTCAAGGGGTTGGGAGGATGGCCTTACGGTTAAGGTGTATGCCTTACAAACACAAGGTACACGGTTTGAGTCTCACAAGGGATAATTGGCTAGGCTTAAAATGGCTCTCAAGGGCAGTTAGCCTAGTACTAACATATGAACCATATATATGAACCTAAGATCTCTTATATCTCTGCAAATTAAGCAGTCCAGTGAGCATTAGGTTCATAGGTTCATAGGTTCATAGGTTCATACTAAGCTATCTGCCCTGGGGCAATTATAAGCCTAGCCCGATTCTGTATGGCTTACGCCACCCCTTGATTTGAGTATACTGTGCCCTTTTTAAGGTTTAGTTTACTGTGCCTCTGTCCAATAGTGACACGGGAGTAATCCCTGGGACAAACCTACGATCCCCCATCCACCTATCGAGATTCTTCTTGAAGAGATTCAGTGAGGTGCTCTGCCTCACATGAACTGGAATTCTATTCCAGAGCGAAAGGAGCCTCTGGGTTATGAACCTGTCCCTCCAGCAAGTTCTATTTATTTCTGTGCTGAGGTTCAAGTCCCTCGATCGTGTGGCTCTAGGGGATTTAGATTTACTGAGGTGGAGCATGTCCATTAATTCTGGATTTGACATAGCTTTGTATGTCAGGCATAGATCACCTCGAAGTAGGCGGTATGCAACTGAGTAGAGCTGGAGTTTTTTTAACCGAGCAGCATATGGCATCTGTTTGAGACCCTTGATCCTCTTGGTGAGATACTTTTGGGGTCTTTCTAATTGCCGCAGGTGTAGGGTAAGGTACATCCCAAAAGAGGCATTGTATTCTATGATGGGCCTGATGAGGGATGAATAAAGGGGCACGATTACCTCTCTTGCTCTAGATGTGAAACCCTTCATGATGAGGTGGGCTGTGTAGAAGGTCTTTCTAACCACTTTGGCAATGTGGTTTTCAAAGGAGAGATTGCTATCAACTTGGGTCCCCAGGTCCCTAATAACTTTCTCTGTACTTAATGGGTTTCCGCCTATGTGGTAATTTGTGGGCACATTGTTTTTGCCAAAGGGTATGACTATACATTTTTTGGCATTTAGCTTTAAACCATGGTGCTGGCACCAGTTATCTGTCTCTGTGAGACCTTTTTGAAGGATGTTTGTGTCAGCTGGAGAGTTGATTATGGCGCCCAGTTTGCAGTCGTCTGTGAACTTGGTGAGCCATAGTCCCCCCATGTTTGCCTGTACCTCGGAAAAGTATATACAGAACAAGAGTGGTCCCAGGACAGAACCCTGTGGGATGCCACTTGTGACCGGTTTCGAGTCGGACATGGCTCCAGCAACTCTCACTCTGTGGGTTCTGTCTTTGAGCCAGTTTGTGATCCATCTTGTGACATAGGGGTTTATATTTAAGCTGGATAGCTTATCTATGATGCCCGAGTGGGGTATTGTGTCAAATGCCTTTGCAAGGTCGAGATAGGCTGTGTGGACTACCTTCCCTTCATCTATGGCTTTGGTGACTGTTTCGAAGAAGTCAACCAGGTTCAAAAGGCAGGATCTGCCCTTGACAAAGCCGAACTGGGTAGGATCTAGTGTCTGTAGGTCCCCAATGTTTTTGTTTATGAGCTCCATGATGATCATCTCCATAGCCTTGCAGACTAAGCTAGTCAGGCTTATGGGGCGATAGTTTCCAGGGTCCATAGAGGCTCCACCTTTGTGGAGTGGGACCACTGTTGCTGTACGCCATTCTGTGGGCACATATCCTGTAGTGAGGCTGAGATTGTATAGCTGTTTTATTTGAGGGATTAGTTCCTCTTGGAGTTCATGTAGGATGCAACCTGGGATGCCATCTGGTCCCATGGAAGCAGTGTTTTTTGCTTTGGAGAGGGCAGCCTTCACCTGAGCATCAGAGATGTTAGGGAGGCAGCCCTCTGCCGGGATAGATACTTGCTCTTTTGGGGAGGAGGGGGTGGGGAACTTTGCACTGAATCTGTCTGCCAGGATATTGGCGATGTCTGTGGGTTCAGTGTATTTTTTGTCATTTAGAATCAACTCAGAACAAGTCTGGGAGTTGCATCACAGGTTTCTAACATAACTGAAAAAAGCCTTATGATTGTCTTTGGTGTCCTGTGCAATTTTTCTCTCAAAGCTGGCCTTGGAGGATTTTATGAGGGATTGTAATTTTTTGCTAGTACTGATCAGAGATGCCTTCCCTATTAGGGATTTTGCTCTATCATGTAGTAGCTTCCTCCTTCTGTTGTACAATTTATTTATGGCAGGGGTCCACCAGACTGGACGCCTGCCTTTGGATGATTGGGTCTTGGTTTTGTTTGGGATAGCATGATCCATGCATTCCTGGAGATGTCCGTAGAATGCATTTATATAGGATTCTGCAGTTTGGGCCGTAGTTTCCACTGGCCCTGGGGCCTTGAAGGATTCCACTTCGGTTTTGAGAAGTGAGAAGTTCGCTTTTGAGAAGTTTTTCACTGTGGTTTTCTGGGCTGGGGGTGGGGTCGGGATGTGGACATCCAGTGAAATTAATTTATGGTCTGATCTTACCAATGAGGGATATACTTCTGGTGTGGAGCACAGAGTCCCCATGTTGGTAATGATCAGGTCTAGTATGTTGTCCCCTCTTGTGGGAGTGGTGACTAGTTGTTCCATGGCATTTGAGTTTATACTTTCCAGGAACTTTTGGGCTAAAGTGCTGGGGCTTGAGTAGTGCTCCCAGTCAATGTTTGGGTAGTTGAAGTCACCCAATATAATGGTGTTCGGAGAGATCTTCATGTTCTCCAATGTTTTCAGGAAAGCCGAGTGTGATTCCTGACTTTGAGAGGGTGGTCTGTAGGATGCTATAAACTGAAAAGCAGTCTTGCCCACTGTTAGTTGCACATGGATGGTCTCCGATACTTTGTGCAATGCCACTAACCTGGAGGTGTGGATATCCTTGATAAATACGGAAACTCCCCCTCCTTTTGTGGTTCGGTCCTGGTTTTGGGGCCGAAAAGCATGATATGAGGTATAGCCCGGTAGTGCTGGGGTGCTCTCTAGAGCCTTGAACCAGGTTTCTGTCACTACACAGATATCAATGTTCTCCATACTGAGGAGAGCTTCAAGTGTGTGCATCTTGAGGTTAAGACTTCTGGCGTTTAGCAGCATTACCCTTAGTTTCTTGTTCCTTGTGCTGTCTATGGGGGTGGGTTTGACTTTTGAGCCTTGCCTAAAAAAGGCACTATGGGGGTGGCAAGAGCCTTTGCCACTGTCCGAAAGCCCAGTGGTGACAGGTGCAAGCCATCCCTAGCGAAGCAACGTGGCTTGTCAAGCATGTCATCCAAGGCTGACAGACACTGGATCCCCTTTGAATGACACCAAAATTTTAGCCAATTGTTAAAATAGATCATTTTGTCTTTGTACTGTGGCATCATTCTAGGTGAGGGTAAGATGCTGCTCAAGGTCAGGGTCATACCAGCCTGGGCTACATGATCAGAGAGCTCCTCTATGTCTCTTTTCATGTAGTCCAGGGAGGTACATCTCAGGTCATTCACACCAGCATGTACAATGACTGAGTCATATTTGTATTTGCTTTGGAGTGACCTGAGTGCTTGGGTTATGTGGCGGATCCTAGCACCTGACAGGCAGCTCACCGTGACCTTCTCTTTATTCAGCCTGGTGAGCGGGACTTCAGTGTGTCTGACAATAGAGTCACCTATTACAAGAGTATCAGGTGTGTTATTCAGCCTTAAGAGCTGTGGCTGCTTGGCACACTGACTTTGTGGGTTATGTGTTGTGCGTGTTTTGTTTTGAGGTAGCGTTTGCTTGGATGTCTGCTTTGGAGGTCTCTGTTGCTTAGGTAGATTCTTATTTAGAGCCTCCGAGTATGTTTTTGTGTATTTATGTGTTTGGTTCGCTGATGTGGTGGGACTATGTGATACTGGAATTGTGTTGTGTGAGGCTACCTTCTCCTCCTGACTGGTTACACCAGTTTTGAGATGAGAGAGCTCAGCCTCCAGTTTGGCTAAATAGTTGCATCTCTGACATATATTTGAACCTGTTTGGAGGAGGAGAGGGTTGTCCGTGTACATGAGACAGTTGTAACATTGCCTCAAAATTCCCAGATTCACCAGCTGGACTGGAGAGGAAACTATTGACTGACCTTTAGACATGCTTGAGTAATATAGGGAAACTGAATGTAAGACGGACCAATAGAGGACAGGGTAATCGTAGAGAGTATAAGAGTAAGTAGTGCTTATGGTTTAACAGTGCTAACTTGTAGGATTACTTAATTGGACCGGTGAAGGGCCTTAGAATGAGAATATGGTGTTTAAATTGAGAGATAGAGCAGTTCTAGGGGAAAAAGTGAAGAGCAGACTTTGTGGAGCCAGGAATAGTTTAAACCCAATTAGGCGGCGCTGCCCACTGTTGCGCTATGCTCAAAAACGTGCAAAACCGTGCAAAAGAGGGTTTTAAGAGAGGAAGATGAAGGAGTTTTGGAATTAACCCAAAATGGCCAATAAAACTACAGTTTTAAGTCAGTAACCACTCCCACAGGGGCAGGCAGGCTGCTCAATGTTTTTCACTGCCACTGATCAACAGAGAGACTTCCCTTTAGCCCAAGCAAAAAATGGCCTCACAGAAACTTACAAGCAGTTCAAGAACAGCAAGCCTGTAACTGAACTTTTTTAAATCTCAGAAAAGTGGAAAAAAAGCAAGATTTTTTTGTTTTTTTGTTTTTTTCAGAGATAGCAGAGGTTCACAAGTTATAACAGTGCAGTAAAGGACCCCGCACAAAAGTGCTAGGCCAAAGACAGATAAAATGCAAGTTTTGAGAAAAAAACGATTTTAAAAATAAGTGCAAACAGGAAATTCAGTAAACAGCTCTAGGTTGTGCTCTAAATACAGTTACTAATGCAGAAATCAAGTTTAACAAGCCAGAAAATGCTCAAAGTAGGTGGTTATGCAGAAAAACTTAGCAAATAAACAGAGGAAAAATACTTAAAATCTCAAAAGTGGCTCCTTTCTTCTCTCAGCGTTTTCTCCTCTTGGTAGGTGCTTCACCAACAGCCAACAAGCCTGAAAAGACGCCAAAACCACGAGGCAACCAGGAAGATGAAGGAGTTTTGGAATTGAACCAAAATGGCCAATAAAACTACAGTTTCAAGTCAGTAACCACTCCCACAGGGGCAGACAGGCTGCTCAGTGTTTTTCACTGCCACTGATCAGAGAGACTTCCCTTTAGCCCAAGCAAAAAATGGCCTCACAGAAACTTACAAACAGTTCAAGAACAGCAAGCCTGTAACTCAACTTTTTTAAATCTCAGAAAAGTGGGAAAAAAGCAAGATTTTTTTGTTTTTTTGTTTTTTGTTTCAGAGATAGCAGAGGGTCAGAGATCTGTTCCTGCTTTACCAAATAAACACATCAGTAGAGAGACAGATTCATCATGAAACTACTACCCCTTCTCTGGAACAAGCCATCACTCCAATATAGCAATGTGACACACTATCATCACTGAAAAAGGAGACACTTTATGTATTCACCCATAAGCATGACTGGCCTATCTCTCCTTGAAAAGGTGAGGTATGGTATGAGAGTGGGTAATGACAAGGTTTTTTTTTTCAAATAGAAATGTTATTGATTTTACAGAATATAAATATCACAAATAATTTCAGTTTAACAATGAGCAGTAATACAGAAGAGAACATATAACAACTAACTATATACAATATGTGTAATAGTGCTGCATAAAAGTAATATAACCCCTAAAAGTAAACCTAATGCACAGTCTATAAACAAGAGGGTGAATGTTGTAGCTGAGCACAAAGTAATTGCCATAGTTGAAACTGCTAGAGCAAGTAAAGGGAAAGGCATAATAATTATCTTGAGCCATCATACAATAAAGGTATGAAGAGATGAGGAAATAAAGAATTTAATATATAGGTTCATAGGTTCATAGGTTCATACTAGGCTATCTGCCCAAGGGCATTTATAAGCCTAGCCCATAGTAATGTGGCTTTCGCCACCCCTTTAGTTTGAGTAAAAACTATGAGTAATGTGGCTTTCGCCACCCCTTTTAGTTTGAGTAAAAACTATGTCTATTATTTTGCTGTGCCTCTGTCAAGCAGTGACACTGAAGTAATCCCTGGGGTATATCTGCGATCTCCCATCCATTGGTCAAGATTCCTCTTGAACAAGGCCAGCGAGGTGCTCTGCCTCACATGTACCGGGATTTTGTTCCACAGCATAGGGAGTCTCTGGGTGATGAATCTGTCCCTCCAGCACGTTCTATTTATAACTGTGTCAAGGTTTAAGTCTCCCGCCCTTGTGGTTCTGAGAGATCTAGATTTTTTGAGGTGAAGCATATTCATCAAATCTGGGTTTGACATGGCCTTATATGTCAGGCACAGGTCACCTCTGAGCAAGCGGTATGAGACTGAATAGAGCTGGAGTTCTTTCAGTCGGGCAGCATAAGACATATTTTTGAGACCCTTTATCCTTTTGGTGAGGAACTTTTGGGGCCTTTCAAGCTGCAGCAGGTGTCGGGTCAGATACATTCCGAACGGGGCATTGTACTCAATCATAGGTCTAATGAGTGATGAGTACAGGGGGACGATGACCTCCCTTGATCTGGATGTGAATCCCTTCATGATCAGGTGGGCAATATAGAAGGTTTTCCTAACTACTTTAGCAACATGAGTGTCAAACGAAAGGCTACTGTCAACCTGGGTCCCCAGATCCCTGATGACTTCTTCTGTGCTCAGTGGATTGCCACCTATATGGTAGCTAGGAGTAACCTTGTTTTTCCCGAAGGGTATGACTATGCATTTCTTGGCGTTTAACTTTAGGCCATGGCTCTGGCACCAGTTATCCGTTTCTGTGAGGCCCTTCTGAAGGATATCTGTGTCAGATGTGTTTTCGACTATGGCTCCCAGTTTGCAGTCATCTGCAAACTTTGTCAGCCATAACCCTCCTGTGTTTGCTTGTACTTTAGAAAAGTAGATGCCGAACAAGAGTGGACCCAGGACTGAGCCCTGTGGGACACCACTTGTGACAGGCTTTGAGTCTGACATGGCTCCAGCAGCTCTGACCCTGTGGGTTCTGTCACTTAGCCAGTTTGCAACCCATCTTGTGATGTATGGGTTTACTTTCAAGCTGATGAGTTTTTCAATGATACCTGAGTGGGGTATTGTGTCGAAGGCCTTTGCCAGGTCAAGGTAGGCTGTATGGACTGCCTTTCCCTCATCAATGGCCTTGGTGACTGTCTCGAAAAAGTCAACCAAGTTTAAGAGGCAGGATCTGCCTTTGACAAAGCCAAACTGGGTTGGATCCAAAGTCTGCAAGTTCCCTATGTCTTTATTTATGAGTTCCATTATGATCCTCTCCATGGCTTTGCAGATAAGGCTTGTCAAGCTAATGGGGTGGTAATTTCCAGGGTCGGTGGAGGCACCGCCCTTATGAAGTGGGACCACAGTCGCCGTGCGCCACTCCTTGGGTACGTATCCTGAGGTGAGGCTAAGATTGAACAGCTGTCCCAACTGTGGATATATGTATGTATGTATATATATATATATATATATATATATATATATAT
Organism: Protopterus annectens; assembly: GCF_019279795.1. NCBI lineage: Eukaryota > Metazoa > Chordata > Ceratodontiformes > Protopteridae > Protopterus > Protopterus annectens. Next base: position 682,876,501 of record NC_056751.1, on the reverse strand, counting down.
ATATATATATATATATATATATATATATACATATATATATAGGGTGAGCATGCAGAAATGCTGTACTGCCTTAGTTTCTGCATACTTATTTATCAGCTAAGTGCTCAGATATGGAATTCCAAAATGTCAGATAGTAGGTACGCTTGTGTGGGTTTGTTATTAGGAGTTTTTGTGAAGTAATGTATTTAATAGCCAAACTTCTAAACCCTCTCCAGGACATCTTAGTGCGATCAATCCAGTGTTTGGTAATGTAGAATTTGACTAATAGACAGAGTGTAACCAAAATATGCAATCTCAGTTTTGACATTTTAAGGTTAGTAACATGTAGTAATGCCATCTCCCATGATAAGATTGATTTATGGTATCCCATCTTGTCAAGTCTCATTTTGAGAGAGCACCCAATACTGTGGGGTATCTGCAAAGCCATAGTATATGTAAGATGTCGGCCTGGGGGTAGGAGCAGCAGGGACATGCAGAAGATACACTTGGGTTAAATTTATTTAAGTGGACTGGAGTGAAGTATAAGTTACTGTTGATCATAAATTGCGTGCAAGTAAGCTTTTTAAAAGGGGAGAACATGAGTGTGGATTTAATAGCTGATACCTTTTGGTCTTTTAGCAAGTCCGAGCCTTGTTGATTCTAGTAGTCTGCAAATACCATACCATCCTGATATTGGATTATATTGATAAGTTTATAAGAAAGGGACAGTATACTCTTCTTGCTACGATTTGTAACAACTTGGCTACCTGACTAAAGTCAGACTCATCAATGGTGTGTTCTTAGGATAAAGATGTAATAATTTCTCTTATTTGTCACAGAATTATGGTGTATTTTTTAGAAATGTTTAAGATAGCATGTAATTCAGTTAAAGATGAATTTCTATGCTTGTGAATATCCCAAAGTGTGAATTCTTTTATTCGAGGGTAGTCAATCAGATTGATCATGCTGTGGTTCAATTTGATATTCGAGTTAAGGTGGATAGGTTGGAATAGGAGGAGAGCTTTTTCTAGTTTCAGAAAGTTGAAAATCTCTTAGAAAGATTTGATTTTAATCTTAAGAATATGATGCAGCTTCAGATTTTTAAGAGTTAATGGGCCTAAGAATGGCAGAGCTTTGGGGTTAATGTTATTAATCAGAATGTGATTATGCCATATTTTGACCCAAAGGGGAGTCCATGTTTCTTCATTTGGGTGGTAGCTGGCTATTGTAATTAATCAAGTTGCATATAGGATTCTGTAATAAAGTTGAAGATCAGGCATGTTTAGGCCTCCCCTATCTTTTGGATAAGTAAGTCTTTGATATGACACTCTAACTGACTTCGGGTGCCATATGAACTTTACAAAAAAATGTATTGGGAATAGGGGTGAGAGATGCATGAAAGTGGTAAAGAAGCTTTGGGAAGATGTTCATTTTAATGATGGATGCTTTAGATAGGGTAATGACAAGATTTGAATGGCCATGGGGCCCAGTTGCCTTATATTTTCTATGATTCCATAAATGCAACAGTTTTAGAGATGCCATTTAATTTTTCCTTTCTATACACCTTTAACTACTAGGATTGTTTACTACCTCTGACCCTCTACAAGGAATGTGCCTAGATTACAGTTGTACATTTTACCCCAATGTTTCTATTTTTGACTGCTTTGTTATTCCATACTTTGCTTGTGTATAATTTTATTCCATTTAAAATATTATTTACTCTTCTTCCATGTATTTTGAGGGTTTACATGGTTTCCCTGCTTAATCCTGACAACCTAGATATATATTGCAATGTAACATTATGATTCTCATCAGAAAGGGCTGTTCTAGAGTTGGAGGCATGTTCTGTAATGCATTGTATCAATGTGAAAGGCTGTTCTAATGCATTGAACTATTGTGAAAGTGTGTTGTGATTAATTAAATTATTGATTTGTGTAGCCACCCATTCAAGGAGAGCAATGGAGAACTGCTGACAATAAAACAAAGTATTTATTTAAAGATGGGATTGGATAAATGTAAATGGGGGGGTGTATTTGTGAAACATGCCTCCCCAAAATATATTTATCCAAACCTAGTTTTGGGAGTGTTTGTGCAATCATGATTTCTTGCTATTCTTTAATAGGGCAGTGTGTGGGGGACTTCATGGAGAAGTATGGAAGTATGTTTGCAGTTATAGTGAGAACCAAACTCACTGGGGGTGGTGCCTGTGTCCTTCATGGATAGGGGCATTCTGTGCTGATCATAGATTCGCTGTGTTAACAATGACCATCTAATCTTGGACAACTAGGGAATAAGGCTATTACATTGGCTAGGCTTGTAACCCCCTATGAACCTCTTCATGTCCTTTGTGCAGCTTGGCTTTCTATTGCATAAAGCTGCTGTGGAGTCCATCCAAGATATCTATCAAGAACAGACTGTAGCAAGTGTGCTTAACCCATCAACATCTAAGTTACTAGTACTTCTCAGGAAGCAGCTTGGAGTTAATGCTATTATTTTGCTTCTGGTGAAAGAAGTAGCAAAGGATCATTCATTCTTAGCTGTGTGCAGGTCTTTTGAGACTAGAACTATCACAACTACCTGACAGATAAACACCTCAGTTCTAAACCTCATAGGGGCTACTTCAACTTTCAGCCAACATTACTAAGCACCTGGAACCATGGACTTGCACTTTGCAACTGTCTCTGAAGTTAGCTTGTCTGAAATGGGCATCCTGAGGCAATGCAGTAATTGTCTCATGTTTACTTGCAATAACCTGCTACTTAAACAAAGTGACACACTGTGTGACTAATGTTACTGGAGGCAAAGCTTATACATAACACAGTATCAATAGTAAAACAGGTAGCTTATTAGCCTTAGGTGCAGAAAGCTGTGAGTTCTATTTTCACACAAGCTACATTGCTATCACTGCAATGCAGCATTGGGGGGGGGGGGGTGGTACTATACTCCTGAGTGTGCCATCTTTCAGATGAGCTGGTGACAGCTAAGGTGAATGTAAAAGTTCTCACAGCACTTATTGAAAAAGTAGGTTTTTATTGATTAACACAGCTTATACAGGTTATTTACATTATTTACATATTATACATTATTTACAATGCATTACATTTTTCATCTACCATATAATACAGTCCCATGTATATTAATTATCCCCCCACTCTTTTTCCACAGCCAAAAACGTATATTTTTCAAAATTTCAGACAATACTCATTTCCCATTACATTTGGTTTCAATCAGTCTCACATTTCATATTGTCTATAGGATCATAGGATCATAGGAGATTACTAGGCTAATGGCTCTGGGGCCCTTACAAGCCTAGCCAAGAGTTTATCCCCCAGAAAAGAAACCACAATCAGCACCTGTCACCCCTGTCAATGAGGGACACAGGTGGAATCCTGGGACAAATTTGCGGTTGCCCATCCACTCATCAAGGTTGTGCTTGAAGAGGGTCAGTGACGTACTTTGCTTGATGTGTATGAGGAGTGTATTCCAGAGATGGTGCAGCCTCTGGGAGACAAATCTGTCTTTCCAGCAGGTTTTGTTAATGTCACATATTAGATTTAAGCCTTTTGATCGGGTACTACACAAGGAGTTAGACTTATGGATGTGGAGCATCTCTAGTAGAGCAGGGTCTGTGATTGCCTTGTAGGCGAGACACAGGTTACCTCTGAGTAATCTGTATAATATAGAGTAGAGTGATAGTGATTTGAGCCTGTCCACATAGGACAGGTATTGCATGCCATGGATTCTGTTTGTGAGGTATTTCTGTGGCATTTCCAGTTGGTGCAGGTGTTTGCAGAGGTATATACCAAACGGTGGGGTTGTACTCAATTATTGGCCTAATGAGGAAGGAGTACAGAGAGGTTCTAACCTCATTTTTGTCTGGATGCAATCCTTTTACTTATGAGATGAACCAAGTAAAAGGCTTTTCTGACCACTGCCACTACATGATAGTCAAATGTGAGATTGTTGTCAACTTGTGTACCCGTGTCTCTCACCACAGGTTGTATGCTTAGGGGGTTGCCACTAATGTGATAATCAGTAGGTGTTGTGTTTTTGCCGAATGGTATGATAATACATTTTTTGCATTTAACTTAAGGCCATGACTTTGGCACCAGTCATTTGTTGCTGTGAGACCCTCTTGAAGTATATTAACATTATTTGGGGAGTCAGTGACAGCACCCAACTTATAGTCGTCTGCAAACTTGGTCAACCACAGGCCTTTTGTCTTTGCCTGGACCTCTGAAAAGTAGATGCCAAACAAGAGTGGTCCCAGGACAGATTGCTGGGGGACACCACTAGTGAGAGATCTGCTATCAGAGGTAGTGGCACCTATTTTGACCTTGTGGGTCCTATCACTGAGCCAGTTGGCCACTGACCTGATGAGATAGAGATTTACACCAAATTCTGTTAGCTTTTTGATGATGCCCGAGTGGGGGATTGTGTCAAAGGCTTTGGCCAAGTCAAGGTAAGCTATGTGTACTGACTTTCCCTCATCCAGTGCCTTGGTGACAGTCTCAAAAAAGTCAACCAGGTTCAACAGGCAAGATCTGCCCTTGACAAATCTGAACTGGGTGGGGTCAAGTGCTTGGAGATTGCCTATGTCCTTGTTTATGAGGTCCATAATAATACGCTCAGTGGCTTTACAGATCAGACTTGTCAAGTTAATGGGGTGATAGTTTCCAGGCTCAGTAGTGGCACCACCTTTGTGCAAAGGGATGACAATGGCAGTAATCCACTCTGCTGGAATGAAGCCTGTACTTAGGCTATGGTTGGATAGGGTGCAAAATGGTGAGGCTAGTTCTTGAGGAAGATGTTGCAGAATACAGTCTGGGATATTATCAGGTCCTGTGGAAGCTGTGTTCTTTGCCTTGGATGAGGCCTTTAACACTTGCTCTATGGAGATGTAAGGTGCAGGGCAAGTATCAGGGATGTTGAATGGGCCTTTGGGGGGGGACAGAAGGGTGAAGTTTGCTCTGAACCTGTCTGCTAGCAGGTTGGCTAAGTCAACAGGATCAGTGTAAGTCACACCATTAAGAACTAATTTAGAACAAACCTGGGCTTTGCCATGGAGGTTTCTGATGTAACTGAAAAAGGCTTTGTGGTTAGCCTTTGTTTTGGAGGCTAGTTTTGATTCATAATTGGCTTTGGAGGTTTTCACTGGTGACCTAATTTGCTTGTTGAGGCTAAGAAGGGAGTTTTTCCAATTGGGAATTTGTGCTTTTTTACCCTTGGACAACAGTTTCTTCTTTTGTTAGGTCCTGGGTCTGGAAGTGAAAAGTCATTTGAGGTTGCACTGGTGCTATCATTGAACCCCCTTTATGGGAGAATAAAAGACATAATCAACGAGAACTGGGTATTGTTTGATTGTGACCAGCACTATAAAAGTAAGTTGGGTGACAAACCATTGATTGTGTACAAAAGGGACAAGTCAATTAAGAATTTACTAGAAACAAGTTCCTCAGGCGAGATGAAAGGTTGTATGAGGAAATGTGGCCGGTGCACAAAATGCCCTTATATTATAGAAAAATGAAATAATCAATATTTTGGGGTATGGAAGGGTATTCCTTAAACAAAGGCTAAATGGTGCTAGTAAATGTGTGATATATGCTGTTATCTGCCAGCAGTGTCAACAATTTTACATAGGGAAAACAATTAACAGCCTTAATAAACGAATCTGCCAACATAGGTATGACATCAAAAAGAAAAGCATCAAAAATGCATTGCGGAAACACGTGATGGAGTTCCCGGAACACCAGTTTAAATTCAGTGCCCTAGAACAAGTGTGTAATAAGGGGAGGGGGCCCAATAGATTTACTCCTTGAATACAGGGAGCTTATGTGGCAACTTAGGTGTAATGCCACTTACCTGGTGTCTATTTCTAGCTATTTAAAATTAAAAGCGGATTTTCACATATGAGGTCAATGCATGACAGTTTTACAGTACAGGTTTATGCACTATGTCTGTTTGTACATTATTCCCACTGCCCAGTGCTTTTTAAATAATTCTAGGTCAGTTGTATATTTGCTAACTTCTATTTTACGAAATTAGAATTTTGTATGTTTTAAAGAGGACATTGTTGTATTGTTTGTGAAAAAATGGTCTATGGATGGTTGCTGCTTTAAACAATATGGTGGGAAGTTTAATGATTCCACAGGATGTGGTGTGGTTTTATCTATTTAAACTGCTTTGAATGTTATCATGCTTATTCTGAAGAAGCCAACGAAAGCAATCAAACAAAGTGATTTTGTGGACACCTGTGTGCCGTATTGCTCTATTACCTGGTTCTACAGTTTTGGTGTTTGTCGTTGTGCTTTTGCTATAAAGCCTGTTGATAGAGGATGTCCACCAGACAGGTTTGTGTATCCTTGAGGAGCAGGGTTTAGTTCTGTTGGGTATGGCGGAGTCCATGCAGTTGTACAGGTGCTTGTATACTACACTGGCATACTGTTCAGCATATTTGTCCGCATCCTCTGAGGGGATGGTGATGTGAAGCTACTGATACCCTCCCTCAGAAGGTTGTAGTCAGTTTTTGAGAAGTTTTTAGTCTGGTTACCTAAAAGAATAGAATTTATTAAATGCACTTTTTTTCTTATACAACAGTTTATGACCTGAAAAACTAAATTTTTGTATTATTTTCCCATTGCTTTTCCCTATACATTTTGTCCCAAATCTCATTCCTAAGATATCTATAACCTCATCATTGAACTGAATCCCTTCTATGCTATCTATTGACACAATGCCATTTCTTTTGTCTTTATTCATATATAAACAACATTTTTAAATAAGGATTTAATCTTCTAATTCATTTTTCTATCCATTCCTTATTCTTCACAACTAATACTATATTATCTGCATAAGTAAGAATTATTGGAATTTGAACTTTTCCCGTTATTTCATATCTTGCTGTTTTCAACACTGTATTAATTTACTAACAACTATGTTCATAACTAATGCAAATAAAATGCTGCTTGCTGGATATCCCTGCCTCACCCCACATTCTATGTTTATTTTTTCATTTAACCACCCACTCTCCTAGGTGACTTCAACTACATCTTCATCAACTGGGACACTCATACATCCCTTAATATGTATGCCCAGAAATTTCTGGACTTTATAAATGCAAACTCTCTGGACCATTTAGTCCTCACTCCAACCAGGGAGACAAAATCCTGGACTCAGACATCCTGAATATGGTATTGCCCTGATATGCACCAGATGCAACTCCGTCACTCAGAAAAACTGAACCATAAGACAGTAATGTTCACCATAACAATTAGGCAGAAGCATCCACAAATACCTCAGTGTTCAAATATTATGCAAAGGCTTATTTACAAAAGCCAAGTGATGACCTGGCTTAATTAAATGTCACCCTCCAACTTGATGGCCTCACTGCTTTTGTTGAATTATTTACTGCAACATTATATGCCCATGTGAATAGTTGCATAGATGCATCTGTCACTCTCTGAAGCAAATGCAATGCCAAACTTAAAAATAAACTTCTATAGTAGAACCCAAACATGAAAAGTCTCTACAATAAAGGAATAATAATAATTGTATGCAAAAATAAATGCGACTATCAAGATATCAAAATACTTTTTAAATGTAACAATGAACTCCAGACCCTGATCAAATCAACCAAAGTTAGATATGAGGTAAAAATAACCACCCACGCAAAAAGGCAACCATAAAGTCTTCATTTACTATTTTAGAACCTTAAAAGCAATGTCTAGCATTATAGAGAGCTAATAGTAAATGGTATCTCATACTCAGGCCCTGAGGACATAGCTAGTCTAGAAGTGGATACACTTAACTCAATCTTCACTCATCTTGCCTCCTCCCCTACTTTCCCAGATGCCATATCCACATCTACACTCCAAATGATTCTCACATAAAGCACTTTCAAGGCCAAGAACACTGTTTCTATAACATACCAGGCTGCCTTACAATCCCACCTGAAGCAGAACATGTCTAACTCCTCTACAGAGGATGTGCAGTACCAGTCTACAAACAGGCTTTAAGCCGAATGAATGGACAACAGCAACAGCCATCCACATGTCCAAAGATGGAGCATATATGGTAATATATATATATATATGTATATATATATATATATATATATATATATATATATATATATATATATATATATATATATATATACATGTGAGCGATGCAACCATATAGCCAAACTGGAGGCCAAGCTCTCTCAACTCACCATATAGCCAAACTGGAGGCCAAGCTCTCTCAACTCAGTACTGGCATAACCAGTCAGGAGGAGAAGGAAACCACACTCACTACAATTCCAGTCTCACATAGACTTACCACGACAGCAAACCAAAGACATAACAACACAAAAACAAACTCGGAGGCTCTAAATAAAGATCTGCCTAAGCAGCAGAGACCTCCAAAGCAGACACCCAAGCAACCGCTACCCCAAAACAAAACACGTGCAACACATATCTCACAAAGCCAGTGTGCCGAACAGTCACAGCCCTTAAGACTAAACAACACACCTGATACACTTGTAATAGGTGACTCTATCATCAGGCACACTGACGTCCCACTCACCAGGCTGAACAAGCAGAGGGTCATGGTAAGCAGCCTGGCGGGTGCTAGGATCCGCCACATAACACAAGCACTCAGGTCACTCCAAGGCAAGTACAAATATGACTCAGTCATTGTCCATGCTGGTGTGAATGACCTGAGACGTACCTCCCTGGACTACATGAAAAGAGACATAAAGGAGCTCTCTGAGCATGTAGCCCAGGCCGGTATGACCCTGACCTTGAGTAGCATCTTACCCTCACCAAGAATGATGCCACAATATGAAGACAAGATGATCAATTTCAACAACTGGCTTAAGTACTGGTGTCATTCAAAGGGGATCCAATGCCTGTCAGCTTGGGATGATATGCTCGACAAGCCACGATGCTTCGCTAGGGACGGCTTGCACCTGTCACCCCTGGGCTTTCGGATATTGGCAAAGGCTCTTGCTACCCCCATAGTGCCTTTTTTAGGCAAGGCTCAAAAGACAAACCCACCTCCATAGGTATCACAAGGGATAAGAAACTAAGAGTAATGCTACTCAACGCCAGACATCTAAACCTCAAGATGCATGCACTCGAAACTCTCCTTAGCATGGAGAACATTGATATCTGTGCAGTAACAGAAACCTGGTTTAAGGCTCCCGAGAGCACCCCAGCACTACCAGGTTATACCTCATACCATGCTTTTCGGCCCCAAAACTTGGACCGAACCACAAAAGGAGGGGGAGTATCGATATTCATCAAAGATACCCACACCTCCAGGTTGGTGGCAAAGCACGAAGCATCAGAGACTATCCATGTGCAACTAACAGTGGGTAAAACTGCCTTCCAGTTTATAGCCTGCTACAGACCACCCTCCCAAACCCAGGAACCCCACTCAGCCATCCTGAGAACACTGGAAAATATGAAGGTCTCTCCAAACACCATTATATTAGGCGACTTCAACTACCCAAACATAGACTGGGAGCATTACTCTAGCTCCAACACCCTAGCCCAAAGGTTCCTAGAATTTATAAACTCAAATGCTATGGAACAACTTGTTACAACTCCCACAAGAGGGGAAAACATACTGGACCTGATCATCACCAACATGGGGACTCTATGCTCCAGACCAGAAGTGTATCCCTCACTGGTAAGATCAGACCATAAACTAATCTCACTGGATATTCACATCCCGACCCCACCCCCTGCCTAGAAAACCACAGTGAAAAACTTCTCTAAAGCAAATTTCACACTCCTCAAAACCGAGGTGGAATCCTTCAAAGCCCCCGGGCCTGTGGAAAATAAGGCCCAGACTGCAGAATCCTTTATAAACGCATTCTATGAACACCTTCAGGAATGCATGGATCATGCGATCCCAAATAAAACCAAGACCCAATCCTCCAAAGGCAGACGTCCTGTCTGGTGGACCCCAGCCATAAACAAACTATACAATAGAAGGAGGAAGCTACTAAATGATAGAGCAAAATCCCAAAAAGGGAAGGCATCACTGATCAGTATTAGCAAAAAACTACGGGCACTCATAACATTTTCTAAGGCCAGCTTCGAGAGATAAATTGCACAGGACACTAAGGATAATCACAAGTCTTTCTTTAGTTATGTTAGGAACCTGGGTGGTAATAAACAGATATGCTCAGAATTAGTCCAAAATGACAAAAAATACACTGAACCCACAGACATTGCCAACATCCTAGCTGACAGGTTCAGCGCAAACTTCTCCCCCCCTCCACACCAAAAGGGCAAATATCTATCCCAGCAGAGTGCTGCCCCCCTGACATCTCAGATGCTCAGTTAAGAGCCGCCCTCTCCAAAGCAAAAAGCAAAGCATCAATGGGGCCAGACGGTGTCCCGGGCTGCGTCCTACATGAACTCCAAGAAGAGCTAAACCCAATCATAAAACTACTGTTCAATCTCAGCCTTACTACAGGATATGTGCCCAGAGAGTGGCATACGGCAACAGTGGTCCCACTCCATAAAGGTGGTGCCTCAACGGATCCTGGAAACTATCACCCTATAAGCCTGACTAGCTTGGTCTGCAAAGCTATGGAAAGGATCATCATGGACCTCATAAATAAAGATATTGGGGACCTACAGACACTGGATCCTACCCAGTTCGGTTTTGTTAAGGGCAGATCCTGCCTCTTAAACCTGGTTGATTTCTTTGAAACAGTCACCAAGGCCATTGACGAGGGGAAGGTGGTCCACACAGCCTACCTGGACCTCGCAAAAGCCTTCGATATAATACCCCACTCGAGCATTATAGATAAGCTCACCAGCTTAAATATAAACCCCTATGTCACTAGATGGATTGCAAACTGGCTCAAGGACAGAACCCACATGGTTAGAATTGCTGGAGCCATATCAGACTCCAAACCAGTTACAAGTGGTGTCCCACAAGGCTCAGTCCTGGGACCTCTCTTGTTCGGTATATATTTCTCGGAGGTACAGGCCAACATGGAAGGACTGTGGCTGACCAAGTTCGCAGATGACTACAAACTGGGTGCCATAATCGACTCTCCAGCCAACACAAACATCCTCCAAAAGGGTCTCATAGAAACATAAAACTGGTGCCAGCGCCATGGCCTCAAGATAAATGCCAAAAAGTGTATAGTCATCCCCTTTGGCAAAAACAAAGTGCCCACAAATTACCACATAGGTGGTAATCCATTAAGTACAGAAGAAGTAATTAGGGACCTGGGGACCCAAGTTGATAGCAATCTCTCATTTGACAACCACGTGGCCAAAGTGGTTAGAAAAACATTTTATATAGCCCACCTAATCATGAAGGGATTCACATCTAGATCAGGGGAGGTCATCGTGCCTCTTTACTCATCCCTCATCAGGCCCATAATTGAGTACAATGCCCCTTTTGGGATGTACCTTACCAGACACCTGCAGCAACTGGAAAGAGCCCAAAAGTACCTCACCAAGAGGATCAAAGGGCTCAAACAGATGCCATATGCTGCCCGGTTAAAGAAACTCCAGCTCTACTCAGTGGCATACTGCCTGTTCAGAGGCGATCTGTGCCTGATGTATAAAGCCATGTCCAACCCGAAATTAATGGACATGCTGCACCTCAGAAAATCCAAATCCCATTGAGCTACGCGCTCGAGAGATTTGAACCTCAGCACTGAAATAAATAGGACATGCTGGAGGGACAGATTCATAACCCAGAGGCTCCCTTCACTCTGGAATAAAATCCCAGTCCAAGTTAGGCAGAGTCCCTCATTGACTCTCTTCAAGAGGCATCTTGATGAGTAGATGGGAGATCGTAGGTTTACCCCGGGTATCACTTCTGTGTCACTGTTAGACAGAGGCACAGTATACTAACCTCGAAAAAGGGCATAGCAAAATAAATTTAAAATGGGTGGCGAAAGCCAAACACGTTCTGGCTAGGCTTATAAATGCCCTAGGGCAGATAGCCTAGTATGAACCTATGAATAGTAATAGACCCATAAATCTAATCAACCTCATCTGTAAGGTTATAGAGAGGATCATTATAGAATTAATAAATAAGAACATTGGTAACCTACAGATTCTTGGGCAGCCATGGTGGTGCAGCGGTTAGCGTTGCCACCTCACAGCAAGAGGTTCTCCAGTTTAATCCTCGGCTGGGGTGCCTTCTGTGTGGAGTCTGCATGTCCTCCCTGTGGTTATGTGGGTTTCCTCCCAAAGACATGCTGTAGGTAGTTTAGACACTCTAAATTGGCCCTTGACATGAGTGACTGCATGTGTGTGCCTTCTGTGGAAGGTTGGATGCTGGGCTGGCAGCTCACCACCATAAAAATTCCACTCCCAATCATGAGCAGACAGGTGATCTGCTGTGGTGACCCCTAACTAGGAAAAGCTGAAAGAAGAAGAAGGTAACAGACTCTTGATCCAAACCAGTTCAGTTGTATGAAGTGTAGCTCCTCCCTGCTTAACCTGACTGACTTCTTTAAGAAACTTAATGAAGCAATGGATGAGGAAAATCAGTACATACTACATATCTGGACCTCACAAAGGCATTCAGAACCATCCCACACTCGGCTATTGTTGATAAAAGTTCCCAATTCAGTGTTAATCCCGAAGTAACTTGAATAGAAAATTGTCTCACAACCCAAGAAATGATGTTAGGTGGCTCTATCTCTTCCAAAAGATCTGTTACTAATAGTGTACCCAAGGGGTTCAATTCTTGGGCCACTCCTTTTTGGCATTTTCTTCTCAGAAGTCAAATCTAATTTAAAGGATTTGTGGCTGACCAAGTATGCAAATTACTGCAAACTTGGTGACATCATAAGGTCACCAAGATCTTCCAAGAGGGCCTTACCCTAACAAGCAACTGGTGTCATAACCATGGTCTAAAACTAAATGCTGGGTTATATATTGTAGCCTCCTTTATCAAGCGTGATGTCCCCTGTCACTGCCACATTAACAACATACCCCTGAAAACTGATCTAATAGTTAGAAGCCTGGGAACCTACCTATGTGGACAACAAACTGTTCTTTGATTGTCATATATGCACTATTGTAAGAAGGTCCTTTTTCATTCATTGTGTAGCTTATTAGTAATGCTACAGTGTCTAGGTCCAAGTATGTGATCATACCACTGTACTCAGCACTTATTAGGCTGATCAATGAGTACAATGCTGCCTGCAGTATGTACCTGTCCAAACAAGGAATACAGCTTGAATGACCACAATGCTTTCTCACTAAGAAAATCAAGATCCTAAATTATAAAAACTACACTGACAGTCTCAAAGCCTGGTCCCTCTTTGTAGTATTATAAAGGTTAGTGAGGGGTGATATCTGTCTCCCATACAGAGTCTCTTTAGACCTTATCCACGACAGCAGCTTCAGTGATGTTAGACATTTGCTCAACTGATCTTAATATCTTCTACAGCATAAATAGAACATGTCGGAGGGATAATCACAGAGAATACCACTTCTTTGGAATTGTCTTCTGGTTTAGCAACCCTGTCCTTTGTGGTTAGGGGTAACATGTAAATGTTCTGACTAACTCCTGGTCATTTGTACTTAAATTCTAGGGATAAAATTTCATACCAATGCAGGGATAGTCTTCTAAAGATCCCTACAGATCAATAGCCTATGATCCTGTGAACCTATGTATCCCAGAGATCAAGAGGAGTCTGCATTTTGAAGAGAGAACAAAGGTCCAAGGCAGCATCACTGTAGAAAAGGCATTTTCTTCAAGTAGTGCGTACAGTATCAGTGAAAGATGTGGTGTTTTACTGATTGTAGCAGGACAACAAATGGAGACTTTTGTTGGACATTATTTTAAATGGGTGCCATTCATTATGTCAAAAGCTTGGAATCTCAATCAAATATTCTACTGACATGTTTACTCAAAATCTCAGAATTCCGACAAATGTTGGTAGACTTCTGTCCAAGACTGTGGTACAGTGGGGAGTGGAGTTTAGCCCTTTCCTTACTGTGGTGTGATCTTGGGGTTGGTGTATATATAATTAGCAGGGGGAATGTGAGGGATGCAGGTAGGGCTCGACCCACCCTGCATAAACATTGTTTAAAGTTTTATTTGTTTTGTATTTTTTTGTGCTTCAACCTTTTAGAGTCAGTCTTGTAAGGGTCAGTCATTTGTGTGATCGACAAAATGATAGGAATCCATTTTAAAGACCTGAGTTGTTAAAGGAATCTACAATGTTTTTCTGATAGATCACAGGCATTAGCAGTCATTATGTCTATTGGAAAAGTCGCTTTTTTTTTCATTTTCAGTTCTATACAATAAAACTGATTTTATAAAAATAAATATATTCTAGTACTTCATTTCCTTCCTCTGCCTATCATAAGGCATGTTTCAGTTATGTCTGCAATTTGCAGAATTAGTTGTAGATGGCATCACCTTATACTCACCCAGAAGACATAAATCTGCTGGCTGACAAATTCAGCTTACATTTCCCCTCCACATCACCCCCAGTTCTCCCCACAAAATACCCTTCAGCACTCCACCACTAATTATCACCAAAGAACAGGTCGTCACTCCACTCTCTAAAGTTAAAAATACAGCTATATTGGGGCCTGATAATATATGAGACTGCCTCTTAAAAAGCTCAAATCAGGACATATTAGGAACATTAGGATCTCTGTTTAACCACAGCATCTGGACTGGCTTTGTCCCAACAGAGTGGAGGACAGCAACAGTCATCTCTCTGCATAAAGGGGGGTCATCTATTCATAGGTTCATAGGTTTATACTAGGCTATCTGCCCTAAGGCATTTATAAGCCTAGCCCAAAGTTTTGTGGCTTACGCCACCCCTTATATGAAAAAATACTGTGCCCATTAGTTTGTTGTGCCTCTGTCCAGCAGTGACACAGAGATGATTCCCGGGGTAAACCTACGATCTCCCATCCACAGGTCAAGATTTCTCTTGAACAGAGCCAGCGAGGTGCTCTGCCTCACATGGACCTGGATTTTATTCCACAGCATAGGGAGTCTCTGAGTGATAAATCTATCCCTCCAGCACGTCCTATTTATATCCATGCTAAGGTTTAAGTCACTAGTGGTTTTGGTGGATTTGGATTTTTTGAGGTGGAGCATGTCCATTAATTCCGGGTTGGACATGGCCTTGTATGTCAGGCACATGTCACCTCTGAGCAGACGGTATGCGACTGAATAGAGCTGGAGTTTCTTCAATCTGGCAGCATATGACAGATTTTGGAGTCCCTTTATCCTTTTGGTGAGGAACTTTTGGGGTCTCTCCAATTGCTGCAGATGTCGGGTGAGATACATCCCGAATGGGGCATTGTACTCGATCATTGGTCTGATAAGTGAAGTACAGGGGAACAATGACCTCACTAGATCTGGATGTGAATCCCTTCTTGATCAGGTGGGCAATGTAGAAGGTCTTTCTAACCACTTTAGCAATGTGAGTGTCAAAAGAAAGGCCACTGTCAACCTGGGTCCCCAGGTCCCTGATAACCTCTTCTGTGCTTAGTGGATTGCCACCTATATGGTAGCTTGGGGTTACCTTGTTTTTCCCGAAGGGTATGACTATACATTTTTTGGCGTTTAACTTCAGGCCATGGCTCTGGCACCAGCTATCTGTTTCCGTGAGTCCCTTCTGAAGGATATCCATGTCCGATGCACTTTCCACTATGGCGCCCAGTTTGCAGTCTCTGCAAACTTTGTCAGCCAAAGTCCTCCCATGTTGGCCTGTACTTCTGAGAAGTAGATGCCGAACAATAGGGGGCCAAGGACCGAGGCCTGTGGGACACCACTTGTGACCGGCTTGGAGTCTGACATAGTGCCAGCAACTCTAACCCTGTGGGTTCTGTCCTTAAGCCAGTTTGCAACCCATCTTGTGACATATGGGTTTACATTTTAGCTGGTAAGTTTTTCTACAATACCCGAGTGGGGTATTGTGTCGAAAGCCTTTGCAAGGTCAAGGTAGGCTGTATGGACTGCCTTTCCCTCATCAATGGCCTTGGTGACTGTTTCGAAGAAGTTGACCAAGTTCAAAAGGCATGATCTGCCCTTGACGAAGCCAAACTGGGTCGGGTCCAATGTCTGCAAGTCCCCTATATCTTTGTTTATGAGCTCCATTATGATCCTCTCCATAGCTTTGCAGACTAGACTTGTTAAGCTTATGGGGCGGTAATTACCAGGGTCCGTAGAGGCACCGCCTTTGTGGAGTGGGACCACAGTTGCCGTACGCCACTATTGACCTGGGATATTAAAGACTCATAAGTTTGACTAGTCTTATATGTAAGGCCATGAAAAAAATAATCATAGACCTTATAAATAATGACATAGAAGACCTAAAAACACAGGACCTGACCTAAGTTGGCTTTGTTAAGGGCAGGTCATGCCTACTAAATCTGGTGGATTTATTTGAAAAAGTCACTAAGGCCATAGATAAGAGTGAAACAGTACATACCCACTACCTCAACCTGGCCAAGGCATTTGACACAATTCCCCACTCAGGTATTATAAGTAAACTCACAAAACTGGGCATAAATTCCCATATCACCAGATGGATAGTCAATTGGCTCATGGACTAGACACATGTCATTAAAGTGGGTGAATCCAGATTCAGCAAGAGGCCACTTACTAGTGGTGGGCCACAGGGCTCAGTAGTGGGAACACTCCTGCTACGAATATACTTCCCTGAAGTCAAGGCAAATGTAGAAGGCTAATGGATGACAAAGTTTGTCAATGACTGCAAGCTGGGGTCAATCAGCGAATCCCCCAACAATGTAGATATCCTTCAGGAGGGTCTAGATCAGACTTCAGACATATGATCAGTGCCAGAACTATGGCCTAAAACTAAATGCAAAAAATGCATTATCATACCCTTTGAGAAGTCAAATACCCCTGTAAATTACAACATCAATAGCATGCCCCTTAGAGTGGACTCAGAGGTGAGAAATCTAAATATGCTGATAGACAGTAACCTGAACTTTGACTGCCATGTGTCCACAGAGGTGATGAAATCCTTTTATGTGGCACAACTTATAAGTAAAGGTATAAAATCCAGATCCAAGCAATTTATAGTCCTGCTGTACTCATCCCTCATTAGACCAAAAATTGAGTGCAGTGCACAATTTAGCATATACCTGACTAGGCACTTATCAACTGGAGTGACCTCAGAGTTTCCTCACAAAGAAAATACAGGGTGTAAATAACATGTTCTATGCAGATAGACTAAAGACTCTACCCCTTTACTCTGTCTCTTACTGAGTATTAAAGGCAGACCTATGACTGACCTACAAGGCACTCACAAATCCAGCCCTGATGGAGCTGCTGCACATCCACAAGTCAAGCAGCACAAGAGTCACCCTATCTATGGATCTAAACTTAGCCAGAGACTCAAACAAAACATGCTGGAGAGAGAGAGATGTATTTCAGAGATTGACCCTTCTTTGGAACAGGCTTCCTATTCACATTAAGCAGAGCCGTTCCTAGCCCTCTTCAAATGCAATTTGGATCAGTGGACAGAGAATCGCAAAGTCAGTCCTCTTCAAATGCAATTTGGATCAGTGGACAGAGAATCACAAATTCACTCCTGAGGCAGTGCCTATGTCACTTACGGACAGGGCAATCTGTAAGATACTCAATGCACATGAGCAAAATCATGCCATCCTCTTGCCCCTAGGGGGTCATATATTGCATAAAATTGAGTTATATTGGCATATTAGCTAGGCTTACAAGGGCCCTTAAGCTGTTAGCCTAATAATCTCCTCTCCCTCTCACTCTCTATGTATATATATATATATATATATATATATATATATATATATATATATGTATATGTGTGTGTGTGTGTGTGTGTGTGTGTGTGTGTGTGTGTGAGAGAGAGTGTGTGTATGTGTGTGTATATGTATATATCTATATATATATATATATATGTATATATATATATATATATATATATATATATATATATATATATATATATATATGGTTCCCTATCAGAAGCCTGAAACACTATAAGCATGAAAATCAAAATCCTGAAAACTAAAGCCTGAAAATTCAAAATCCCGAAAACCCAAAATCCTGAAACTCAAAATCCTGAAAACACAAAATGGACATACTGACGTCATTGTGGCTTTGCTATTGTTAGCCCTGTGGTGTTAGGTCATGCGTTGGGTTCAGGTAAGTGTGCGGTTGGTTTTATGTTAGGGTTAGGGGTGGTTTAAGTGAGTTAGGGTTAGGGTGCAGGTTAGGCATGTATGCAATAGTGACAAATATTGGGGTTAGGGGCGGTTTAAGTGAGTGAGGGTTAGGGCGCGGGTCAGGTGAGTGTGCGATAGTGACGGACCTTAGGGTTAAGGTTAGGGTCAGGGTCAGTTGGTAGATATTAGTGTCTTTATAGTGACACATTAGCATTATTTGTGTTTTCAGGATTTTGAGTTTCAGGATTTTGGGTTTTCGGGATTTTTAATTTTCAGGCTTTAGTTTTCAGGATTTTGATTTTCAGGCTTATAGTGTTTCAAGGTTCTGATAGGAAACTATATATATATATATATATATATATATATATATATATATATATATATATATACACACACACACACACACACACACACACACACACACACTTCTTCCTGATGTTTCCTTTCAGTTCACTCTGCTGTTGTTTTTCCAAAGCCACTGTTCCAGATGTTGTCACCCCTTCAAATAGGGCAAACTCTGCAGGGGCTTTACTCAGCTCTCTTTTTAAACAGCTTTAATCGCATCATAAATTCAACTTGCTCTGCCTAATACATGAATGTTTCTCTTCTCTTAAAATAACATGTTCAGCTAAGTTAACAAAATTATCAGTATTCATTTACACTACATTCACCATAAAAGTTCGGTATATACTATTTATATCAATATTTACAAATTCTGGAACAATTGTATCTCACCATTGGGTGAGACCAACCATGCTGTGCTAGAATTGATCCCCTTGGCTTAAAATCATTGGTTTCATGTCCATTGTATGACGTGTATACCTATGATATTTACCTCTTTTGTTTTGAATTTGTTAACTGACGTAGAACACTGATCCCGATGAACCTATTTCAATCTCAGCTTAGGTATATTCCATCTGCATTGTGGTGGGTCTAGCCAAGATGATGCTCTACGGTAAATAGCTGTAGCCCATTTAATGCCATTCTTACTTTCTCTGGTTTTCTCATATTTCCAGAAGCCTAGCCCATTAATAATTACCAATGTCGGAGGTGTTGTTTATCCTTTTCAATTCACTGCAGACGTCAGTGGTTCATTATGTTTTGATACAAACATTATAAGTAGTTGCTCTCCCTGTTTTGCTCCATCACTATCCCTATCTGATGCCATTTCTCTTCTAATTCCTGTGTGTCTTCACTTTGTGACTCATAGCCTGTAAGATTTCAGTTTACCTTTTTTACCATTGAAATTATCTTTAACTGTGGCTGTAGGCCTGTAGAAAGAATTTTATAGTTTGGAGCTAAAGGACACCATGTGTCAAATCTAGGCACAAAATAAGGGCTAGATGGTCCCCACTGGTATTATATTAGACTGCCTCAGGTACTACAGAGTCTTGGTATTATAAACAGTTTTTATTTATGGAAATACTGCTGCATTATTTAGTAGCAGGGGCGGCTCTTGGCATCGGACTGCCGGACTGCAGCCCCCTCAGCTAAAAAGAAGAAGAAATCTGTAAAAAAAAAAAAAATACCTTTGCAGCTGTTTAATAACTTTAATGTAAAAATTCGAGTCCGCGACTCAGAAGTACGCGCATGCGCACTTAACTGCCTCGGGCTGCGGCGGTTTTAAACAGATTTTTTTTTTTGTTTTGATTGCAGCCCGGTGGTGTAATGAAGGCATCATTGTGATGCCCAGAAGTCTATGTGGTTCCAAACCACATAGAATTGGAAGGGGCTCGGACTGCGACGTCCGCAGGCACGTCATGACGTGCTTGCTGGGCTAAAGGCTGCTGATTGGTTGTCACTCTCTTCCTGGGCTTTATGTGCTGGGAAAAGAGTGAGAATCAGTCAGTTGAGTTGTGGGCTTGACTTGTGGTGTCCGATTTTAATTTGGCAATTGGCATTGGATTTTAATTTTTTTTTTATTTGGATGGATTTTGTTAGCTGTGCTGTGTGTGCAGCCTGTGCTAGCCTAGCCTGAAGGAAGAAGAACAGAAGAAGAAAGAAGAAGAAGAAAGAAAAGAAGTTAGAGAAGAAGAACAGAGTGGAAGGTGCAGAATTAAAGTAAGTATTGTAGCTCATGTAGATGTGCAGAGAATCCCACCCATCCAAGGTAGACACAAGTACTAGAGTGGCTTTTCATCCGTCCTTGATTTTTACAGAATGGTCTGGTTTCTGTCATATTTTTTGTACTGTTGATTTATGCTTATTACTCAAAGTGCCTGTTGCTCTGTGTTTAAGTAGCAATACTTTAATGACCATCAGGTAAGCTTGGCTGAGATTGCAAGATGCAAGCAAGCTTTAATAAGCATACTGTTAAAGAATTGCCAACATTGAAAGCCTTTCTGTTGCCATGTAGAGAATACTTAACTAGACAATGTATAAGCCTTGGGTATTGAAATGCATATGCCAGTATTTGTAATAAAGGACAGAATTACATTATTTTAAGAGTCGCATTACACTTGGAGACTTCCAGTCATCTCTGCAGGCTTTACCCGTAAACTGAATGCCAATCGCGTGGTCCATAACCTGTACAGTAATCCTTTTAGGCAATGTATCTTGAGCTTATTTCTTGTTTGCTTTTCATTTTTTACTTTGATCATGTTTTCCCCATGAAACAAGTAGATGTCAGGCAGCAGGTCTTGTTTTGGATAAGGAACATTTTTACAAGTGGGGGCATCAGAGATTTCTACTTTCAGCATGTTACTTGTTACTTTAATAAAGCTGAATATAAATTATAATTAGAACTGCAGTGCAAGAAGTGGTTTGAGTTGAGTGCTGCTTGTTTTTCTTATACTTGATTTTGACTGGCATTCCATTAATGTATTTAAAAAAGTAATTTATTTTTTCATGCCTCACAACTTTTTTGTTTCCATCTAGATATTACGCTGTCATGCAGCCAATGCATTGAAATATTTTTATTCTTCTACACTTCATTTTGTCTTGATTGGACTCTCATAATGATGGTTTGGCACCCAGGGCAGTATATTTAGTTTTTGTGGTTTGCTACTACAGGTGTGTGTGTGGTAGGGAATACCTCAGGCTTGAACCCTGTACCTTGTATGCAGGTGTTAAAGACCTGAATTCCCTACCCACCACCATTTGTAAAAAAAAAAAAAAATGCAGATATTTACCTCATATTTGATCTGATCTGTTCCTCATAATATCTGTGGTTTGTAAATCCTGCAATGCTTGATATTTGATAGTGCAGTGGTAGCATTGTTGCCTTAAAGCCGCAGGTTCTCAGGTTTGATTCTTGGCTGGGTTGCCTTCTTTGTGTGGTCTGTATCTTCTCCCTGTGTTTGTGTGGGTTTGCTTTTGTGTCCTCCCATGTTACAAAGACATGTCTGCATTATTTCTTCCTGGGCCTCTGCCGAACATTTTTTTTGTTCCAAGTCAGACTGTCCTGATTAACAAATGTTAAATAAAATTGACAGGCATTTGAATTTCAGACTTCAGGTTTCTGAAGGTTTAATTCCTTGTATATTTGATGGGGCAGTGGTAGTATTGTTGCCTCACAGCTATAGGTTTTCTGGTTTGATTCTTGGCTGGGGTGCCTTCTGTGTGGAGTCTGCATCTCCTCCCTGTGTTTGTGTGGATTTACTCTGGTGCCCTGTCATTTTACAAAGACGTGTCTGCAGTATTTCTCCCTGGGTCTTTGCTGAAAATTGTTTTTGTTCTGTCAGCAGTAAAATTGACAGGCATTTGAATTTCAGACTTCATATTCTTCAGAAAATACATAGTAACTCAACCGTAACACAACCTTTTATTCTAGCAATTTTCTAAGTTTATAAGATGAATATTTAAAATTTGTCCCTATTTTTGGGACTGTATTCCCCCATTATTGGCTTTGTCCAGATTTTT
Organism: Protopterus annectens; assembly: GCF_019279795.1. Taxonomy (NCBI): domain Eukaryota; kingdom Metazoa; phylum Chordata; order Ceratodontiformes; family Protopteridae; genus Protopterus; species Protopterus annectens. The sequence continues at coordinate 682,854,485 of NC_056751.1, read as the reverse complement.
TGTGCTAAGGTTGACAGCTATGGCAAGAGCTGAATTCACTGAATATGTTTGAGGGCTGTATTCTCTCATTACTGGGTTTGTCCAGGTGTTTTGTACTAAGAGGTTGACAGCTGTGGTGAGAACTGAATTCACTAAATGATAGCCATTTAAGTTTCAGTCTTCTTCTCTTTTACAAAGCAGCTGATTTGGCGTAGTGGTATGTTGCTCTGACTGTTTTGCACAGGGACCTTGGCAGTAAAATGTATGGTGGTAACACAGCATTTTATTCTAGCAACTTTCTAAGATTATACAAGCAATGTTTAATGTGTCCCTGGTTTTTGGGCTTTTGACCCCCCCCAATACATTTTGGCTTTTTCCAGTTTTCTTGTGCTGCGAAGTTGAGATGCAGTTGAGTATTGAGTAGATTTTACAAGGAGCTGAGAGCTGCAGGGGAACAAAAGTTTAGTGTTGCTTAAGTGAAGTTAGTTTGCCTTGTTAATAGCACAACAGGTTGTGTACTTGCTTTTGATGCAGAAGGCTGTGGGCTCTACTCCCACAAGTGGTGGATGCTGCCATACTGAGAATGTTCTCCTTGGTGAAGATACTAACTATGAGTCTGTTATCAGTTTGCCATCCATTTCCTCTTGCAATATTACTAGCTTATTGTTTTAATGTAATATAGGCAATTTATTCCTGAGGGGCAACAGACACTTTATTTTTCAATGAAACCATGAAATATAAAGGTGTTTGCTAGCAGCAACCTCTTCATTAGTTACATATTTCTTTAATGTGGAATTATTTAGATGACTTTTACTTCTTCAGAGATTGTGCATATTTACTGATAATGGACTGTAGAATTGTGCATATTTACTGATAATGGTGGACTGTGGAATTGTGCATATTTACTAATAATGGTGGACTGCGGAAGTCTGAGTAGACTTTTATGATAAATGTTCTGAACTGGGCAGTTTTGTCATTATGGGTGCATGCGTTTTGTTTCATTGCTTACTGGAAAAATGTTCAAAACAAATTTAAAACGCACTCTAACAACTGTACTGTATTGTACAAGGAATATAATTTAGTACAATGAGGAAGGTGTATCAAAGAGCACATGTATGTTTCATATGCAAGGGTCCTATGATTTGAAAACAGCCCAAAATTAATCTTTATCTGCCACTGGCAAAATGTATTTTCTTTGAATGTGGGTTTCAATGCTGTTTCAATGAATGTGAGTTTCAAGGGCAGAGAAGTTTTAATGCTAAGTTTTCATTGTGAGACTGCATTGCTTTGTTTAGCAGATGACTTAGTGTTTGTGCTGTAAAATACAAAATAAAACTTTCAAATGAAGTCCAACTCATCATAGAAGTAAAGCAGTATGCACATTAGTGTTTATGGTAAATGGAGTGAAATAGCCAAGTAATGGTTCATTGGAATGGCTGCAGAGGCTCCATTCAACCATGATTTTGTCAGGGGGGAAGGGCAGCAAACTCAGACAGGCCCAGCTGAACCATACCTCCCAACTGTCCAGATTTTCAAAGAATGAATAGATCTTTGCTTCTTATTTTTGGTTTGTTCTTCATAAAATTTGTAGTTTTCTGGCAAATCATTT
>NC_056751.1:682842897-682847897 GCF_019279795.1 Protopterus annectens | reverse complement strand
GGTTGAATGTGAGGTTATCAACTTGAGCGATTCTCTGCCTTATCTTGTCCATAAGCACACACTACCTTCTTTTTCTCTCTTTTATGTTTTCTGCCCTGTATTTCATTGTATAAAAGAAATCCTCTCACTTCAGTTTTCTTTTCTAAGCTAATTTCCCCTGTTTCAAGTGGGAAAAGACACCATCCACACACTTTCTTTTTATTCTCTACGTTTATCCCTCCAGTACAGCTCTTTTGAGTGTGTACCTTTAAATCCCAGTGGATGTGGCTTGAGCCTTGAAAAAAATAAAGTTATCACCTTACAATTTTAACAAGTACTCATTGACAGAAGTCAAATATTAATACAATTGTGTATGCCATCATGTATGCCTCAAGATAAAATATTCAGATACCTTTTATGTAGCACGGTTTTCTAATTATTAATGCAAATACGAACAAGTAATATTTGATGCCAAGAGGCACAGTAGAAAGTAACTGCAGAAATGCCTGGAAGAGCACTCGACTGTAATGAGTTAAGTTGCTTTCTGTCTGAAAACATTACCTCAAAACGCATCTTATTTTCAGTTTTACCTTTTTCTCCTTCTTATAAAACTTTATATTTAGAATCTTCTCTTTCTTGATTTTTATGCATTACACTGATAGTAATGGCTTTAGAATATTACCCCGTTATCAGTTCTTCATTTTCGCTGGGGTGCCTTCTGTGCGGAGTCTGCATGTCCTCCCTGTGGTCGCGTGGGTTTCCTCCGGGTGCTCTGGTTTCCTCCCACATCCCAAAGACATGCTGCAGGTGGATTGGACACTCTAAATTGGCCGTAGGTGTGCGTGTGTGTGTGACTTCTGTGGAAGGTTGGGCGCCGGGCTGGCAACTCGACACTGTAAAACTCCACTGCCAATCAATGTGCGGACATGGTGATCCGCTGTGGCGACCCCTAACCGGGAAAAAGCCGAAAGAAGAAGAAGAAGATCAGTTCTTCATTTTCACTGTACTGGTAACATATTTCTTACTAGTGTTTCCTCCACGATATTCATCTGCTGTTTAAAATTCTACATTTCTGAGGCATTCTGTTTTAGTTGTCATAAAATATAAAATTATTTTCAGGTTGTGCATTTTTTATACTTCTTAATTTAATTTGTTAGAATAAACCCCTTAAGAGAGTGCTCTCTTATGTTCTATTCTTTGTCATTTCTACTCCCTGACAAACAAAATTTTCAGGTTGCATATTACACCTCTGCTATCTGCTTTGCAATGTTTTTAGGCTAGAATGACATTTATCTCTGAGTTGCAATATTTTAGTGTATAAATCATCTCCTTCTACTAATTATGTCTTTGTAGGCTACTCTGTTATAAGTGTAGGCTGGCATGTCTTTTTAAATGGTTAGGTTCTTTGCTCAGTGTTATTAGACACATTTTTCTGCCTTTAAGGCTCTCCAACACTATGCCTTGATCTTTGTTGGATTCATACACTCTGTTGAACATGCTTGGCAGTTGCTCCACCATTTTCTCAAGTTAGTCAGAGGTATATCTATAGACTAAGTCATGTGCTGATTCCTTTTTTCCATACTGATAAAGTGGGTTATCAAAATTACTTCTTTATTTTGCTTCTACAAATCTTTAAACTGAAGAAAAGTTTTCCCAGTTACCACATCATGCATTAAATTTGCTGCTACAGCATCAGAATTAAACACTTTCTCAAGCAGTTTGTTTTTCTAGCTGTGTAATGGGTACTATCTCTCATCTCCATGAATGCATACTCAACTGCTTTTAATAGTAAAAATGTTCTTATTACATGTATGCTGTGTTTTAACTGTGTGGCATACTACTACACATCTAACCGTCCTTTGCCCTCGGATAAGACATTACCTTCACAGGAGCACAATAGCATAGTGCAGGCTCAGTCATTCTAGCTGATAAACTCCCACATTCCGTTGGTATGACATCACTAGTGCATGGGTTGCGGAGATTATAGTTTCTATAGGTATAGCAGTGTTACTGCTAGTATAAATCTAACCATGAGACAATTTTCCACATTTAAAACTGAGTATGTCTATAGCTGATACTTTTTGTTACCAATATTTGACACAAGTTTTACTACAGGACTTGACTGTTTACTGCTGCACTTGATTTTCTGGTATAACAATGTTTCATTTAACACAACATAATTTTCAGTGTTCTTAGTTTTATGGCGTAACAATTTTTCTACTAATACAACAAAACATTCGTGGACTTAGCAATAGTTTGACACACCCACTTCTTAAAGCATTAGGTAATGACAGCTTAAATTTGTCAATGGCTAAGATTTCTAATTCAGTTTTAGACTGTTCACCTTTAGTATTTAAGCTTAACTTAATTAAATGCTTTAAGTCGCTTAACTGGGGTCTTATCATTTTGTTAAGAAAATGAGTCTAATTATGAAACTTCAGAGCTTGTATTTTCGAGGGAACCTCATATGCAGCAAGTAATGCCTTTTATCCTTATAATAGTTCTGATACTCACTTCCCTTCATGTCCATGAAGGCTTTCGTTAATCCTCCAGCCAGCTGGGCTGAAAGGATCCTAGTTCATTTAGCTCAGTCACATCAGCCTTACTAGTCATGCTGCTCAAAAGCAACAAGATACAAATCTAGGTTCTTCTGCCTTGTTAGTTGTTTTGGTAGTAATCTGTTATTGATTTAGCAATCAGTTTGGCCACTGACACCATCTCTTCAGCTTTGGCAGTGATGGTCTGCAGTAGTTATATCACATCAGTCATTCTGGTAAATGGACCCACACACAGGTATACTCAGTAAAAGGAATCCCAGTGCATACCATTACAACTTTCTCTATTTCTCTATATCTTTGTGGAAACAGAGTGACTCCATTTTATGCTGTCAGTGATAAGCAAGTTTCAGGTTTTTGGATTAAAAACCATGACAAAAATACGCACTGTAGTTCACCGCTGTGGATCATTAAAGGCAGCAGAGACACTAGTCTTTCAAAACAGCATAGCTGATTATAGAACCAGAACATAAAATGCATGGAGGCCAACTACAGTGGAACAATGACCTCCTCGGATGCCGTATCTTTGTTTATAAGTTGCGCAACATAGAATGATTTCCTCACAACTGTGGACACGTGATGGTTAAAGGCTAGATTACTATCTATGTGTGCCTCTAAGTCCCTGATTAATAGGTCAACTTACTCTAAGGGGTGTGTTGTCAATATGATAGTTACCAAGGATGGATGACTTCCCAAAGGATACTATTAGGCATTTTCTGACATTTAGTTTTAGTCCATGGCTCTGACACCAGTTGTTTGTCTGTGTCAGCCCCTCTTGGAGAACATTTGTGTCAGTGTAGGATTCAATGACAGCTCCTAATTTGCAATCATCTGCAAATTCAGTCAACCAGAGACCACTGACATTGGCCTTGACTTCTGAGAAGTAAATGCCAAAAATAAGTGGTCCAAGGACTGATCCCTGGGGGGGGCATTACTTGTGACCGACCTTTTTGTAGAGATGGAGTCATCAATTCCAACTTCTTGGGTCCTCTCTGTGAGCCAGCTGGCTATACACCAGGTGCCATATGAGTGTGTACCTAACCTCTTGAGTTTGTTAACAATGCCTGAGTGGAGTATTTTGTTAAATGCCTTGGCCAGGTCAAGGTAGGCAGTGTGAACCATTTGCCCTCATCCATTGCTTTGGTTACATTCTCAAAGAAGTCCACCTGATTGACTAGGCATGATCTGCCTTGACAAAGCCAAACTGGGTTGGGTCCAGTGTCTGGAGGTTTACTATGTCTCTGTTGATCATCTCCATGATAATTCTTTCCATGGTTTTACATATAAGACTAGTGAGACTTATGGGTCTGTAGTTTCCAGGGTCTGTAGATGGCCCACCTTTGTGCAGAGGAATGATTGATGTCATTTTCCATTCATGAGACACAAAGCCTATTTGGAGGGTACAGTTAAATAGTAATTCCAAAGGCCCTGAAAGGTCATGTCTCATGCTATTAAGAAGGCATCCTGGGATACCATCTGGGACCACTGATGCAGTGTTCTTGGTCTTAGAGAGAGCATTAAGGACTTGTTCCCTAGTGATAGTAGGGGAAGCTATATTTGATTGTATTTCATGAAGGAAGGTTGAGGGGGAGAGAGGGGTAAAGTTGGAGCTGAATTTATCATCCAGGAGGTTTGCTTTATATTCTGGCTCAGTATAGGTGGCTCTGTTTACAATGAGCTCTGCACACAATTGTGTATTGCCTTTGAGGTTGCAGACATTGCATTAAAAATGAAATGCTTTGTGTTTGTATTTAGCCTGGGAGGCCAAATTTACCAATGATTTGGCTTTGGTAGACTTTATTTGTCCTCTGAGTTGTTTGGTTAGTTTGCTGAGAGTGTGGTTTTATCCTGCTGGGTGCTGCACCTCCTAATTTTTGCCATGATTTTCTTCCTTCTGTTATACAGCCTGTTGATCTTGTCATTCCACCAGGGGGGCTTGTTTTTTTCAGTTAGTTTTCTACATCTGCCTCGTGGGTACAGCTGCCTCTCTGCAGTTATTAACATGCCTGTATGGGGGGTTTGTGAACAGCCCTGCATAGGAAGCAGTGTTCTCAGGGTTTATAGGGGCTTAAAATTGTGTCAGGTTATCACTTATTAGCAGGAGGTAAGCCTTAGAGTAGTTACTGAATATTCCAGGTTTAGCTGGGGTCCAGGTTTTATTTTTACTTAAAAGGAGACCATTTTGTGGTCTGAGCTTACCAGAGAAGACATTATAGTGGGAAGTGTGCAGTACTTTCACATATTAGTGAGAACCAGATCCAGTATGGTTGCACACCTGATTGGTGTATTGACTCTCTTGTTCAGGAAGTTTTATGTTTACAAAATCCAGGAATTTCTGTGCCTGTACATATGGTGTCATATAGGATTCCTAGTTAATAGTGGGGTAATTAAAGTCACTCATGAATATGACATTGGATTGGATGGTTAGTGTTTCTAATAAGTTTAAAGACATTGTATGGGTCTCCT
>NC_056751.1:682735397-682837897 GCF_019279795.1 Protopterus annectens | reverse complement strand
ACAAACCAACATACATAAATAAAAGCAGGAAGGTAAACATGGTTAAAAGTCCTACATGTAACTCAGGAGACCAGGGGTTCAGTTAGCAGCCCTGGCATCTGTTGGCGGTATCATGCAGAGTATGGATGTGCCCATCATGGGGAATGAGGGTGTGCTCAGAAGCCATTCAATTCCACAGTCTTGCAGACACTGGGTGGTTATGCAAATGATGGTGCTAGAGCTGTATTTGGATTGGACATCAAGCATGTAAGCAGCTGCCTCCTTTTCATGTCGCATCAGATTATGCACTCACAACATGGATGCATCCCTGTGATGATACAGACCATCTTGTCTCTTACTTAAGATAGGAGTTAAGGTCAATACAATTGTGCTCTCATTCCTGAGATGCCAATGAGGGCACAAACAACTCCATTGTTGACTGAAAGATGGTTTTGCAGACAGCATTTTCCCCTGTGCTGTGAATAGCCAGTGCAGGTAATGAATGGGCTGAAAATGGGGAAGTGTGATGGGCAGCACACATGGTGGCAAACAGAGCGCAGAAAATGTTAGAAGCAATAGTCTGTTTTATAAATTTTAGAGCGTGGTATCAGCTAAGAAAATTTCAGGTTTCAAGTCCAGTAAAATATTGATGCATATACAAAATATTAAAGTACTGGTCAAGAGTCTATTGTTGGCACATAGAAAACAATCCAAGTTCATTTATGCATCTGACTGTAAAGTTATTATTACATAAACTCATATATAAATATAATGTTCATAGAAATGTTTAAAATAGTTGAATCTAAGAAGTAATCTCTGAAATAGTGTTCTGCTGTATTTTGTTGAAACTTTTCTAAGAGTAAGAGCTTTCAACTGAGACACAAAACTGTGAATGGGAAAAGGAAACTGTCTATATAGTTTTGTTTTCTTTGTTACTCCAGTATAGTAGAGACATTGTTTTTGGCATTAGGGGCTGAATTTATACAGGAGTGATTAAAGTACATTTTTATCTCTTTTCAGGGCCCCAAAGCTGAAAAAAAGGTGAAATCAAAGCTGAGCATGGCTATGAACAGAATATTCAAGTGTTTTATCATCTTCCTTATATTGGCATGCATTGCAGGGATATCTGTGTTCTTCAAATTGTCACTAAGATTCAACTTCTCAACTATTCATTTCAATATTCCATCAAAAATATGTCTACCAGTAAATAACAATTATGAAAGCAACAGAAGTAACTCTGTAATTAAGGCAGACAACCAGTTACAAAATGTCAAAAAATATACGGGTATGTGGACAGTAGGTACCAATGGGAGACTTGGTAACCAGATGGGAGCATTTTCATCTTTGCTTGGATTGGCAAATATTAATGGACATCAGCCATATATAGAACAGCATATGTATAACTATTTGGCACCTTATTTCCAGATTACTGTTCCTCTCATTCATAATGAAGTGGCCAACAAAATAAAATGGAAACATTACTGGCTTCATGACTGGATTTCTCCAGAGCACAAAAAGATTGAGGGGGAATTTGTCAAGTTCTCTGGCTATCCAAACTCCTGGACATTTTACCATCATATTAGAGATGAAATCAGGAAGCAATTCACTGTTCATGAATTCATCAGAGAGGATGTCAATAGCTACCTTCAGAAGATCAAAGGTATGCGTAAAAATGTGACTTACATTGGGGTCCATGTTCGTAGAGGGGATTATGTACATGTCATGCCAAACACTTGGAAGGGTGTGGTTGCTGATCGTGACTACCTGGAGAAGGCAATGAAGTATTTTAGAGACAAATATCAAGAGCCTGTCTTTGTGATAACAAGTGATGGTCTGGACTGGTGTAAAAGCAACTTGGATAACTCCAGAGGTGATATTTACTTTCCAGGAGATGTTACATCAAGCACTCCAGCAGTAGATTTGGCAATGCTTATTCACTGCAATCACACCATCATGACCATTGGAACATTTGGGTTTTGGGCTGGGTACTTAACAGGTGGAGAAGTCATCTACCTTGATAAGTACGTACTTCCTAATTCTCCATTCCTGAATGTCTTCAAGTATGAAGCCTTTTATCTTCCTGAATGGATAGGCATCCCTGCTAATTTGTCAACACTTCAAAAGGCAGAATAACAGAAACACTAAAATATGTGTCTGTCCTCAAGATAATGACAGTAGCATATAAATGAACACTCCACATGCTGCATATTTTTGTTTTAAAAATCCTTAGGTATTTATTTGGTCTTACTTTTTCTAAGGGGTAAACGATTAATCCTCCAGCCAATATACAGACTACTAAGAGGAAGCTGGTTATCTAAAATATGAAAAATAAATATTTTTGTAAACAATAAGATGTGATAAAATGTACAATTATGTTTTTTGGGCATGTTATTCAGGACAATCACACTTTCAAAACATTTTATGTTAGCATTTACACTTGTTTGACTGCAAAAGTCAGAACAAATGTCTTTTTAAAAGTATGACATAATGGTTGACTCAGATCATTTCAGGTCTATAGTAATATTTCACTCCATCACTTACACTGGTGAATGAATGAATGATTGCTCACATAAAAAAAAGTCTATCTCCACACACACACACACACACACACACACACACACACATATATATATATATATATATATATATATATATATTTCTTCTTCTGGCTTTTCCCGGTTAGGGGTCTCCACAGTAGATCACCTGTCTACTCATGACTGACAGTGGAGTTTTATGGTATCAAGTTGCCAGCCCGGCACCCAACCTTCCACAGAAGGAACACACACACACACACACACACACACACACACACACACACACACACACACACACACACACACACACACACACACACACACACACACACACTCACACCTAGGGCCAATTTAGAGTGTCCATTCCACCTAGAGCATGTCTTTGGGATGAAACCAGAGCACCTGGAGGAAACCCATGCAACCACAGGGAGGACATGCAAACTCTAAACAGAAGGCACCCCAGCCAAGGATTGAACCAGGGTACCTCTTGCTGTGAGGTGACAATGCTAACTGCTGCACTACCGTGGCTGCATGTAACTGCTGCACCACCATGGCCGCATGTATCTGAGTTATCCTCTTTCTCTCCAGTTGTGTGACCACAGAGTTAGTATATTTCTTTTCTGGAATGCAAATGAAATGTATTTGTCTTATTAGCAATCACCTTATTTTGTTGTTTGTTTCAACGAAGACCATTGATTATGTTTTGCACGTATTTCATGTTGATGAAACAATATTGGTGATGTAAAGGAATAAAACCCTATCTATCTATCTATCTATCTATCTATCTATCTATCTATCTATCTATCTATCTATCTATCTATCTCTATCTGTCTGTCTCTACAGGAAAAGTCAGAATATGTTTTACTATCATTGTAACCGGACATGAGCAGTGCAAGTATCTTAATTATGACCCTGACATCAAATGAGGTGTTTTTAGGATTTCAGCTTTCATCTCAGCACTGAATTTAGTAAACCCAAGAGATGTAAACCAAAATAACGGGGATGCATTGACTGACAATGTCACCAGGCCACATTGCTATCCAAACACTCAGTAATTTTCCCTTTCTGATTGACTACAGTTTGACAATAATGAATCAACAAATCAAGTTATAGTCCGAGTTGTTGTGTTAGTGCACTAAGAATGCTGTCCAGGTAGTCAGGAAAAATAGAAGACTCAGAGAAAGACAGAGACAAGACAAAAAATGGCTACTTAGAATTATGCTGTGTTAACTGTAAAAGCAGTTTCATAACTTAGCTTCTACCATGCTTTTCATATAGGTTCATGGGTAAGTACTAGGCTAATGGCCCTGGAACCTGTCCAAGCCTAGCCCAATAGTGTTCCCAGTCATCTGGCTTACCAGACATTAGTTCCCTGTGCCCCTATCTAGCAATGCGATTGAAGTAATCTCCGGGGTGAATTTACTATTTCCGATCCACTCATCAGGATTTCTCTTGAAGAGAGCCAGTGAGGTGCTTTACTTGACGTGAATGTGTAGTGTATTCCACAGTATTGGAAGTCTCTGGGTTAGGAACCTATCCTTCCAGCAGGTTCTGTTTAATGTGGTGATAAGGTTGAGGTCTTTGGAATGAGTAGCATGCAGGGATTGGGATTTTTTCAGATGAGGCATGTCTAGCAAAACTGAGTCAGACATGGCTCTGCATGTCAAGCAGAGATCGCCTCTAAGTAGATTATATGAAACGGAGTAAAGGTTAAGTTTTTTAAGTCTGTCTGCATAAGGCACATATTTGAGTCCTAAGATCCTCTTAGATCCTCTTAGTGAGGAACTTCTGTGGTCTTTCCAGTTATTGGAGGTGTCTGGTGAGGTGAATGCCAAATGGTGCATTGTACTCTATAATGGGTCTGATGAGGGCCAATTAGAGAGAGATAATGACTTCTTTTTTCCTGGACGGGAAACCTTTTGTGATGAGATGTGCCACATAGAAGGACTTCATAACTACAGGGCAACATGGTTGCCAAAGGAGAGATTGCTATCTACCTGTGTCCCTAGATCCCTTATAACACCTTCAGAATTAAGTGGGTTCCCTTTGATATGATAGTTTGTGGGCACCGTGTTTTTTTCCGAAGGGAATGACAATGCATTTTTTGGCATTGAGCCTAAGGCTATGGTTTTGGCACCAGTCATTGGTTTCCATTAAGCCTTTTTGTAGGATGTCCACATCAGCTTGAGAATCAATAATAGCTCCCAGTTTGCAGTCATCCATGCATTTGGTTAACCAGAGTCCCTTGTTGTTGGCTTGAACTTCAGAAAAGTAGATACCAAACAGAAGAAGACCCAGAACCGATCCCTGTGGGACCCCACTAGTAACTGCCTGGTAGTCAGATTTGGAGTCAGCTACTTTCACAGTATGGGTTCTGTCATTGAGCCAATTGGCAACCCATCTAGTGATTCATGGGTTAATGCCCAGATTAGTGAGCCTAGCAATGATTCCAGAGTGTGGGATGGTGTCAAAGGCTTTAGGTAGATCGAGGTAGGCTGTGTGGACAGCCTTGCCTTCATCCACCACTCTGGTGACAACTTCAAAGAAGTCTGTCAGATTGAGCAGACATGATCTGCCTTTCACAGACCCAAACTGTATGGGGGTCCAGGTTTGAAGGTTCTCCTATATTATTATTTATAAGATCCATAATAATAGTTTCCATAGCCTTACAGATCAGGTGGTAGTTCCCAGGGTCAGTAGTCGCACCCCCTTTGTGGAGTGGGATGACTATAGCAGTGTGCCATTCAGTGGGGAAAAGCCAAAACTGAGGCTGTTGTTGAACAGGGCACTCAGGTGTGGTGCCAGTTCTTTCTGTAAATTGTGTAGGACATAACCTGGCACATTATCTGGTCCCATGGAAGCTGTATTCTTATCTTTGGTCAGTGCGGTTTCTACTTGTGCAATCGTGATAATAGGGAGATGGTATTCCTCGAGTATGTGGATGGGCCCTTTGGGGGGTGAGGGGGGAGTAAAGTTCTCACTAAACCTGTCTGCCAAGATATTGGCAATGTCAGTTGGTTCAGTATAAGTAGTGCAATTGTTTTGTAGCACCGTGCAAGCCTGCATATTATTATGCAGAATCTTGACATAACTAAAGAAAGCCTTGTGGTTGTCCTTAGTATCTGTAGCAATTTTGCTTTCATAACTAGCTTTGGTGGATTTGATGAGGGATCTCAGTTTTTTACTGAGATTTCCAAGGGAATTTTTCCAGTCATCAGAATTTACCCTTTTCTGCAACAGTTCTTTCCTTCTGTTGTAGAGTTTTTTAATGGCAGGGGTCCACCAGATTGGCTTCCTTTTTTGAGAGGAGGCCGTCTTGGTTCTGTTTGGTATGGCCCTATCAATGCGATTGTGTAAGTCCTCATACAGTGCCTTGGTGTATGATTCAGTAGCATTACTGCCATTCCCCATTTCTATGGATGATGTGAAGCTTGCCACTTCTGTCCTTAGAAGCTCAAAATTAACTTTGGAGAAGTTTTTCACTGTGGCTTCCTTTTTCTGGGGTGGAGGTGGGATTTGGATATCAATGGTGATTAACTTGTGGTTGGATCTGACCAGGGAGGGGTTTATCAAAGGAGTAGAGCAGCGGCCCCCCATGTTTGTAATGACTAGGTCAAGAATGTGAATGTTGTTTCTCCTAGTGGGGGTGAGGATGAGTTGGTCCAAGTCATTGGAGTTGATGAATTCAAGGAAACATTGGGCAAAAGAGTTGCTTCAGGAGTAGTTGTTCCAGCTAATGGAGGGTTAGTTAAATTCTCCCAGAATAATGGTATTAGGCTGGACTTTGATGTTTTCCAGAGTGTCCAGAAATGCAGAGTGGGAGTCCTGGGACATTGTGGGGGATCTGTAGCAGGCTACAACATGGACTGCAATTTTGTCCAGTGATAACTGTACCTGAAGTATTTCTGATGTGTTATGCTGGGCAACAAGTCTGGAGGTGTGTATATCTTTTATGAAGATGGAAATACCTTCGCCTTTGGGGGTTCGGTCATCACATCCCTTAGGGTTATGGTCCAGATTTGGGGGCTGTAAGGTGTGATATGCATTGTAACCTGGTAATGCAGGGGTCCTCTCAGGAGGCTTGAACCAGGTCTCTGTTACCGCACAGATGTTGATGTTCTCCAGTTTGATGAGTGACTCAAGCGAGTGCATTTTGGGGTTTAGACATCTAGCATTCAGTAGCATAACCCTTAGGATGCATTTACTAGCAGATGTTATGGTGGTAAATTTAACTAGCAGATGTTATGGTGGTAAATTTAACTAGCATATGTTATGGTGGTAAATTCGTCTTAAGGGCAGAGTTATAAACTCTATAAAATCAGCAAAACAGGAAGATATACTTGTATTGAGGGAAACATAAAAAATGTTTTCTTCTTGGACTTCTTTTAAAATAATGTTTTTAGGCTTTAATAAGCTAAAGCTTCATCTTTTGTTATTAGTAAGCTTCTGCTGTATATGTTATGGATTATCCAGCATGCATCTGAAACTAAATCATCTATAGAGTTTTATAATTAGAGCATGTTTGCAATTCTGCTTGCATGTTGATATGGCCTGGCATGGCACCATCATTTCTGAAATTCTGGCAGCCTTTTCCTTCTACAACTGGCAATTTGCTCCTGATAAGCCATGCTTCAGTTGAGAGTTTAGATTCAGGCTGCCAGTCCTTTGTCAGTTCAGACAGATATAAAGGTATCACAAATTATTTATGCAATAAACAGTAGGTGCTACATTTATTTCCACTATATTTACATAGTTAAACATCTTCGCTCAATATTAAAACTAAAGTTCTAAAATAAACTGCAAATAGATACATCACTGCAGTAAAACCAGTAAAAGTGTCATACCAACAATCTTTAAGTCAACGTGCTATCTAATACATGACAATTTAATACAATAATCATTTGCAGTTTACTTGATAAACTCTGCATTTCCTTTTAAACCACAATAAATGTGTCTTTTTCCTATCTTGCATGTATAAATAATATTTTGGCCTGTTTTTCATTAGTCATCTCAATTTGATCAATTTTCATATGTTGTTCGAAAATGTATATCACTATATGCACATTAGTTATAAGCATTGTAATCATCTTTCCCAGTGGGAACCTTTGCAGACATTCATTTTTTTTTTACTTTGAATTTTAGTAATTTTATTTTTTTGCTTCTTGTTGTTTATTTAAATTGTTTTCCAACATACATTATGCTTCCCTCCTTTCAATTATAGTTTTCCATGCAAAGCCATATGTAGTTAAAAAAAACTCAATATTTTTTTAAAAAGAAACATTTAAATCAAAGGAATTATGTAAACAGTTTTCAAATATCTTTCTTGTAAAAATCTATCTTACATCTATGAGGAGTCATTCACTCTGGGACGCACTCAAACATTCACACAGAGCTTGGGCTGGAAGGTGGTTGCAGAGTTGAAACCTTTATGACTTGAGCACCTCTGACAAGGAGTGCATCTACCAGAAGACATATTTATGTGCAGCATAGATTTAATTTTTTTTTGTTTCCTCCCCTTCCTCAAATCACATCACAAAAGGAATTCTGTCCTAGAATCTGGGCTAGTTATTTTTATATAGGTGCTTTTCATTTCCTCTGAAGTTCTTTGACATCATGGGCCTGATTTTTAAAAAACTTGCTTTCAATGCAAGTGACCAGCTACACTCAGAGCAGGTCTTTTGGAATCTGGTCCATTTAGCAAGCCTATTTATATATAGGCCTTGCACCAAAGTAAGTCATTTCAACTGAGAACAGGTCTTTTGAAATCAGGGCATTCAAGCTTTCACATTCTTCACTATATCAGTAGATATATATATAGCTAGCCAGATATAGAGATGGACAGAAAGACAGACAGACTGACAGGTGGACATACCAGCCCTTGGATCAGGCAAACTTAAAAAAGAGGGAGAACATGGGAAGAATGCAAGACTCATTTTCCTGTTCTTTACAGCTGATTGTCATTGCAAGATTCCAACAGCCTCCCATTGATAACAGTTTGAACACTGATCAATGGGTCAGTGAGAAAGAGTAGGGTTCCCCACAAAAAACATTGCACCTCTGAATAAAACACTAAACAACATGGATACGGTCAATAGGTGGTGTATTTCTTCTTAAGGAAAATACTGTTAAACAGACTTTAAAACTCAGGAAATATTGGTGAAATTGTTCAAGTTGAACAATGTGAATGTTCAAATCCAAACACTGATAACATTAGTCTCCGGCAGACTAAGTCGGTTGTAAGTTGGGCAAGAATGTTTTCTTCTCCTCAGACAATAGTTCTCTAGAAAGGTTTGTTGCAAACATAACTGGTGCAAAAACAATGGCTTTGCCTTCAGCGCTAACAAATGTAGCATAGTACATTTTAACAAGCAGGTGTTCAGTGGCACCTTATACTTTAAGGGGAAATCATTTAAGATAGCATCGGTTATTAAACACCTAGGTACAATCATTTATGGGGATTACTTTTCTTGACCAGTGGGTTACCACAGTGGTATGAAAAGCCTTCAGTGTAACCCAAATAATACTCAAAGAGCATCATTATTATCCTATTATTACTTTCAGTGTTTGTCCAGTCATAAAGAAAGGTGTTGGTTGTATGTCTAACTGTGTTTTTCTTAGTGTGGACATGACCAAGCTCACATAAGACATCATATGTCTTTGTGTATAGGAAACATTTTGATAGAGGTTTGGAGTGGATATGTTTAGTATGTGTTCATCTTACTTGGCTTTTTGTTGGGGTACTGATGTTTTGCTTTTTTTATTGATAGTCATTTCAATTGCTGATCATACGTGTGCAGTGACCGTGACTCTGTTATGTAGAGAGTTTTCCCTTCTTCTCCTTGATAGTACCATGGAGTTGGTATACATAAGACTGTACAGGTATGGGGTTCTTGTTCCCTACATGGGAGTACAGGTAGGCTTGACCCCTCCATGCATGAAGCATTGTTACATGAATGTTTAAGGGGAGGGTGCTTTAATTTCCGATTGTTCTTTTTTGTTTAGTGATTTAGTGTAGTCAGTGATGTGTGCAAACATGTATTTGTGTTCACCCTTTGATTCTGTCTTTGTGTGTATGTGTGTGCGTGCGTGTGTGTGTGTGTGTGTGTGTGTGTGTGCTATATAGTTTGGGGTTTATACACTGAAAAATGCATTATCTATATAGTTATCTATCATATATATCTACATCTCTCTATATATATATTGAAAGAGATTCTGTGTGTGTGTGTGTGTGTGTGTGTGTGTGTGTGTGTATATATATATATATATATATATATATATATATATATATATATATATATATAAAATAGAAAAAAATATTTATTTATTTATTTTGAAACCTTGGGATTGTCATTATTTTGAGTAGTGATCTTCCAAGGTTTTATATGTTTTGGGTTCAAATAGCAAAGAGTTGATTAAACAAAACATGATTATTCATAGTATTTTTTTTAAATTTTATGTTCCCAGAGATAACCATGGTTTCCAAAGCTTTAGGGCTTTGTAGCAAGATTAGTCTTTTAGTCATCTCAGCTCGAGCTGACTGAAACTTTGGCTGAATGAGCTTTGGAAACTGGCTGGCTGTTATATCCTTGGCAGGATATAACCCATACAGCTAGGGCTACTGCAACCGTGATCATCTGAACAACTGCTGTTATGGAAAGTTTAACATTCACTTCTGTACTCATCTTGATAACATTATAATCACATGAAGTATTTCTGAAACAATTTACTTTGAGAATGCAGTATTCTATACAATGGAAGGCACATACCATAGTTTCAGCTTCATGCATGGAATCTAACAAAGGAAATATCATTCAAGGGTTTCTTAAGAATACATGCAAATGGGAGTTTCTGTCATACTTATAGAGTGCTTTCTGATCTTTGTGGAAGGCTAAGAAGACCTGTAAGCAAAAATGCATGCGTTTGGTGTAGTCTACTTTCTAAATTTTGTGTGGTATATTTAGCACAAGAAAGGGTAGTGTTTGGCTTATATAAATGATACATTATGGTCTATTTTCAAAGTCCAGATTGCTTCTTCCAAATAAATGTTCAATGAACTGATTGTAATTTGACAGTTGAAGCCCTACCTAAGTGTAATTCAAGCAATATTCGCTAACAACACCAAGAAAAGTGCAATAATTTACATATTGATTCCCTGATTATAAGCTTTAGCTGATTTATTTATTTTGCTGTGCTTATCTGCTTAACTTCATAATACAACAAAAAATTATGCTTACCCAGTGATTTTAATTGTAATTTGAATTGGTTTATGCTTCTTTCTTTCCTTATACCATCAACATGTACTAGACATTACCAGTGAACTAAACCTGGTATGACATTGATGTCACAGTTACTGCTGTTTTATTGACATGCATTGGTGAAGACAATATTTAAATGCACTGAAAACAATATATACTCAGGGATAATACTGATATAGTGAAGTACAGAACCTAATTAGTAATGTAGGCAGTGATGAAACCCAATGTTTTAACAAAGGAAACCTGCTGCTTTAAAAGACAGTATGCTTCAAAGGATGTATAGTAGCTCTGCAAATATTTATTTGGAGTGTACCTTCTTATGCCATATCCAAAAACATATTTTTCTGGTGGTGGTTAAATTATTAAACATTTTTTTGTGGTTTAGCTTAAATGGTTAAAATACTAAACAAAAGCTTATTTATACCTTTGTTAATCTTATCAATCCCCATTATGCTGACAATTAATGCCTATAAAGGTGCTTCATGAAAATGATCTTTGTTAATTGCATGCTTTGATTTTTAACTGGCACATTGACATTTTCTTGTACTGAGTTTCATTCCTGTCATTTGCAGTATAATGTTGTTTACCTTCGTCCAGTAATATCTTTTGTCACAAGCTTCATTTGTATGAAAAATCTGGCAATGGCCATAATATCATTGTATATTTTGATTTGTACTTAATTATTTATGAAATGTTATTGTGTTGGCTAGGTGATGCCTTGTTCCTCTTGTTTGGTAATGGACAAGGAAGGTGGCATCAGACTCCGGACCTAATGAAGAGAACTGTATATAGTTTGTTTTTATATGTAAATAGTTTGAATAATGACACCTTCCTGAGGAAACTGTGTGAGCAGGAGCTGCAGTTTGGGTCAGAAATAACATGTATTTATTACTGATCACATCTCTTTTTACACTTAGCATCAGAACACTCCTACCCATGAAACACTCTGTACATATCTTTTTTTAAAGGCTATTAAACTTTGATTCACATTTCCCTCACAGGAGACACTTTATGTAACACAAGTGCCTGTTATATACCAGTTAATTAGAAATATACTGCTTTTGGTATAGGCCTTTAATGGTTGGCATTCCCCGTACGTTTATTGAGATGCATTTGCCAACTAGGTGAATGACTTAAGTATTTTGATTTTGAACGGTAAACTCTTAAATCAGATATCTTTTGGTGCACTTTTTTCAAAAAGCTTCTACATGAAAGATCACAAATTCCTTAAGTTCTCAACTCCCCAAAACTCATCCCACTGAAAACTACATAAAAACACATTTTCAGTATTTTTTGCAGGGGTGGGGGCAAGCTCCCCTGCACTTTAAGAGAAGAGAGGGGCAAATACCTGGAAGTGGCATTTAGTGCCTGCACAATTTCCCAACAATGCTTTTCAACTGAAATGCCAGCATTGTCAGGGAACTGAGTTTTGTGGAGTTAAGGCTCAAGGAATTCACGTTTGAGCATCAGTGTAATGGGTTAAATGTTATTGTAGCTGTAAGCAGTCTCATGTCAGACTGTTTTGGTGATTATGGTTTTCCAGTTGCAATGCTATTTTATCAACAAATGCTCACATCTACTTAGCTTCCTGAAGCAACTGAATGTGGTAGAATTAATTCTGTTACAAACTGTACAACTGCCAGTTACAATTGTTAATGGGGAGTTGACCATTGTTTGAATTTATGTGTATCTTGTGAATGACAAAATATGTTTACATGGTGTAAAAATGAGGAAACATTTATGAGTATTGTAGATGGGGGATACTTATCTGCAGGTCTAATAAAATTTACATCACATCTACTCTATTAAGACTCATTTGTACTGACTGACAAGTTTGTTTTTGCTATGCTTCCCTTGGGTCATCTGGATATGGTAGTTGATTAAATGCAATGGGTAAATAATAAAATCTTCAGGAAGAAATGTACAATTTCTTTTAATGTTCACTTCCCCAAATGCACAAATGAATATTTTCATATTTATATGTAGTGTGTGGTGTCAGAAATCATACAAAGACTGATTCCAGTGTGCGTATGTTTGATTCTTGCCACAAGTAGCCATTTGCGATTGTCTTATTTTTTCTTTCATTTCTAGTTTATTTTATTTCTCAGACTGATATTAACTAAAACATTTAACATCTTATATTATAATGCTTTTAAAATAAATTGTCACAGGGGATATGTCAATTTCTCATTGAAGGCTAAGTATATTGCAGCACTTTTGTGAACATCAAATTATTACCAATTACCACCTGCAGAAAAGATTGTGTAGTTCACATTCCACTGGGGAGTGGGGTAATATTCTACTAATGAAAACTCTCTCTCTTAATACATACAGAACAAGTCAGACTTTTCCCAGGTTGCAATGTCTTTTTCAGTTTGCTTCTGCTTGCCTGGCTTCTGACTACTTCCCCCGGATTTACTAATCATCTGTGCAGGACTAGCTTAGTCCTGCATGGAAGCGACCATTTAGGAGCAGGATGGCAGCACGCCATGCATATTAATGAGATGAGCTGCCTGAGCTTCTAGGCTTACATGGAATGTGTAAGAGTACAGGAGGCATGTCTGAGAGCAGAGCTCTCAGAATAAACACGCCCTCGCAATGTAGAACAGCAGAAAGGGGTATGCAATGAGTGAGACCGCTCACAGTTGACCGCATATCCCCACCAACAGTCCCCCTTGTGTATAACAGCAACAGAATGTAGACATAAAATGAAGAAACACTTTTATTTTTAATCTGATTACAGCTAACCATAGGTGCACGGGTGTGCCCATTGCTTAACTATGGTTAAAGCAGCTCAAAAGGCTAAAGAGGATAACATGGAAGATATATGCAAATGAAGCAGCATAGCAATAGTGTAGTGGGCAGAGCATTCACCTTACGAGCAGACATTTCTGGCTCAAGTCCCACTGCAGCACATTCCATTTTACATGGCAAAGCACGTTATGACCAATATTGTTGTTGCATAACCCACTTAATAACATATATTTATGAACTGGAGTACTGCAGCAAATGCACATGTGAAGTGTCAGTGTCATAATGAATAAGGCACTAGCAAGCAGGTTTAGGCACAAATAAGCAGTAGTAAGCATATTTAAGCACTAGTAAGTGGCCTTAAGGCCGTTTGCCTGGCAGTAAGCAATGCCTACACTGGCTAAGCAACTATAAAGCTAACTCTCTGTAAGCAGATGTAACGGCAAGTTAGCAGTGCTTACCGTCATGCAAACCTGCTTACAACTGCTCAAAACTGCCTAATCCCTCTGTATCCAATAGCCCTTGTTCTGCCTATCAACAAAATAAACAGCCATGCCGGTCTTGAACCCAGGACCCTACACACCATAATCCCAGTAGTTATCCACCAAGCCATCACAGAAGTACAGAAGAATGAGGTAGTAGCAAACAAGTTCTCACCATAGTACAACCAAACTTAACCTGTGAAAAGCATCATTATACAGTCATATGTGCCATAACTCAATACAGAGCATAAATATGTCAACTGGAGTACAGCAGTAAGCCCAGAAGTGAGGTGTAATTGTAATAGAATGTGGAAGTCCCCAATAAAACACAAGGAACCCACAGAGTGTACATACACTTCAATCAGGGATACCGGGCATACATATAAGGTGTAATGAATAATAACACAATGCCAAGAAGGCATTATAATGAAAGTCTAATGTAAGCAATGCTAAACATTGCACAGGCCATCTTAGGAGGTGTGAGCAATGTGAGGACCATCTAACTTATTGTGCCCAGTGGTATACCCCTTTAAACAATGCCAGCCTTAGGTAAACAGGTTTGCCGATAGATTAGCCTTTTCAAAATGGCCAATCACAAAAAAGTGCGGGAAATCAGCCCTACTTAAACCCAAGAGGCGGGAATACATCTCATAACTGGTTGTAGCTTCCCCTTGCAGGTATTATGGCAGTAAGGGGAGAAGGAGTACACTTCCAGGCACAGTGCTGATGTATCCAGGAGTCCAAGGTCATGGCAGAACTCCTAGTTAAAGACCATGCTCAAAGACTGCTGCAGGGCCAGTACCAGGCCTCCAAATATAAGGTGGAGGTCTGGGACCAATTTTGCCCATGACCTCACCAGTGCCACTGGCATACCCCAAACTGGTGAGCAGGTCAGTCACCACTATGCCCACCTGAAGTGGTGGAAGGGGGACCTCTTTGGGGGAGTGGCTCCAAGAGGCTAGAGGTCAGGGGATGTTCCAGACATGTGTAAGTATCACCCCAGTATGTGTGTAATAATGGCCAGCTCAGATATATCATGGATAGGTATGACTAAATATTCCTCTTATTTCCCCCACAGCTGCAACGGAGCAGGCTGCAAACCAGGATGCCCACATCAGCCACCTGGTGAGGTTGCAATGTGAGGCAGGTCAGTATTACTCATGCATTTTCTGTCATAGGAAATAAAAATAAAAGTAGGAGTAAATTAATTGCTAGTATAAAACCTAGAGAATATGGCAGGAAGAGTCTCATATTGTTTGTATGTCAATAAAAGTGTAATATCCTGACAAAACAGGTCCAATTGCTGGACTGCATGTTTATATTCTGGTATCATATGGTAATGTAGATTTGCAATCATTTAATAGTACTGTTGTATTAAGCACTCTGTTACCCACGCCATGCACCATATAGGAATGCCTGTATATGACAGGTGTAATCCCCAGAGGCCATTTAGTACAACTGAGAGACACATAGACAGTAAACAGGGAAAATACAGACAACAAAATCCAAATAGCACTTGCAACTGAGATGTGAACTGTTGTTTTTTTAGCACACACAGCCACGGTTCGAATCCTGCCAGTGGTAGTAGTCTGCATACAGAATCATACCCCACAACTGTACAGATATGTCCATAATGTCTATTAATGTTGCCCATATCTATTGCCTATCAACCTGTCCCCCTGGGAAATCAGTGGGATGATCCCAGATGTATAGGCAGAAAACAGGAAATACAACTGATTGACATACATCTATGACAACAAACCTGGCACACTAGCAACTTCCCAATACCTTATGTGACTAAGAAGCCACGTATGTCCCATTTACACCCCAACTTGTTATGCTGTGGTCAGAGTGTGTGCGGTAACAGAGTGAGATGTATGTGTATAATGGTAATGTGGAACCTGGTACTGTGTGTGGGAACATTCAGGTAGTGCTAATAAACATTCCTCCCACAGGTCTGTCAGATACCAACACTGTGCCCAGAAACAAAAGAATGATATGCAGTTGCTCTGAATAATGAGGTATTATACATCACTGTCACCCACACTGTCTAACAACATATAACTGTTTAGGACATCTGTATAAGAGTGTTGTTATACAAGGTCAGAATGCATAAGCACAGGAGATTAATAAGACAGAAAGCAGATTACGGATATACAGCAATGTCAATATAGCAGACACAACTGTGATGGACAGTGTTTAAGTTGTAGCAGACACAGCCATGATCTGAATCCTGGAAGTGGAATTAGACTGCATACAGATTCATACCCTACATCTATACACATGAGGCCAGAATGTCCAGTGTATGTGCCCATATCTGCTGCCTGTCCCCCTGTCCCCCTGGTAAGTCTGTGGGATGATCCCAGATGTGTAGGCAGCAAACAGTGAATACAAGTGATTGTCAACAATCATGACAACACACCTGTCACTGCAGCAACCCCCAAAACTGTTAAGGGAGTAATATTTCAATTGTTTTCTATCTACACTCCCATGTTGTCAAGCTGTGACCAGAGTGTGCATAGTAACAGACTGAGATGTATGTGCATAATACTAATGTGTAATCTGGAACTTTGTGTGGCAACAGTCAGGTAGTGCTAACAAACATTGCTCCCACAGGTACATTGGATATGAACACTGTGCTGAGAAATACAGACCATTATAACCTGTACTGGTACGGTTCACCCTGGTATTGTAAGGAATTGTGAGTGTCGCAGTTTCTCTGAATAATAAAATATCACTGGTCACGGTCACCCACACTGTGCTACATAATATAACTGTGTAGGAAAGCATGTATATGTCTGTGTCAGGTCACTAAAGGTGGAAGAGGGCAGTATTCTAGATATGTCCCGGCACACCACAATGTGGTCAACACATGGTCAGAGTCTGTGCAGAAAGAGTTGGATAGCTATGTGCAAAACAACAATCCAAAATCCGGGTGTATGTGTAGAAACAGTTAGTTAGTGTTAAGAAACATTCCCTCCACAGGTATACCAGGTAAGAGGGGTTTACTGCAGGTAAATCTGGTTCATGTGTAATGATGACGACAGCCATATAACTGACCAAATCAAGGCTATAGGGCAGTGTAGTAAGACCTGTAAGGTACAGATAACAACACTGACTAGGAAAGTAATGTGGACTACTGGAATATACTAGTTGTTAATTGACACACCCCCCCACCATATTTCCAACAATAATCAACATACCCACCTCAACTGGTATGTACTGACTCTGATAATGTGCATTTGTTTGATAAATAATTTCATGGTTCCCATGCATGTGCTATATGGAATAATTCCAACATTGGTGGCATGGTGCCATCAATGTGCCTGGATGCTATTCTTATCACCACTGTGGTCCCATATATGCATGTGTTCTGTTTGCTATGCAACTGTTCCATATCTGGTGTCTGGGTTAATGGGAATTTCTATGCATGCTGTTATACCTAACCATGGAATGTGTTGACTATTACTAACCCATATATGATGATGAAATCTAAACACTATAGCACACTTGGGAAGGTTGGTCCCAGCAGACCCTCCTGTCCAAACTCAGCTGGCCATGGCACTGGGCATCAGCATGTCTGGGGCCCAACCCCAGACCTTACTGTCCATAGGTCCTGCACCACCTTTGGGTGGAACTGCCTCAGAGGATGGGGCCCACCCCCCCGGGAGTGGGCGCGGACAGGCACTTGTCACCCATCGCCAGGTTGAGGTCATGATTTGTAGAGCAATCAACGAGCAGTTCGGTGATCTTCTACGCCAGCTCAAGGGCCCCATGTCATGATTAGAGAGTCAGCCTGGCAATGCGGCTCAGCCCCCAGCACAGCCACCTTCGGGGCTGTGAAGGTGCAGTGGTGATTCCCATGGGTGGGGACCTCAATCCCACTGTTACTACTAGGGGGCTTGTGGGCTTCCGATATCCCAACACCCCTCCCCATCAAGGTGTTTGCCCCCCACATGTGTCATATACCGCCCCTGTATGCATCTTGTTTGTCTTTTTTGTTAACCTACCCAACCTACCTACCTCCCTAAATATACCTACCCCCCTCCCAAACATCCCACTCTCACCTGAAAAAAAGAAAAAAAGGTCAATCTGTTCCCACAAAAAAATCTCACCCCATACATAGCTGTCCATTTCACACGTGTCCACTGGACACATGTAATCTGGTCTAATTGTCATCACAACTTATTGTTGTCCTCACACCTCTCCCAGGGGTTTGAGTGTCCAAATCGTTCCCCAAATTCAGTGTGTATTCACAGCTGTTGCTGTACAAGAAATGGGCAACTATGGACCTTCCTGATACCCTTCCTGCACATCCCTATATATTTTCCCTACTGTATTTCCCTCTTTGTGCCCCTTTTTCACCACTTTCCTATCAACCCTTTTTTCTTTTCTTTTAAAGAAGTTAGCACGGGGTAAGTGGGAGTAAGCACTTTTAAGCAGCAGTAAGAGGGTCTAAGCCTGTTTGTGTGGGGGGTAAGCAATGCCTACACTGGTTAAGCAATTTAGAAGCTAACTGGGTATAAGAAACTGTAACCAGAAGTTAGCAGTACTTACCTCCATGCAAACACACTCAAATTCACTTACAACTGCTTTAAAGTGCCTTAATCACTCTGTATCCAACTACCCTTGATCTGCGCAGCAACAAAATAAACAGCCTCTGCAAGGCTCAAACCCAGGACCCTGCACACCATAGACAAAGTGATTTATCATTAAGCCATGCCAGATATACATAACCCTGATGTTTTCATCAACATGTCATCCATCCCAGTCATTCAACAGTACAGAGAATGTATTCCAAGCATGTGTGTGTGTAAATAAATTAATATCTAAACATATATATATATATATA
The DNA here is from genome assembly GCF_019279795.1 of Protopterus annectens. Classification (NCBI taxonomy): domain Eukaryota; kingdom Metazoa; phylum Chordata; order Ceratodontiformes; family Protopteridae; genus Protopterus; species Protopterus annectens. The sequence goes on along the minus strand of NC_056751.1, from coordinate 682,819,044 downwards.
TATATATATATATATATATATATAGATATGTCGAATTAAACCAAGAATATCACAGTCCACAGCACACAGGATCCGAGTTTAAGTAATCCAAACAGCAGGCAATAAATCAAGTTTGTGGAAACAAAAAAGCCTCTGAGGGTAAGGTACCTGCTGAACGCCAAAAATCAAAGTTAAGTAGAAAAAAGCTGCAGGTACTCCACGACAAACGAAGCCAACCAGTTTCTTTAGAAAAACACTGCTTTAATCAAATGAGTAAGCGCTTTCACATCTATACAAGATGCTTCATCAGACTTCAAAAAGCAGAACAAACAACCAGTTTAAAACCATTACAGGTCATCCATTAGACCAATGATGCATCAGGTGCAATAATTCAATCTATCACCATGGAAACAATTATACAAATTGAAAATGTTAAAACATTAGAATGTTTGAATGCTTCAGTATATTCGAAGAATTTTTATACTTTAATATATTCAAAAAACTCTCAAAATACTACTATAAAAGCCCTATAAAAACACTAATAATACTAATAAAACACTGATAAAAACACCTAAAGATGCACTGATGTATCTTTATACTTATTATAATATAAAATGGTGAAATAAATGAATACAAATATAATTGTAAGAAAAATAAAAACTCTTTAGTGTGGTAATGGGCGATCAACAAGGAAAGGTTTCAGGCTGACCCTATCATTGAGACCATGTCCCAAGTCAGCTCGCAGCCTGATGATCCACTTCCCTTCTTCCCTTTCTGTGAAACCAATGACATTCCCCAATCTCATGGTGGTGTGTATAAGCTCCAAAACCATAAACATAAAATTATGTGTGGTGCCATGAGTCAAGCCATGTCTCGCTAGGGCGTTGTTCTCATTTTCCCTGTTGATGGCATACAAGTGCTCTCTTATCCTCTCCCTGAGGGTCCTATTGGTTTTCCCCACATAAAAACTGTTACATTTCTTACAAATAGCTAAATAAATTAGGTTCCTAGTCTTACAATCAGCATAATGACTAAATCTGTATGTTACATTAGAATCTGGATGTATAAAGATATCACTACTATTAATAAATGCACACTGATTACAACTGAGACAGGGAAAGGTGCCCTTCCTAACTGATAAAGGTTTGTTAGTGATATTCCTTTCATAACAAAGCACATTTCTGATGGATTTGATATTTTTATAACAGAACGAAGGGACAGAACCTACTAGATCCTTCAACCTGTCATCCAGTTGTAATATCCCCCAGTTCTTTCTAATAACATTGGTTATACTTTTATTTCTGTTAGTATAAGTGACAACCATTCGTTTATTATTCTTCTTAGCAGGTCTCTCATCTATAGCTGTTTCTGTCATATTCCTTCTAATGTATGGTAGTGCCATGCCTTCACGCTCTACATTTTGTAAAGTGGACAAATCCGTATCATGATACCCTCTAGCTGAAAAATCTTCACGTAAATGTATTAATGTCAACGCAAAATCAGAATCATTGCTGACTAGACGTGAACGTGTGGCTTAATTCTTAATGATATTTCTATGAATGTGTGGGGGATGCATACTATCTCGATGTAAATATGCATTTCGCCTGCAAGGTTTCCTATATATGTTTGTGTCAAGTCTACCTTTATTCTTAGTGAGAGTAACATCTAGAAAATTTATGTGTTCAGCTGAAGTCTCACCTGTTAGTTTCAAAAATGTGGTTGTATTGTTCATGTAACCAATAAACTCTTCTAGAGTTGACAAATCACCACTCCAAACAAAAAAGAGGTCATCTACGAACCGCTTATAGTTCTTAACAAAGCTGGAGTATAAATCATGTTGCAATATGTACGTTGATTCCCAATATGCCAACACTAAATTGGCATAGGAATTCGCGCACGGTGTACCCATCGCCACTCCCATAGTTTGTAAATAATATTTATTGTCAAATAAGAACACATTATTCTCTAGAACCACTTCCATTAACATGGTAATTCTCATAACCTTGTTAGTAGCCATCCCTTCATTTAACAGAAACAATCTCAGAAATTCAATATCTATGTCATTCGGTATGCTCGTAAATAGAGACTGAAAGTCTAAGGTCACCAAAATGTCAGTGTCAGAAAATATGTTCGTATCTGCACTACATTCCACTAAAGATTCAAGAAAGTGCTTGGTGTCCTTCAAGATGGAAGAATGAGAATTGACAAAAGGTCTCAACTGTTTCTCGATGTAAATGGATATGCTCTCAGTTAACCACCCTTTCCCTGACACTATAGGTCTTAGGGGGGGATTCACCAGAGTCTTATGTACTTTAGGGAGGCCTCTTATTACTGGTACTAGAGGTTTCTCTATCAAGCAATACTTATACAAATCTTTATCTATGATATTGCATAACAGCATGTCATATAACTCAGCATGCACATCTCTAATCACCTTATTCAGTTCATACAAATGTATGACTCTCTAAGTGTCAACGTCTGATAACATATCTAACATCTGATTTTTATAAGATAAACTATCAAGTAACACTGTCGCTCCCCCTTTATCTGCTGGGCGGATTACTATAGACTCATTGCCTTGCAAAGACTTCAATGCTGATGTTTCACTAAAGGTTAAATTGTGAAATTCAGATTTAAAATCATGTTGTCTATATAAAGCAAAAAAATAATTCGTACAAGCTCTCTCAAAGGTGTCAATAATTGGATTCAACTCAGGTATAAATGTAAATGGTTTCCTATAACCATAAGGTAAAGCTGTTCGAGTAGTGTTATCATTCTTAAAATATAAATCTAATGCTAATCCTCTCGTAAAATTCTTAAGCTCCACAATTAAATTGCTGATATCCATACCTTAGGTACGAATGATAAACCTTTTTTTAACACATTGTTTTCAGCCTCAGATAAAACATAACATGATAAATTAATTACCAGTTCATTAGATCTGTCCTGTGTGGTTTCTTGTAATTCTCTGGCACCTCGGTCGATTGTTTGCGTTTTTTCCCTTGATAATGGGGGTGCCAAGCATTCTGTTTCAGTCCTTGAAACGATAAAGGGAAAGATAAACTAGTGCCAGCTTCTACAGCTGATGAAACGCCAGCTTCAGGATTTATTGTAGTTTTCCTTTTTACTGCTGGACCAAAGCCACGCATATCAACTGTTGAAGTGTTATTAGGTGCTGCGATGACACTGTCGGTGCCAACGTCGTGTTCGTTGACGCTCTGTTGTAATAAATATAAAGCTTTCTACTGTTTCACATCACTGCCTGATAACAATAACAACAACAACAACAAGAAGAGCCACAAAAGGTGAGAAAAGAACAAGGGAACCTATACAAAATTGCACTAGATGGTCACACATTATAACCGTGCTCTTCTCATTTTTAGAATACTGCTAATGTTTAGGACCTCATTCATACCAGGAGGGGTACAGATGTGAAACAGTAGAAAGCTTTATATTTATTACAATTTTACTGTAAAAAGTTTGATTTATTTATCATTTTTTTATTTATTCCAGTTTTTGGGACAAGAAAGGTGATTGAATTTTAATTTCAATCTACAACAAACAGTCAACCACTTTTAATTTTAAACATTATTTTAATTTATGACGTACTTCGTGAATTTAGCACTGTATAAGGCACTTTACATGGTATCATTACCATTATTGACTATATTAAGAAGTATTTCTTACAAAAAAATGCATGATTTAAACTGAAAAACTGTTTTACCTTTGCATTATGTTTTTAACACAGCAAGACCAAAGGTATTAGCTTGTAATTGATGGGTGGAGTTACCACTTAATTGAACTGGTTATTTAAACTGATGTGTAAAGGATAGCTTTGTTTTTTGCCTTGAAAAAGCCTAGTAATACACTGGGTGAAAGCGCTTGGCTTACCTGTGTTGCTGCTCTATTTAGAGATGACTACGTGTGCTGTTTTGGAAATAAAAGAAACTTGATTTATTGCCTGCTGTTTGGATTACTTAAACTCGGATCCTGTGTGCTGTGGACTGTGATATATATATATATATATATATATATATATATATATAAATATATACATATATAACATGTATGAACATATATTCATGCTAATGCCTACATCAGCACACACATATATATATATATATATATATATATATATATATATATATATATATATATATATATATATATATATATATATATATATATATGTATATATATATATATATATATATATATATATGTCTACACCTATATGTCTACATATACACAGAAAGTTACATATATGTAAGCAGATATATATCTATGTAGCTATATACGGACATAGTTATATATATGTAAGCAGATATATATATATATATATATATATATATATATATATATATATATATATATATATATATATATATATATATCCATATATGTATATATGGACATACATGTGTAGATATCTATGGGAGATTAACTAAATCATATATGTCCACATGCACCGTTAATGGGGTTGAGAGGCCCCAAACAATATACGTCTTGTACAAATAGGTATACCCACCCCCCCCCCACAGCCAAACACGTCCACCCTGCAATATACTACCAAGTGTTGCAGATCCCATAACTGGGTCTTGACATGACATGGGCACAAGATGTTAACAGTACTACATCCCACCTGTATGATGTCAGGCTGGTATTGGTAACATGTCATGCAGTACAGTCTGGCTCCCATAGGAAATGTAAAATGTGGAAACTATCACTATCCCCAGGATACATGTACACAGACACATATATATGCAGATACAGATATATATATATATATAAGCAGATACATATATATATATATATATATATATATATGCAGATACAGATATATATATATATATATATATATATATATATATATATATATATATAATATATTTAAATATATATACATATACATGTGACTACACATACACACTCAGAGATATGTACAGTAAGATACTTACATAGTAGGTGCACATAATATGGAACAGCCACTATGCCTACAGTAACTCCCTAACAACTGGACACTGGATGAGCCACCCATACAAATTATATTTGTTGCCTGCAACATATACCCACAGAGAGTTCATAGGATAAAACACCACACACAGGTTTGCAGAAATGGAAAATCTTTATTTGTGTACTATTACAGATTTATATGCCATATCATATAGCTGTTCAGACACTGACATCCATATAAACAGAGTAATGCAACTGTGCAACAGTTATACTAATACAGTAGTCTGGAAAGGTCCACAACTGTTGCTGTCCAGGTCAAGCTCTTCAAATCATACAATAGTAAAGACAGACTGGGCCACAGGATACCGCACAATCAACAGTAAGTGATGTAGGTGTATAGTTCAGCAGCCTATATCTACACTCTGTATGCAATCACTAGGTGGTAAAGACTTCAGTTGACCAAAAACCTCAGCTTTGGCTGGCTAAGAACTTGCTGTATTCAACTGGATGTATAAGAGAATTTAAGTACCTTTATCTGCTCTTTTTATTTCAAAAAAATACAGTATTTAAATTGATTTTAACTGTGTGGAAGGAATATTAACTGAACTAGAAGTTAGTCAGTGTTTGCTGAATTTTGTTATTTGCTAGTAATTACAGGTGTGGGGGTAGCCACATTATTTGATTTCCTGTCCTTGCTTATTTAAGTGGTACAGAGTGAAATATTTTCTGCTTAAAAACCTCAGCTTTGGCCAGCTAAGCACTTGCTGTATTCAACTGGACGTATAAGAGAATTTAAGTACCTTTATCTGCACTTTTTAAAAAAAAAATACAGTATTTAAATTGATTTTAACTGTGGCAGGAATATTAACTGAACTGGAAGTTTTGACTCTGCTCTTCAGTTAGTCCCAGCCACCCTCCCTGTTTTTGTTTTGGTGTTAATCTTAGTGGCCTTGCAACTGCCTGCCCCTCTTGTAAATTTGTGTTTGGATACTCCTTCTGGGCCCATCTCATTTGCTCACTCAACTGAGTGCAGTGAGATCATATTCTGATTTCAGGCACTCCTACTGTGTACAAAGAGAGCATCTGGGAAACAGAAAAAAAAAATTTAAGCTTGTTTCCTGCCTTTCCTGTTAAGTGGTATAGACTATTTGCAGGCTTCTGAGCCCCCAAGCCCTTCTGTGTTGGAGGGAAGCCTTCTAGCTTATTTTTTTTTCTTATAACTAGCCAGTTTTCTAGTTTCAGCACTCAAATATGTTTCTTTTATCTCGGCACTTGTTCAGAAAAAAAAAAAATAAATTCATCTGCTTTTACTGTACTTGTGTTTCTACCTACTTTTTTTTAATTTTTGCATCATCTTAAAAGTACTCAGTTGTATTTATTACTGCTTGGTGTAACTCATTCTAAGCCTTTTGGTTTAAACACTTGGGCTTCGGACCAGTTGTTTTGCACTGAGAGGGTTTGTGGTCTGCACTGTAGTGGAAGAACAGGTAGCTTACATCCTTCTAGGTTGGGAACTGCTGATTGAGGGCTCAGTGTCTGTTATTCTAAAAGTGTATTAATTCTGGTTTAAGTACGTGGGCTTTCAGGCCAGTTATTTTACATTAAGAGGGTTTGTGGTCTGCACTCTTGTGGGAGGAGAGGCTGGACTCTGCCCTTCTGAGCTGGGAATTTCTGGTTAAAGGCTTATAGTGCATGCATATCTGAACTGCTTCTTACTGAAGTTGGTGCGCCTTGTTTGCTGTGGCATAGACTGGATTCAGGCCTTCTGGATCTAGCTTTGTTTGTGTAACTTGAGCACTAATCCAGGCATTCTCTAAAGTATTCAATTGTATTTATTACTGCTTGGTAGTAACTTGATTAAAGTGTAGCTATCATTCTAAGTCTTTTGGATTAAGCACTTGGGCTTCAGACCAGTTGTTTTACATTAGGAAGGTTTGTGGCATGCACTGTGGTGGCAGGACAGGTAGCTTTCATCATTCTAAGTTGGGAACTGCTGATTGAGAGCCCAGTGTCTGTTATTCTTAAAGTGTATTAGTTCTGGTTTAAGCACTTGGGCTTCAGGCCAGTTATTTTACATTAAGAAGGTTTGTGGTCTGCACTCTTGTGGAAAAAAAGGCTGGACTCTGCCCTTCTGAGCTGGGAATTTCTGGTTAAAGGTTTATAGTGCCTGAATATTTGAACTGTAGCTTACTGAAATTGGTACACCTTGTTTGCTGTAGCATAGACTAGATACAGGCCTGCTGAATCTAGCTTTGTTTATATGCTTGTTGTTTGTTTGCTTGTTATTTCCCTGGAACACTAATTCCACCTAATATGCGGCTTCTCAGCGCTTCTGTGGATCACTAGTGATATCTGCATTGCTTACTGTACTTATTTCCTTGTTTCACTTGAAAGAAAGTTACTGTTTGTCGTTTTTGCATTTAAGTTACCAGTAACACATTGCACTTAAGTTACCTGGCACTTGCTCACTAAAGCAATTATATAAGTCAGCACTAAAAATTAAAAGCACTACACCCTCACTCCCCACTGGCCCTGGTTTTCAATTATTAAGGAATTCCCAATATTATTCTAGCATGTCCAAAGGTCAGTTGTCAATCTCCTCTCCGGTCCAGCTGGTGAATCTGGGAATCTTGAGGCAATGTTACAACTGCCTCATGTACACAGACAACCCTCTCCTCCTCCCAACAAATTTCAACACATGTGAGAGATGCAACCATATAGCCAAACTGGAGGATAAGCTCTCTCAACTCAGTACTGACATAACCAGTCAGGAGGAGAAGTAAACCACACTCACTAGAATTCCAGTCTCACATAGACCTACCACAACAGCAAACCAAACACATAATCACACAAAAACATACTCGGAGGCTCTAAATAAAGATCTGCCGAAGCAGCAGAGACCTCCAAAGCAGAGACCCAAGCAGCCACTACCCCAAAACAAAACATGTGCAACACATATCTCACAACACCAGTGTGCCAAACAGTCACAGCCCATAAGACTAAACAACACACCTGATACACTTGTAATAGGTGACTCTATCGTCAGGCACACTGACGTCCCGCTCACCAGGCTGAACAAGGAGAGGGTCACGGTGAGCAGCCTGTCGGGCGCTAGGATCCACCACATAACACAAGCACTCAGGTCACTCCAAGGCAAGTACAAATATGACTCAGTCATTGTCCATGCTGGTGTGAATGACTTGAGATGTACCTCCCTGGACTACATGAAAAGAGACATAAAGGAGCTCTCTGAGCATGTAGCCCAGGCCGGTATGACCCTGACCTTGACTAGCATCTTACCCTCACCAAGAATGATGCCACAATATGAAGACAAGATGATCAATTTCAACAACTGGCTTAAGTACTGGTGTCATTCAAAGGGGATCCAATGCCAGTCAGCTTGGGATGATATGCTCGATAAGCCATGATGCTTCGCTAGGGACGGCTTGCACCTGTCACCCCTGGGCTTTCGGATATTGGCAAAGGCTCTTGCTACCCCCATAGTGCCTTTTTTAGGCAAGGCTCAAAAGACAAACCCACCTCCATAGGTATCACAAGGGATAAGAAACTAAGAGTAATGCTACTCAACGCCAGACATCTAAACCTCAAGATGCACGCACTCGAAACTCTCCTTAGCATGGAGAACATCGATATCTGTGCAGTAACAAAAACCTGGTTCAGGGCTCCCGAGAGCACCCCAGCACTACCAGGTTATACCTCATACCATGCTTTTCGGCCCCAAAACTTGGACCGAACCACAAAAGGAGGGGGAGTATCGATATTCATCAAAGTTACCCACACCTCCAGGTTGGTGGCAAAGCACGAAGCATCAGAGACTATCCATGTGCAACTAACAGTGGGTAAAACTGCCTTCCAGTTTATAGCCTGCTACAGACCACCCTCACAAACCCAGGAATCCCACTCGGCCTTCCTGAGAACACTGGAAAATATGAAGGTCTCTCCAAACACCATTATATTGGGCGACTTCAACTACCCAAACATAGACTGGGAGCATGACTCTACTCACAAGGCTTTCTTTAGTTATGTTAGGAACCTGGGTGGTAATTCCCAGATATGCTCAGAATTAGTCCAAAATGACAAAAAATACACCGAACCCACAGACATTGCCAACATCCTAGCTGACAGGTTCAGCGCAAACTTCTCCCCCCCTCCCCACCAAAAGGGCAAATATCTATCCCAGCAGAGTGCTGCCCCCCTGACATTTCAGATGCTCAGGTAAGAGGCACCCTCTCCAAAGCAAAAAACACAGCATCAATGGGACCAGACGGTGTCCTGGGCTGCGTCCTACATGAACTCCAAGAAGAGCTAAACCCAAACATAAAACTACTGTTCAATCTCAGCCTTACTACAGGATATGTGCCCAAAGAGTGGCGTACAGCAACAGTGGTCCCTCTCCATAAAGGTGGTGCCTCAACGGATCCTGGAAACTATCGCCCCATAAGCCTGACTAGCTTGGTCTGCAAAGCTATGGAAAGGATCATCATGGACCTCATAAATAAAGATATTGGGGACCTACAAACACTGGATCCTACCCAGTTCGGCTTTGGTAAGGGCAGATCCTGCCTCTTAAACCTGGTTGATTTCTTTGAAACAGTCACCAAGGCCATTGACGAGGGAAGGTGGTCCACACAGCCTACCTGGACCTCGCAAAAGCCTTCGATACAATACCCCACTCAGGCATTATAGATAAGCTCACCAGCTTAAATATAAACCCCTATGTCACTAGATGGATTGCAAACTGGCTCAAGGACAGAACCCACATGGTTAGAATTGCTGGAGCCATGTCAGGCTCCAAACCAGTTACAATGGTGTCCCACAAGGCTCAGTCCTGGGACCTCTCTTGTTCGGTATATATTTCTCGGAGGTACAGGCCAACACGGAAGGACTGTGGCTGACCAAGTTCGCAGATGACTGCAAACTGGGCGCCATAATCGACTCTCCAGCCGACACAAGCATCCTCCAAAAGGGCCTCATAGAAACATAAAACTGGTGCCAGAGCCATGGCCTCAAGCTAAATGCCAAAAAGTGTATAGTCATCCCCTTTGGCAAAAACAAAGTGCCCACAAATTACCACATAGGTGGTAATCCATTAAGTACAGAAGAAGTAATTAGGGACCTGGGGACCCAAGTTGATAGCAATCTCTCATTTGACAACCACGTGGCCAAAGTGGTTAGAAAAACATTTTATATAGCCCTCCTAATCATGAAGGGATTCACATCTAGATCAGGGGAGGTCATTGTGCCTCTTTACTCATCCCTCATCAGGCCCATAATTGAGTACAATGCCCCTTTTGGGATGTACCTTACCAGACACCTGCAGCAACTGGAAAGACCCCAAAAGTACCTCACCAAGACGATCAAAGGGCTCAAACAGATGCCATATGCTGCCCAGTTAAAGAAACTCCAGCTTTACTCAGTGGCATACCGCCTGTTCAGAGGCGATCTGTGCCTGACGTATAAAGCCATGTCCAACCCGGAATTAATGGACATGCTGTACCTCAGAAAATCCAAATCCCATCAAGCTACGCACTCGAGAGACTTGAACCTCAGCACTGAAATAAATAGGACATGCTGGAGGGACAGATTCATAACCCAGAGGCTCCCTTCACTCTGGAATAAAATCCCAGTCCAGGTTAGGCAGAATCCCTCATTGACTCTCTTCAAGAGGAATCTTGGTGAGTGGATGGGAGATCATAGGTTTACCCCGGGTATCACTTCTGTGTCACTGTTAGACAGAGTCACAGTATACTAACCTCAAAAAGGGCATAGCAAAATAAATTTAAAATGGGTGGCGAAAGCCAAACACATTCTGGCTAGGCTTATAAATGCCCTAGGGCAGATAGCCTAGTATGAACCTATGAACCTATGAACCTATATCTGAGTGTGTATATGCATATCTATGTACATATACACACCCATCTATACATGCTGATATGTATATGTGTAATTATCTGTATAGAAATCTGGATAATCATATGTACATATATATTCACCATATGTCCTGAACATGGGGTGTAGCCCTACCTCAACCCCTATATTCCCAACTTCATAGTGACAGGGGATTTCAGGTATGTATAGCAGGTATATAGTAGGCTATTGCTATGTAATAGGGATTGTCTTCACAGACATGGTGTGTGTGGGAGGTCACATTTGCTTTTCACATGTGCGTCATTGGCTTCTGACAGATATCCTAAGGACATCATAGTACAGTACCGCTGCAAGCATGTAATGCTCCTGTGGACTACGGCAGATATATTGGCCAATAGATTGGACATTCTGACACACTCTGTACAGTCCAGAGGTATACACAGAACCCCTTAGTCCAGAACATGTTGACCAAGCCTCACAATATGGATGTTAGCAGCCATGTAGATGGGTATAACACATAACGACTGGTATACATTCGCCCTCATAGGTTATGCATTCACAAACCCCTGCATGTCCTGACACATGACTACTGGTACAGAGGTGCCATGGCCACATACTACCCACTAGATATTGACATACATCTGTAAAGCATCCCACCGCTCTGTCTGACATACATAACTGTTAAGGGAGGCCTGGCAGCAGTACATCTGGCAAGTATCTGGACATGACATCTCACTGGGTAAGTACAGTAAGCTGCTAGGCATGTAACAAAGCACTGTGCAGGCTACAGGCAGACTGGCTAAACACTGGCCTACATCTCCTATGGGGGAATACACATGCACCTGCATATATAGCAGGCTCTACAAGCATGTCACAGCACAGGGTAAGATACACCTGTGTGAAAGTGCACAACCACAACCAATGTGAATCACAGCCACAGTCACATATGGTAAGCTAGCATAATATTACAGTATATAGACTATCTGTTCAACACCATCCTCATATGTGCCACTCACACACTAACCCTACATATACTGGGCCACCAAACAGTGTGGTCTGATGCCTGTCTGTGGTATGGGACATGTGTGTGTATGGCCCTACAAACATGTAAGCCAATACGGTAAAATACAGTGGAGCAGCATGTAACATCAAATAGGATGGGACCTAGAACGATGGCCAAGGTACATATTAACATTACACATACTGTCAACATTCACCATAAGTATACAGACCTCAGTACTGTACAAACCACAGAATGCCCAGATTATGTCATCAAATATAACCTCTACTGTACATAACATGTAGCAGTCTGATATCTCAGTGGCTTGTTATCAGATATGCTGACACTAATTATGGTGTACAGTACATATGCACCTCTTAAGGCATGACATATGTACAGAGGGTGACAGAGTTGTGGCTGGAAGCACATACACAGGGCCAATATTGACATGTTGCTGTGATAACCTCATACATTTACTGTTGTAACAGGGTTTGTCACAACATATGTCCTATGATGGATATGATGTCAGTAACTGTCACGGCTTTCACCATCTACAGACTGCAATCCTCACACTACATTCTGCAGTTCACAGATACATGCTCTGTGGGTAACACATGAAACCAAAGGCACCACACACTGCCCAGTCTACAGATGACCCTACGGATGGGGAGTTCCCGTCAACATAGGACTGACATGGCAGGTATTAATACATGTAGGACAGCCATATCCGCACACACCCTGTTAAACCAACATTACTCTGAATGCAGTATAGCAGCACTTACAGTCTGTAGTCAGGTCAGGCACATCCCCCTCCTCTGTGTTGGCCTGTCTCCACAGTGTATGTTGTCAGAGGTAAATCCCCAATCCATTCAAGATGCTGTTTGCCAAACAACAGATCGAGTTCCTGCTCACAGTGAATGAAAATGACCAAAACCAACATGATGTTCCTAGATGTTGGAGTGTGTTTCCATGCAATTGGCTATGCAAATGTTACCACAGCTGTTCCACATGCAATCAGCTAGGGGAGGGCTGCAATTTGTGCAGAGGCCATCAGTTGGTCATGAGCATCACTTAAAATACACTTTCTGCTGCCTAAGCAAAACAGGTGTAGGTCTCCACATCCATCAGTAAGGGAGTGAGAGAGGCAGAGGCAAAGACAAGTCAAGGAGAGGTGGGAGAGTAAAACTTAAGCATGTTTGTGTTACACACCTACCAGCACAGGGTATCAAACCCCTGATGACTATGTAGTGCTATCACAGGTCTACGCAGTTATTGGATGGTCCACATAGTTTACCTGCTGTGGAGCCCTCAGAACATATATGTGGTGGTGAGTGACATCTGCAACACGGATATGGTAGCTATATGGTAGGTGAAGTACATGTGCCTGTCCACATGAACAGGTGCCAGCATCAACACAGCCACACTCTCACAGGGATCCACATACACATTGACATACTTGGCAGGGCCAGGGATATGACTCATCACTAGTGAGATTGCCACAACACATTACTGTGCAGGTATCACATGCACCACATGGGTCATACGGAGGTTATATGGGCAAAGGGTATGGGAAGGTGTCTGACATCAGACAGCATGCTTCAGTATGCCAATGGGGGTTGTAGTGAGTGTGGATGTCATCATACGCATCATACAACACACACACAAACACACAGGGTGCCTGTACTGACATGCACGGGTGCATTTCTGCATGAGTGTGTGGTGTTCGACTGTGCCAGATGGCTATACAAGGCTAAGTGATGGGTATAACCCGGCATCAGGCCACATGGCAATGGTCTGCATTGTGGCTCAGGGCTTTCGTTTCTGCATTTGCCCACACAGGTGGGTATTGTATCTACCATCCAGTCACCTGGGTGACTACTGTGTGTGGCCAATGCTGTGCATCGCTTGCCTTGTATGTGTTCCTCAGTGCATGACAAAGACGGTGTCTGGGATGTGCACACCTCCCACATGAATGTACATTGACATGTGGAACTGTACCTCGGGTGTTTGGCCCATGCAGTGTACGCAGATTACATCAGATGTGCCAGTCTTGGCTCTTGTGGCAGGAACGGGTAATGGACAGCAGGTTTACCCTGCACCTATATTGATATCATGCTAAAGGCATTCCCTTGTGTCAGTGGCATCTGTCCATACAGGACATGTTTTCAGGCATGGTATGTCCTTTGTGGGTCACATTTCATGGCACCACATGTGTTGCAGGTGTCCAATGGGGAACATGGGGAAGGTGCACTGTCTGCATGTATGTGCCAATTGGACAGATGGACAGGGTGCCATGTCCTCTGTATCCCACTGCAATCACTCCATAGTTACTATCAGTGGCCAATATGCAGTGTACTACCCATATATTGGCTGTTGCCTAGGCATGTGTGTGCATATGACACATGGGTTGACAGTGTGCTCTGAGTAATACTGGGGTTGCTAACTGTGATTGTCTGGCCTTGATGTCACATGTATGGGAATGGATTTGTACCTCAGCCTCTCAGCTATTTCTCATCTTTTATCCCTGTACGGTGGACATTATGATATAAACTAGGGCCACTATATATGAAATTTGCAAAATCCACACCAAATTGGGCCAAGGTGTCACACACATGCTGGGATTAGAACACCTATCTCACTAGTTTATTACACTATAGCACTACACAAGTATAGTATGCACCACAGAGATTACTGGAGTACGACTTCCCCAAAGGTATATTTCACATTGGATGACATCAGCAGGATTGCCAAAGTAGGGCATTCGAATTGTAGTGAGTGTGGCCAGGCTAAAATGCATTGCTCCCTACACAAACAGGACACATACACAAAACATCCACAAACGACATGTGGGGGTATAGAACCCCTAACAGAGGTCGATATCACACTACAGCATGGAGCTGTTATAGGATGCACCACAGGGATTACTGGAGAACTCGTTCCCCAAAGGTGCATTTCACATTGGATGACATCAGCAGGATTGCAAAAGTAGGGCATTTGAATTGTAGTGAGTGTGGCTAGGCTAAAATGCATTGCTCCCTACACAGACAGTGACATACACACAAAACATCCACAACCGACGTAAGTAGGTATAGAACCCCTGCAGAGGTCTATATCACACTACAGCATGGAGCTGTTAAAGGATGCACCACGGGGATTATTGGAGATCTCCTTCCCCAAAAGTGTATTTTACATTGGATAACATCAGCAGGATTGCCAAAGTAGGGCATTCGATTTGTAGAGAGTGTGACTACCCAAAAAAAATTGCTCTCTACACAGACACACATGCAAACACACACACACACACACACACACACACACACACACACACACACACACACACACACACACACACACACACGCACACACACACTTGCCAAGTCTGGTATTAGAACTCCTACCTATGTAATTTGTCATACTACAGCAGTACACATAGGACATGTGCAGGAGAGGGAGGTGGATGACATCCCACCTACCAACAGCAACAGTACATTCATTGAGCAGAGTGTGTGAGTCTAAAAGCCATTGTTCTTTATACAGACAGACAGACAGACACACTTCTTGCCAAGTCTGGGAATAGAACTCCTACCTAACTAATTTAATTTACTAACTAGAGCAGTAGTTATAGCATGCATAGGCTGAGGGAGATTACTGCTATGTAACCTTCCCAGAGGTGTTAGGTGGATGTTTTCAGCAGGCCCAGCAAAGTAAAGAAGTTTATTTTAAAGGGAGTGTGACCCTAAAAGCAGCGCTCTCTACTACAACAGACACACACACACACACACACACATGTGTGAAGGGAACTCCTACCTACTAGTTTTATCAACTATAGCATTACACATTACAGTTATGGGATGCACCACAGAGATTTACTGGCTACAACTCAAAAAGGTGTGTATTTCACAGTGGATGACCTCAGCATGCTTGTCATAGTAGGGCTACGGGCAATCATTTGGCATTGACTGTTACTACATTTCTGTATAGAATGGGGGGGCACACCTGACTATTTCTACATTTCTACACAGGATTGGGGGGGCACACCTGACTGTTACTACATTTCTACGTAGGATGGGGGGCACACCTGAATATTTCTACATTTCTACACAGGATTCTTGGGGCACACCTGACTGTTACTACATTTCTACGTAGGATGGGGGGGGGGCACACCTGACACTTGTACACATTTGCTAGGACTGTACTGGTATGTCGGGTACTCCATTTCATTCTGTAGTCTTATCTAGCATGCTGACTAGAGGCATACCAGTGTACTACAGATCTTAGCTTTTAATTACCTACATATTAGTTTCTGACTTCCTACCCTTCAGAACTGACATCCCACTGCCTGACCTGCTGTAGTCTGTCTATGTAGGCCGGGGAGCAAGGTTACCCATAGGCCTCATTCAGAAGCCATAGCACAGCTTCTGTTTGTGTTTGTCTAAACCTGTCCTGCTGGCTGTGACTGTTGTTGGGTATGTGAACCCCCCCTAACTGGCATGTGTGAGTTACTTACCTTGTGGGTGTCCCACTATTGAGGGTGGTGCTGCAGGGCTGCATATGTCGGATGCACATAGTACACTCCCTACACATGGTTAAGCACAGGTAGTGTAATGTTTGGCATCCCTTTTATTGTATGTGAGAGTCAGAGAGAGGTGTGATTCCCTTGGTCTCTCCTGTGTCAGTGTATGTGCTATGCGTTGCCTCTTTGCCAAAGCCAGGGCATACTGGGCAAGCCTTCTTCTGCCTACTGGGGCAGGCTCAGGTTGTTCCTCCTCTGAGTCACTCTGTGCCTGTGCAGGTCTTGCCAATGTTTGGGGACTGTGTAGCCCTGCCCCATGCTGTTCCTGCTGCAGCTGTTTCCACAGGATCATATTGTGTAGCATGGCATATGCAGGGACAATGTGGGTATATGTAGCTGATGAGTACTGCAAGGCTCCACCGGATGTGCCAAGGCACCGGAACCATGACCTGAGCATCCCAAACACATGCTGTACTATAATTCTGGTCTGTGTGTGCCTCATTATGGAGTTTTTGTTTGGGTGTGTGTGCATTTCTGATGGGTGTCATCAGCCATGGCTCCAGTGGGTATCCAGCATCCCCCACTAGGTGACCATCAGGGATGTCCCCACTGGCAAATCTCTGTTACAGCTGCATCAGATGCCAGATCTGGGAATCGGGAAAGCTTCCAGGGCAGCCAGCACACACATTCATTATTATGCCCTGGGCATCACACATGACCTGGCAGTTGATGGAGGGGAAGCCATTGTGGTTGATGTATACCCTACTTCACTCACCGGGTGGTGCTTTGATGCATATATGCGTGCAGTCTGTAGCACCCACTACCTCAGGGAATTCTGCTATTTGGTGGAATAGTTACATATTGCTGGGCAATGCCTCATGAATGTTGGGGAAATATACGTGCTCCCCGACAAGTGCTGACATGACATCCAGGAACTGGTGGAGTACCCTGGATGCTGATGCCTGTAAAATCCTCATCATATCCCCAGTTGGCCTTTGGAAGGTACCTGTAACTAGTATTCGTAGGCCTACACATACCTTGATATCCACTGGGATGGGTTCCCCTCTGTTAGTTCTGTGTGTGAGGCGTGGCCTGCACAGCTCAACTATTTGCTGTAGGAGGTCCCTGTCCACCCTATAGTGCTCCACTATCTCCAGCTCATGTAGCCCTTGGTAGGTTACCCTGGGTATGTACACTCTTCTCCATCTCCTCACTGTGGGTTCGTCGACAGCATTCACATCCTCACCACCTTCAACCTCTTCCAAAAGTTGTTGTATGATAGCTATTGCAGCCCCTATCATTTTGCTGTTGTGAGTGTTAAATGTTCCCCGCTTATTTACACCGGTGGTGTAAAGTGTAGGAAAAACCAGAGGGGAAGGTGTTTGCATAGTTTATAGTAGTGTTCTGGGCTGGGCTGGTCTGCTGCCAGTGTAATTGGCTGATTCTGAGATGTTTCACCTGCCAGCTATGGTAGTTCTCCTTGGTTAACTTCCTACTACTGTTTTACCTTCCCATTGCCTTCTTGTTTAAGCCCGGGGGGGCGCCACACAAACAGAGTGCACAAATGTGCAAACTGCTGCCATTTCCTGGTTTAACTTTTTTTTTCTGCCTTTAAAACCCGTTGCATGGTGCACATACCCACTTAGGCATTGTAAAGAGTGCTAGGCAGGTTTAGACATACCCCGTAGCTTAGCTGTGCTAAGCTAGGAGCAAACCCAAGCCACAGGACTCCAATCCAGTTACAGTATGCCTTACACACACACCCATGATGTCACCTATCTCCAAGGCTTGCACCATGCTATTCCTACTCTTACACTGATGGGACCTGACTCACATGCTGGGGAAAACTTGGATTCACTATCCTTCCCCTCATTTGCATAGGATTGCCTGCTAATGCATAATTACACGTCTCGCACTGAGCCTTTCCCCTTAGCAACCACTACTCACTGGCCATGTTGTCTTCTGCCTGCCATTGACTTGCAAGGCAGAATACTGATTTTAGTTAAAATGCTTAATTTATGTTAATTTTGTTATTTTCCCCTGATCCTGTTTACGCACTGCTGCCCTACGCTTAAACAGCCGAGATCGGCTAAAAAAATATAAGTTGATTTTTGTATTTTTTTCACTGTTTGCATTGCCAATGGCCTTATACTTGGCCATTGGCATGCTTACTACATGATATGCAGCCTTTATTTGGAGCTGTCACAGCTTCATTTTGGATTTTGCAGAAATGTACTCGGTTACTAACCAAGTACATTTCTGCAGATAGCACTAGTCCTGCACGGCCGGTTGCAAGCTTCCTGGATTGCAAAATCACCTCATTTGCATAGATTTCTCCTGCAAATGGGGAGATTTGCATACAGAGGCTTAGTCTGTGCAGGATTAGTGCAGGAGTGCTCGTGCACACCCCTGCAGGTTGTTCCTGGATCGCACGGCAGACATATTGCCTGCTAGAGCTCCTGCACTAATCCTGCATGCCGTGCAGGGCATAGAGAATTGTCTGTTTCCTGATTTCTTTCATTTGACTGTGATTCATATTTGGTGAGTTTGAGTTTTACATTGAAATCATGAAAATGGGATGTTAACAAGGGATCTTTTTCAGCCACAGCCTAGACAAAACAAATAGTTAATCTGACAGGCCTAAACATAAATGCAGTACCTTCAGACATAATGGTAATTTAATAAATGAAATATGAATGTGGCATTAATATGATGTTAGCTCAAGTTCCCAGCTACTGTTTGCAAATGTAAAAGCTTAGATACTAAGTGTGGCAAATTCACCACATTTTGGAGAAACAACATTTATCATGTCCAGATAACTTTGCTTATAGAAAGAATGTCTGGTATCTTTATAGGTAGTTGAGGTGAAATTCCTCAAGCATCAATTGCCTGAACACAAAATACTGTGGAACACAATGTGGGTCACTGTTTTGCATAGGAAGTCATTGTAGCTACAATTTCTATGAATGTGCTGGCAATCGTTTGGAACATTTCTTCATTCAACAAGTTGGTGCAAATGCGGAATTATATCTATATGTTCAGGGCTGTGTGTATGGGGGGAGATCTCACATCAGGGTGTGCAGGGAAGCTTGTTCTCCTGCAACCTTTTTACCCTTTTCTGCTTCTGCCATTATGCTTTGCATTTTCTGTTGCTTGGGATCTTGCCATTTGGCATTTCATAGTAGAAACAGAATGACTATTTCAACAATACCAGCAAACTGTCCTAGCTGTTTTTGCATCTATGTCTAAGTCTATATCTATCTATGTGCATACATATTTGTATATGAGTGTACTGACTTTGGTCAAAGCACCCAAGTGTTATTCACAATGACCTGAAAACATGCAAGAGTCAACACACTACTATGCATGTGCTGAACAACTGCTCTGCCACCCATACCCCTTGATAATTATTTGCACTAAGTTCAAGGTTGCAAAATGTCAAAACGAGCATATTTCATAATCCCAGGAACTGTGGGATCTCATATACCTGTTGACCATCTATGTAGTCAACAAAATTTTGTTGACAAAAACAGATATTGACTAAACCTAGAGTAAACAAAATTCAGTATTGACATATATGTGTATCTATTTAACTATGTGTGTGTGCGCGTGTGTGTGTGTGTGTGTGTGTGTGTGTGTGTGTATATATATATATATATATATATATATATATATATATAAATGTTTGAAATGAATAAAGTATGAATACTAATAAGCTTTAACACTGTGCATGTAAAACTAAAGTGTGTGAAATGAAACAATAAGCAGTTAGACCACAGCTTAAAAGTGTTATCGTCATTGAAGTTTTTATATCACTAAGCAGGCTTCAGAGTAAAGGCATTGGCTTTCGTAATGCATGTTACCTGCCTTCAATCATAGCTGAGTGATTTTTTTTTTTCAAATGCAGGGGCACTACACCTTGTTATGTAGCTCAGCTGAATATTTCTTGTTATTATTACCTGGAAATATTTTTTCCCTAGAAAAGCTGCTTGCACTAGATCATCAGTAATGAATGTCCAGATAAAGATTTACACAGCCATGTAGTATAGCAAAAAGAACAGATACTGGTAACCATGTGATATTCCCAGCTCGGACTGCAAATGTGGACTTACATGTATTACATCTGAGACTGACACTTCTCAAGATATTACCATTTCTTTAAGGTAAGTTGTTTGGGACTTGGGAACTTATGTGGACAGTAACCTTCTGTATATTGCCCAGCTTATAAACAAAGGGGTTGTATCTAGAGCTAGGGATGTCATTGTCTTCCATTAGTCAGCACTCATCAAGATAATCATTGAGTATAATGCCCTGTATCTGTCTGGATACATGCAACAACTAGAATGCCTACAGAGATACCTTAACAAAAGGATACAAGGCCTAATCCACATATCCTACATGGACCAACTCAAAGCCCTGTCACTATTCTTGGTATCCTACAGACTGCTAAGAGGAGACCTATGTCTGGCATACAAAGCATCCACTGACTGATTACTGATTGATTTACTGCATGTGATCAATTCAAATGCCATCAGAAATACTCGGTCTGAGGATCTAAACCTCTTCTGCAATATCTGCAGTATGTTTTGGAGGGACAGGTATAGCTTGCAAAGGCTATTGCTGCTGTGGAACTGACACCCCATTTACATAAAACATAGTTCATTCCTGTTGATATGGAAGAGCAACTTATATATCTATGGATGGAAAATACACTGAGCAGAGTGGATGAGAGGTGTTGACTACAACTCAGCTGAGATATATAAGTATCCTGTTTTTTCAATTATTTATACTGATTATTGTTTCTAGCAATTTATATGTAGCACTTTTATTGCCTGCTGCTTAGTCTTTGAGTGTATTTTATTGATATTAAGTAATCTGCATGGGTAACCAATTTATTTGCAGTTAAAAGCATTCTGTATCTTTACAAATCTTTATCTGTTTAAAAACTTTCATTTTGTGGCTTTCTGTAGTGCTTACTGTCTGTAGGCTAATAGCTTTAGTATTGTCCCCAGCCTCCCTCCCTGTTGGTGTCTTGCTGTTATACTTGCTGGCTTTGCAGTTGCCCGCCCCTACTACAAATCGGATCTGGGACACTCCTCCCAGTCTAGTGTCATTAGATCATTCTACCTAATACAGAGAGAACATTTGATAAGGCCTTCTATTTCTCATTTTTCCCTTTCAAAATTGTTTTTTGCCTGAATCTCTTTGTGATCTGACTGTGCTTCTCAAGCATTTTGGAAATATAGAGTATATTTTAGAGCATTTATTATAACTGTAATTGCCTTAATATTGCTACAACTCAAGTGCTCTGGGTTGCACTGCATCTGAAGTGTTTGTGGCAATTCTTCTATTTAAAGAATACAAAATATTTAAAAAAAAATAAATATAACGGTAAATCAAAAGCTGTAGTATATGCAGCTATGTGTGATTCATGTCCTATATTTTACATAGGAAAGACAGATAGAGCTCTATCTCAAAGGATTTATGAACATGAATATTCTATAAAGAAAAATAAACTAAATAATGCTCTAGCTAAACATATTAATGAATATAATAATCATCAGTTTTATTTTACAGTTATAGATCATGTTGAAATAGAAGACAGAAGCCCCAGGGGTTTAATTCTTGAACAAAAAGAATTACAATGGCAAATTAAATTACAAGCAGATACATGGCCAGGAATAAATGAAAGAAGTACAATAGTGCCAATATTAAAATGAATGGCATTAAATAGAAAGAAAATTAAAGATTAAATGGCGTATTTTGATTATTAATTTGAGATATTATTTGATATTAATAATAATAAATATGTTAATAGCCATTAAATTGACTCTTTTTTATTAATATAAATTATGTATGTTTTATATATTATTTTATTATTTTAATATTTAAATTTTAAAACTTTTTTATAATAAGTAAATATTGAATAGTTAAAATATCATATAAGTATTTATTAGATTGATATTGGTAATTTAAATTGATTATTTTTATAATTCCAGAAAGGCTGATACCATTCTAAATAAATCATTTCTGCATATTAATTTTTAAGAATAATATTACTGAAGTATTTATTTATTATAACCATTTCTATTTAATATTTCACAATTGAACATAATACACATATTTTTTTGCTCTATACATATATTTTCTAACGAATATAAATTTAGATATTCACATAAAATTCCATTTTGTAGTAACATTAACACGGGGGAAAGTTAGATTTTTTCAAACAGTCAAAACAGTAGGATTAGGCATGCGTGTGTTTTATGAGTCGTGGAGTTTTTTTTGAAGTGAAGAAAAGTTATAAAAGGAAGTGATGTATTTTAACGGACTGTTTGATGAAGTTTAAAATTATTTAAATGAAAGTGCTTACATATACATTTGGTTATTTTTGTTTTAAAGTTTGTGTGTTCGAAGTAAGTTTCATTGTAATAAATTTTCCACTTGATTCCAGTTGGTGGCTTTTCGCTTTTGTTTTACCAGTTTGTTTGTTTTGGAAATGAAGTGTTTGTGTGTTTTAGCTGCTTTTCTGTATATATAGACTTCTCTGTATATGTAGACTAGCTACTTATTCTGCTGTGTTACTGCCACTTAAATCGTTTTTCAGTTGTGCACTTGCCTTGCTTCATTTAAAAAGTTTTAAATTGCTAATTTTGTAGAGTTTTAATTGCATTTACTGTTTAGGACTACACTCTCAGCTTTGCTTGTCTCAGGGTTTTATTTTCTGTGCTCAGAGCTATCCAGACCTTGCTGTGGTAGAGGGAAGTCCTACTGCCTACCAGTGGGACTGGTGAACATTGTACTGCCTATCTAATGCTAGAGGAGTGGTTTGTAATTTTATTAGCCTTTTTGGGCTGATTTCTATCTCTTTCAACTTTCTGGCTTAAAAACGTGTATGTTTGCACATATACTGCGAGGCTACAGTTAAACTATTCCATGTGCCAGAAAGTCTGCTCTTCAAATTTTCTCTTACAACTAGCTGGTTTCTCAGTAGTTGCACTAAAATCTGAACCCCTGTGACTAGCACTTGCTCTAGAACCTGCTGGAAAGCACTAGGAAGCCTGAAACTGATACAAGCACTCAGCTCTCCTTGTCAATAAGGAGAAATTAATCATAGGTACTAAACAGCCTATAATTGCAAAGTACCTTACAAAGGTAAGGGAAAACAGCTCTTAAACTTTACAAAAAAGCACCTAAACAGGCATGTCCAAAGGTCAGCTTCCGGTGATTTCTCCTGTCCACCTGGTGAATCTGGGCATACTGGGGCAATGCGGCAAATGAAAAAAAGGCAAACAGGTCCACCACAGGAATAGAGTCACAATAAGGCTAAGACCACTGGAAATGTAGGAAGCAGTTTAATCCACGACTGAGCGCTTTCACCAGAAACCTGGTATCATCAGAGTCAAAAACAATTCATACACACCCAGCATGTTCTTATATACAATAAAAAAGGCAATTAATCAATTATCATTCCTTAATTGATGTAACATCCTTAAAGGTGAACTAAGCAGGAACCAAATACATTTCTAAAAAGGCATATGTATAAATCCATTCATTGATCTAAACAAGTAAAAAATAAATATATACACAAAAGTAAATGTAATGATGTAAAAAATATATATATGTGTATATGTATATGTATAAATGTATTTCATATCTTAATAACAAACCTAACCTAACTAGAAGTATAAATCACAGTGTATGAAATGTATTAAAATATATTAACAGATTGAATTTTAAAAATAATAATAATAAACACAAAAGTATTATTCAGAATGTAAACAATAATGTATCAAATTCAGATGCTTGGTGTTTCCTTACATAAGACTAATCAGTGTAATTGTAACAATGCAACATTGACTTCTTGTTACTGCAACCACCAAGAAAAATGTATATGAGACATAATGTTAGACAGTCATCCAATAAGTTAATTCTAATCTAAATAAAATTAGATCTAAATTTTAACAAAGGTTTTAAAGAGATACTTTCGTTGATCCCCGGATATTTGGTAGCATTTAGCCTGATCTGCCATTCCATTTCACGGAGTGCAACAAGATTGTCAACATCTCCGAATGCATCAGATTTAATTTTATCCACTACAAAAAATAAAAATTTTTTGAATTCGTGACAAGTCCTACTGTGTAAATAAAGGGCATTGTGGTCATCCTTTCTTCTAATGGAACCACAATGTTCCCTAATTCTCTCTTTTAAGCATCTTGTAGTCTTGCCCACGTAAAAAGCATCGCAGGTCATACACGATGCAACGTATACACAAAACTTGGTGGCACAATTGCATCTCCCAGGGCATGCAATAGAACGACCGTAGCCTGTCACCATGAGGTTGGAACCAACTGCTATAAATCTGCACCATTTACAACTACCACATTTGTTCATTGTTGATCTCACATGGTTATCACTTTTTCTCTCTAATATATCCTTCAAATTATTTCCCCTACTAAAGATTATTACAGGGGCATCACCCAAAATGGATTTTAAATTTTCACTTAGAAAATAATCCCATAACATTTTTACATTTGTACAGATTTCCAAGGAAATATCATTGTATTTCAAGATGAATTTAGGCCTTTCTTTATCTATACCCACGTTGTTGTCATCACTGTTCAACCCATGTAAAACTAATTCCTTAACCCCTGTTTTCAAAATTGGGGAGTATTTACTTCTCCTCTTTTTATACACCTCCTTTTTTGTTCTAATTAAGAGTGCCAAAGGATATCCTCTCTCCAAGAAAAATCCAATGAGGGTGTATATTTCTTTCTTGAAGTCCTCGTCGTCACTGGTCAACCTAGAAAGGCGAACCATCTGACCTTTGACCAAACCCCTCCTCTGGTGCATAGGATGGCAACTGGTATAATGCAACATAGAATTTGCATAGCTCGGTTTTCTATATATATTACTAGCAAATTCCGTTTTGTTCTTAGAAATCCTAATGTCCAAAAAGTTGGCATGATCTCTATTCCAATTATAGGTAAATTTAAGGAATCCAGAACAGTTGTTAATATAATCCATGAATTCCCTAACGTTGTCCTCATCACCCTTCCATAGTATGAGTAGATCGTCCAGAAACCTATTGTAAGACAGAATGTTGTTCCTAAATCTGGAATTCAATATGTACTTTTTTTCCATGCTAATAGAACTAAATTAGCATAGGCTGGGGCGCATTTGGCACCCATTGCTACCCCAGTCATTTGTTTGTATCTTTCACCCTCAAACATAAAAAAGTTGTTATTGAGTACCAATTCCATAAGTCCATGACAAATCTCTAACTTATCCTTATCAAATTTCCTGTTTGAATATAGACTATCATAAAAAAGCTCTAAACCCTCCACATGAGGAATTACTGAGAAAAGATTGACAATGTCAATTGTTAAAAAACCAAAGTTGCCAAGTTCCAAAAAATCAATTGAATTCAACCTTTCTAAGCAGTGCCAAGAATCCTTAAGTATATGTTCAGCATCTGTTAAGGCCTTCTTGCAATGAAAATCTACAAAAGCTGCCAGTGGCTCGGTCTTCGAACCCTTGGCTGAAATGATAGGACGAAACTGAAGAAATTCAGTTCCCTTGTGAGTCTTAGGTATGCCAAAAAACTTTGGCATATAAGGAAACTTCACTGCTAAGAAGTGAAAGTCTGCCTCATTAATCACTCCCTGATATAAGGCGTCTAATAAGTACATATCAATTTTCTGGTATGCTGAATTAATCTCATGTATCGATACTCTTGTATAAGTGTTGTCATTATTTAGGATGGACATCATCTGACCAACATAATCCATGTTGTACATGATGACCATCCCTCCACCCTTGTCAGGTCTCATACATCTATATTGACCCGTAAATGTAAGTTCCTTGAGTACTACCCTTTCACTGTTTGTCATATTATCAATGTAAGTGGCCCTTTGCAAACAAAGTCTCCTCAACTCGTATTCCACCATTTTCTCAAAAATACTGATCTCTTTATTAGCAGGTGGCACGAAAATACTCTTCCTCCTAAGTATATTGGAACAGTCCTGCCCATTAGATGTAATACTGTTAGTACCTGAAGTGTGAAAGTAAAGTTTCAAATTAATTTCCCTCGTAAATAGCTTAAAGCTTTTCAATACGTGGGTTACATCTAAACTGAAGCTTGGTACAAACTTTTCCCCTTTGCTAAATAATTTAAAATGAGATTCATTAATAATTAAATCAGTATAATTGTATATAATATACCCCATTTCCTTTTGAATACTGTGTTTCAATCCCTCCTGTGGAATGGAAATCATGTTGCTAGCACTGTATGTTTCTGCATCATTATTATTCAATTTAACTTCCAAATCCTTTGCTAATGTTTCATTTAAACAATCATATCCACTAATTGTAGTGGCATCAACATAGACCTCTTCCATAGAAACATCTAAATAAGACGGTGTAGCTGTCAACGCAGTATTCAATTGATTTTGTGCATTAATGCTAAACTCATAGTTGCACTCCACCTGCTCATCCCTAGTGTTAACGTAAGTCTCAAAAATGTTACCTCGTAACAACATCTCAATTCCACCATTATCAACATCAGGTGAAATAAAACTGTTTTTGTTAAATTCATCAATTGCATAAATATTCAAGTCAGTATGTGGACATTCACTAACAAATACACTACAAAACTCTTCATAATTCCCCTCATTGGTTGTACCATTTGGAAAGCTAGAGACAATTTGTAAAGAAGAATTAAACAATGCATCAATGTCGTCACATACAGAAAAATTAACACATAAGTCCGAGGTACATTCAGGAGTAACAGAAATCAGTGATGGTTTATTCCCCTCCTTCCTGGACTTAGTCGTTGGGGCTGGCCCTGGTCTCTCCCCTTGTTTAATAGTCTCTCGGACCTTCGTGGTAGCTCCGGTCCCTCCAAAAAATCATCAATGTTATCCCCCTGGCTTTCATTAAGACATTCCCCATTCTGATTGTAAAATTCAAATCTAACAGGGGTTTCTTGTTGGTAATAAAATGCCTTCCGTCCCGGTGGATATGCGGTACGTGTTTTGTAAGCATGACAGTCTCTGTCTAACTTTTTATTTTTAATGGCCTTGTTCTTATATACAAAGTTATCTACATTTTTGATCACCCTCTCGTAGTGGTTTTTATGCTGAAAAAATAATAAGTCTTGTGTAATATTAGCATCCAAGTTCACTATTTCCTCTCGTAACTTTTTCATTTTAATCTCATTGTGCCTCAATATTATATCTAATAAATCCATACCTGTCCTTTGGTATAAATCAATGAGTTCTTCATAGGCTTTGGAATCGGCCTCGATTCCCGTGGGTAGTTTCCAAATCCTTAAACCCATCGGAATCTGCCCCATTTCTTTTGATTTAGCGAGAAATAAACTATCCAATTGTACTGCACGGAACTTGGTGCAAGTCTTTTCATATTTAAATATCTGTTCACGTAGCGTCAAAGGCTGTTGGTTAATTTGACCCACATGCCTCATGTACACAGACAATCCTCTCCTCCTACCACCCAACACTACAACCTGTGAGGGATGCACTTACATAGCCAACCTGGAAGCAAAGCTCTCTCCGGCCAAGATTGTGCTAGACAGTCAAGAGGAGAAGGTTAACACCTGCATTACACCTCAAGCAACTCATAGCCCTTCAAAACCCACACCATGAACACCCACACATAACAACACTAAACCCACATATGTGGAGCCCTTAACATTAACCTGCCCAAGCAACAAGGACCTCCGAAGCTGAAATGCAAACAAACAGCAGTCACAACCAAAGTGACAGATAACTCACAACACCAGTGTGCCACCCAACAACAGCCCCTAAGGCAAGACAATGTACCCAACACTTTAGTCATAGGTGACTGTATAGTCAGGCACACTGATGTCCCACTCACCAGGCTGAACAAGGAGAAAATTACAGTCAGCTGCCTGTCGGGTGCCAGGATCCACCACATAATGCATGCACTCAAGTCACTCCACAACAAGTACAAATATGACTCTGTCATTGTCCATGCTGGAGTGAATGAATTGAGACGTACCTCCCTAGGCTACATGAAAAGAGACATGGAAGAGCTCTTGGATCATGTGACCCAGGCAGATATGACCCTAGCCCTGAGTAGCATCCTGCCTTCGCCCAGAATGATACCACAGTATAAGGACAAAATTATTGACTTCAACAATTGGCTAAGCTTCTGGTATCATTCAAAGGGGATCCAGTATTTGTCTGCCTGGGATGACATGATCGACAAACCACGATGCTTTGCCAGAGATGGTCTGTGCCTGTCACCCCTGGGATTCAGGTTACTGGCTAAAGCTCTTGCCACCCCTATAGTGCCTTTTTTAGGCAAGGTTCAAAGGATAAAACCACCACCGTAACAGATACAAGCATGCAAAATCTGAAAGTAATGCTACTCAATGCTAGAAGTCTAAACCTCAAAATGCACTCTCTTGAGGCACTCCTAAAAATGGAGAACATCGATATCTATGAAGTAACTGAGACCTGGTTCAAGGCTCCAGAGAGCTCCCCTGCAATACCAGGCTACAATTCTTACCACACTTTTTGGCCACCAAGACCGAAACACTAAAGGTGGAGGAGTGTCCATATTCACCAAGGATATTCACACCTCCAGGCTAGTTGCCCAATGCAATACATCTGAAATTCTCCAGGTGCAACTAACACTAGGTAAGACTGAAATCCAAATTGTAACTTGCTACAGATCCCCCACCATGCCCCAAGATTCTCACTACACCTTTCTAAACATACTGGAAAATATTAAGATACAACCAAACACCCTAATACTGGGTGATTTCAACTACCCTGCCATTAATTGGGAAAACTACTCGGGTACCAACTCCTTTTCCCAATGGTTCTTGGAATTCATAAATTCCAACATCCTGGATCAACTAATCCATTGTCCCACCAGGGGCTCCAATATCCTAGACCTGGTCATTACCAACATGGGAGAGAGATGCTCCACACCAGTGGTCACCCCCTCATTGGTCAGGTCTGACCATAAGCAAATCATCCACATTCCACCCCCACCCCACCAGTAAGGAAACCTCCTTAAAAAACTTCTCCAAAGCCAACTTCTTGCTACTGAAGTCAGAAGTGACAAACTTCACAAACACCCACGCAGACGGGATCTGGAAGTTTGACTGCAGAATCCTACACTAAGGCACTGTACGAGCACATCCTCTCGTGCATGAATCGTGCCATCCCAAACAGAACCAAGATGCTCTTCTCCAAAAAGGAAACCAATCTGGTGGTTCCCTGCTATAAACAAACTATACAACAGAAGGAAGAAACTGTTGAAGAAAAGAGGAAAATCCCAGGATGCAAAAAACTCCCTCACCAGCCTCAGTAAGAAGCTGAGATTCCTCATAAAATCCTCAAAAGCTAGTTACGAAAATAAAATTGCCAAAGATTCCAAAGACAACCACAAGGCATTCTATAGTTATATCAAGAATCTACATGGCAATGCTCAGATCTGCTCTGAGCTACAACAGAATGGCATTAAATATACTGATCCCAAGGATATTGGCAATATCCTGGCAGATCGGTTTAGTGCCAAATTCATCCCCCTCTTACCCCCTAAAGGGCCCATCTCAATACAAAAAGATTGCCAAATTCCAATAATCACGGCCACACAGGTAGAAACTGCACTCTCCAAAGCTAAGAATACAACATCCATGGGACCAGATGACATCCCAGGCAGTGTACTACATGAACTACAAAATGACCTGGCACCTCACCTAATTGTCATGTTTAATCATAGCCTCACCTCAGGCTTTGTGCCCACTGAGTGACGCACAGCTACGGTTATCCCGCTCCACAAGGGAGGATCTGCCTTGCATCCCGGGAACTACCATCCCATCAGTCTGACAAGCCTGATCTGCAAGGGCATGGAACGCATTATCATGGAACTTATAAACAAAGACATTGGCAACCTTCAAACACTGGACCCCACCCAGTTTGGGTTTGTGAAGGGCCGATCTTGTCTTCTGAATCTGATTGACTTCTTCGAATCAGTCTCCAGAGCTGTGGACAAGGGTAAGGTGGCCCACACAGCCTATATGGACCTTGCCAAGGCCTTTGACATCATCCCCCACTCTGGAATCATAGATACTAAGCAGGGCATAAATCCCTATGTCACTCGATGGGTTGCCAACTGGCTTACTGACAGAACCCAGACTGTAAAAGTAGCCGACTCCAAATCCATCTCCAGACAAGTGACAAGTGGAGTACCTCAGGGTTCAGTCCTGGGACCACTCTTGTTTGGCATCTACTTCTCTGAAGTACAGGCCAACACTAAGGGACTTTGGCTAACAAAGTTTGCAGATGACTGCAAACTGGGAGCCATTATTGAATCCACAAATGATATGGATATTATACAAAAGGGCCTTACAGAAACAGATGCCTGGTGCCAGGTCCATGGGCTCAAGCTTAATGCCAAGAAATGCATAGTTATCCCCTTGGGAAAAAAACATGTACCCATGAATTACCACATAGGTGGCAGGACACTAAACATCGAAAGTGTGATGAGAGACTTAGGGACACAGGTGGACAGTGGTCTCACTTTCGATAACCACATCGCCACAACAGTCAGGAAATCCTTCTATGTGGCACACCTCATCACTAAGGGCTTTTCATCCAGAAAAAAGGAGGTCATTGTCCCACTGTACTCATCCCTCATTAGACCCATTATAGAGTATAATGCCCCGTTTGGTATGTACCTCACAAGACATCTGCAACAGCTGGAAAGGCCACAGAGATACCTCACTAAAAGAATCACAGGCCTAAAACAGATGCCATATGCTGACCGTCTAAAAAAAACTCCAGTTATACTCTGCGGCATATCGTCTACTCAGAGGCGATCCCTGCTTAACATACAAGGCCATGCTAAACCCTGAGCTGTTGGACATGCTCCACTTAAAGAAATCCCAATCCCTCAGAGCCACACGGTCCAGGGATCTAAACCTCATCATCACAATGAACAAAACATTATGGAGGGATAGGTTCCTGACCCAGAGACTCCCCATACTCTGGAATAGACTGCCCATACATGTCAAGCAGAGCGCCTCATTGGCCCTCTTCAAAAGGAACCTTGATGATAGGATGGGAGATAGGAAATTCACCCCGGGGATCATGTCAGTCGCCCTGCTAGACAGGGTCCCAGAGAAGTAAATATTGTGGTAAGAAATATCCAGGGAATTGTTATGGCTAGGCTTGCATAGGCCTTAGAGCTGATAGCCTAGTACCAACCTATGAACCTGTTTACCCCAGCACTGCCCCCTCTGCTACTAATGGACAGAGGCAGCTCCTAAATGCTTTATCCCATGCATAGGTCCTCTCAAATTAGGTATGCTATGATTCCAGTTATTCTCATTAGAGGTAATATAAAATTATCAACCATGAGATGGGTAAGGCAAATCTATAACAAAATGGGATTGGTTATTTTGAGCACTAAAATGTTAGCTTTGACAGCCAAAAATTAAATGCCAAGAAGGCTTGGCCTGAGGACAGAACAAAGCGGTACATCACTAGTACTAGGTCTTCTGGAGGAAATTGAGAATTCCACTCTAAGTATTTTGGTCCTGTTAGTGATCCAGTTCTTTGTCCAATGAGTTACAAAGGTATTTGCATTTAGCTGCATGCATTTATCAACTATACCTAAGTATGGGAGGGTGACACATGACTTTGTATGATCCAGATTTGTGGGGTATGCTATTGCTCCCTAATCAATTAGTTCACAGAAGTCAGCCAGGTTAACTAAGCAGGACCTGCCTTTGGCAAAATTGAACTGGCAATGGTTAAGAGTTTGTAGGTTGCCTATGTCATTATTTATTAATTCCATAATGATCCTTCCCATATGATTACAGGTGAGGATGATACGACTTATGGGTCTATAATTTTCTGGGCCCATTGATGGTCCATCTTTGTGCAGGGAGTTTACTGTTGCTGTTCTCTATTCATCAGACACAATGTCTGTTTGAAGCTGATACTAAATTACCTCTGTATGGAGTTTGACAGTTCATATTTCAGGCTTGTCACTAGGCATTGTGGTATTTTATCCAAACTAATAGAAGCAGTGTTCTTGGCCTTGGATAATGCATTGAGGGCTTGTTCTTGGTAGATTTGAGGGGGGCTGTGGATACTGGCATGTGTTCTGGAAATGTGTGGGGTGAGAAATGAGTAAAGTTAGAGTTAATTTTATCTTCTAGTAGATTGGTTATGTCCTCTACATCTGAATATGTGATATCATTTACTATTAGCTCTGCAATGCGCTGAGCATTGGTTCTGAGGTTTGTAACATAGTTAAAGAAGGTTTGTGGCTCTCTTCAGCCTGATTGGCATTTTTACATCATATCCAGCTTTGGTTGATTTGATCAGGTTCCAGAATTCCTTGTTAAGTTTGGTAAGAGTGCTTTTGATTACCAGAGAGTTACATGTATTTCTACATGTAATAAACTTTTTTTCTTTTATGTACTGTTAACCTTTTTTATGTTAATATTTCAACAAAGGGTTTAAATTTAGATTTGGCATTATCTTTCCTTTAGGGGGAGATAGATGCATCTGTGCAGCTTTTTTTTCATGTGGTGGTAAAAGATTCTGCATACGCAGAGGTGTTATCAGGTAGGATGAAGATGCTGAATTTATCCAGGTCAGTACATTAGCTTTAGCATAGTGTCTGAATATTAAATTATTGGAAGATAGGTCTGGCTTCAGCCTTATGGTGAATGTGACTTCTTTATGATGTGATTTGACTAGGGAGGAAACTATAACTGGTAGGGAACACAGCTGTTCCAAATTGGTGAGAAACAAGTCCAGGATTTTGTTGCCCCTAGCTGGGCTGCAGACTAGCTGCTCTAGTGAGTTTGTATTTATGAAGTCCAGAGTTTTCTGGTTATATATGTTCCGGGAAGTGTAAGTCTCTAAGTTGATGGAGGGTTAGTAGAAATCCCCTATCAAAATGGTGCTTGACTGAGTATTTAGGAGATCCATAGTATCAGGTAGAGAAAGTATGGGCCAAGGGGAACATAGATGAGTTTCTATAGTTAGTTATGATGTGATAAGAGACTTTGTTAATGGTAAGTAGTTTAGAGAAGAGTGCCCGGTCATTATCTTGTCTAACAAGTGCAGAGGTAAAGTTTGGTTTTACAAATATAGTAACACCATCACCTTTAGTGTCTTCATCTAATTTGTTGGGTCAGAACTCATGGTAGATGTCAAACCCTTGTACTGATGGAGTGCAATAAATGGTCTTGAACCGGGTATCCATGACAAATCATACATCAGTGTATTCCAAGGTAAGGTGTGCCTATAAGGAGTCCAGTTTTATTTTGTCAAACTCCTAACATTGAGCAACGATACCTTTATGTTAACTGAATTTTGTTTTGTTACGTTTACAATATATTCTTAGATGAACAAACCTTAATGGACAGCACAAATGGGAAACGTTACAAATTAAAACAAAATTATTTTATAACAGTGTGTATTTCAAACTAAAATAATTCATGTAACAAGCTTGCATTTTCAACTCTTGCCTAACAACTGTATGACATAATTAGCACCGTTTGCATTCCTTGCAGTCATGAAATAACCCCTCTGCTGCTGCCTTCATCTTATTCTGATAAAGGGAAATAAGAACCATCACCTTTTATCCAACCGTCCACTCTTGGGCTGTTGCTCTTCAGTCATACTAGAACTTTTGCTTCAGTTGTGGCTGTGCTTGGTGCTCCTGGGTCAATGCTGTGAGCTTCTGCGGTGTAGTCCTGATGTTTAGGATATTCTTCACCCCTAAGGAGTTGTGAGAATCACATTCACCCACCACCTGTTACAAATTAGATCTTGGAGATCTGTTACCCCACAAGCACAAATTAGATTAAATGGAACCAGTGTGTACTCATGTGACACAGCATTGCATGGAAAACTGAAAAGAAAAATGCCCTGGGCCCATTCCTACTTTATGTGGTCCACAGATGCTAACCATGTATGAGGCCATCTGTCTGTGAGTGGTAAGTGGTAGTCTTTAACTGCTTTACCCCACAATGCTTCCATAAAAAGGTCAGCTGGTCTGACATGAAACTAGAACCTCCCAATATCAGTATTATCCATGGAAAGTGTAACTTGTGGAAAATTTAAAACAGAGCTTAATCTGATAAGAGGAGCTGAACCACTGCCTCAGGATACCCACTTACTGACTCTTCTACCACCAAGGTAAACCTCTTTCCAGTGGTACTCTGTTTCTCAGTAACAAGTAGTGGTACCAATGCAACCTCAGTCATGTCTCCTGTCTTGTTAACCTTGTGGAATTGCTGAGACAACTTAAGGCACCACCGCGTGTCTTTTGTAATACCTAGACAGTAGAAATTTTACATTAGAATATTTTGCATGCTTTACATAAATGTGACATAAAAACAATAACATTCTATTCATGTGACCCCCATGTAGTAACAAGAGGCACTTCAATTATTTAGAAACAAACTAAAAGAATAAATGTTTAAGGACACCAAATGCTCTTTCTTCCATGACAATGGCTATTCGTTTCAGCTGTAACTGAAGTCACACCTTTGTTGTACAGATATACCTTTAACAAATGACAATCACACAT
Source organism: Protopterus annectens (assembly GCF_019279795.1). NCBI lineage: Eukaryota > Metazoa > Chordata > Ceratodontiformes > Protopteridae > Protopterus > Protopterus annectens. Next base: position 682,784,095 of record NC_056751.1, on the reverse strand, counting down.
ACTGTAAATAACATCACTTGCTTTTATAACTGTAAATAACTCACACATGCACTGTCTCTACTTTGCTGCTGTATTGTGTACACCTCTGTGTATTCTTTAGCCCATGTATAATTTTCTGTTTGTGTCTTGCTCCATGGTTTTCAGGTCATAGATGAAATGGGTCTGTTGACTGGCCCACTTACCCAGTTATCAATCCATCATAAATAAATATATAAATAAAGGAATAAAATGAGTTGCTGCTAGACATGCTTGCTGACAGGCCCCTGGAACTGTCAGTCCATTTTCTGATTAATACCCTTTATTTCGGTATATGGACTCTTCCTACCATGGAGAATCAGAAGTCCCCAAGGCTACCTCCGTCAAATGGTAATAGATGAGATATGACCTCATTCCCTAGCTCAGCTCCTTATTCCTAGGTTCCCTACAAAAATGAAGTATCTATCTTCACCCGTGGATTTGATTTAGGCTTGCTGCTAGCACCTAACTCTTCTGTAGAAGTAAGGCCTTCCAAAGGAAGAGTAACATCTTTTGACAGCTGTAGCACACATTTAGCCTTACTGCTATTACATAGTTCATTCTTGGAAGTGGCCACATTACAAGCCTTGGCTGGACATGTAAGCATTGGCTGGATATCCCCCCCCCCCCACTGCCTTCCCTGGTCACTTTTCCTCATGCCTGGCTGCATCTTATTCATGTGCACAAGGTATATAATCAATATCTTTTCCTATCAATACACCATCAAAAGCTGCCACCTTCTCCCCCAAACAACAACGTTTCAATCCAATATAAAGATATCAAAACCTTACTCAGAAAAATAAGCTTTATTGGATGAATACATGTATTGGAATTCCCTACATAGGAGCAATAATTACATCTTCTGCACCCAAAAGTACAAATCCTCTGTGATGTAATACCCTGCTTATTCATGTTCGTTTTCTCATAACATAGTAATCGTTTCAATGATTTATTATTTGTATAAGTGAAACTAGGTTTCTCACCAACAAGTCCCTTAAGCTTATCATCTGCCATCAAAATTTTCCAATTCTTAAAAATAATATCTTGTATTTCTCCATTGTTCCTAGTGTAAGGGATAAACATTCTACATGTATCTAAGTCATTCTTATTAGCTTCTTTGGTCATCCCAGGGGAATCAACTGGCTCACAGCCTGGGAATGTAGCAGTGACAGATTGCACTGACCTGCTACAGATGGCCTGCATTACTACCAAATGACCTACAGTCCTCTGTCAAAGAACTGTGCCTCACCCGTAGTGCCAATGTATGGTATCTCATGGGGTCCCAAATAACAAACTAACACAGAAAATAGAACACAAATGCAAGACCATATTGACAAATCCCATTAGCATGCCCCCCCATGTCCTACTGCATGAACCGGGGGCCAGTCCATAAATACTGCTGGGATGAAGGGCCAACTATAGGGATACTTCCCGGATATTGCTTGCATAATATTAGGATGAGGATAGAATAACAGATTGGGGGGGGGGGGTGTAGATGCATGGACGTCATGAAGTGTGTGAAATCTGAAACTTTGATGTGTGCGCATACTACCCCTGCCTGCAAACCCAATAATGGATGGCTACAAACCTGTTCATAAACAACAATGTGAAGGGGAACTGACCAGATATATGAGCCCTGCCTCTGAGTAACCTGGGTGAATCTGTACAGCTGAGAGGTATGGCCACAGCAGGATATGGCCATTCTGTTAAGTTGATATATGTAGAACAAGGGGATCCTCAGCCACCATACTACCAAGGTTCTGGACCATTTACACAGACCCATCAGCAAGTGTCTGTAGGTACCCCTCCAGAATGGCAGGAGTGTGCAAGAATGTGTAGGCTGCGGAGCACAATACTGGACTCAGCTTCATTCATCTTGTATTTCCCAGGAAATAACTGTGAGCAAATAATTATATCTGTCAGTAGTCGATGACATAATGCATCACGGTGTAAAACAGTATTCCAGATGGCGATGTTTTTACAAAAGGGAATGGTTTCCATTCTTTTCCATTACCAATCAGGCAATTCGAAAGGAAAATGTGGTCACCACAGAACAAGATACGGAAAAGGAAGAACACCGAGGAGGTATAGGAACAACAGAAGAAAGCACTACGACCCACCACCAGGGTCTAGTGGTTAATATCTCAAGGTATGAATTAACTGAGTATGAGCTTTCTGTGCTTAACAAGGGACTTAGTTTCATACCTTCTGGTTTTACTGATGCCACTGATATAATTATAGACATTAAAATGTTTACCAGAAGCATCAGTTTAAAAATGTTGTTTGGTGATGATGTATGCAATGTTAATGCCAATGCTAATATGAATGTATTTAGGAAACCCTCAACATTTGTACCTCAATTACATCCATTGTTAGAAGCCTTTGAGCGTGCATGTGAGAGTGATCTGTTAGATTTATACAAAAGAGATGATCTAAAACCAGATTTTTATAACATGACAAAAAATGAAAGGGATGCTATTTTAAGTTTGCAAAAAAATAATAACATCATAATACGACAAGCCGACAAAGGTGGGGCTGTCGTGGTAATGGATCATGATACATAAAGAAATAAGATACATCAATTACTATCAGATGATTTGACTTATCACCATCTGAATGGCTTTTCATTAAATAAGATCATTAAAGATGTACACAGTCATCTATATGATCTTTTATTGTGCAACGTGATAGATGCTGATTTATACAAGTATTTTTTAGTAGAGAAGCCGTTGGTTCCTACTTTTAGGGGCCTACCGAAAATTCATAAGGATCTATACAACCCTCTGCTGAGACCCATTGTCTTGGGAACTGGATGGCTTACTGAGCCCATGTCGATTTTTTTGGACAAACAGTTTAAACCGATTGTGGAAGAGATCACATCAGTATTAAGGGACACTCAATATTTTCTTCAAAATCTTGCTGAATGTAACTTATCTAGGTTAATTATAGAAAGTGATATTTTGGTAACCCTTGACGTGAAATCCCTATTTACTTCAATACCTAACAGTATTGGGATGGACTATGTAAGGTTATTACTTTTAGACAAAGACATCCCTAATAATCAAGTCATGAAAAGGATGCTGATTTTTAGACATGGTATTGAGAAATAATGTCTTATTATATGATAATACTTATTATTTACAGCAGAAAGGGGTAGCAATGGGGACCCCTTGTGCTAACTCCTATGCTAACTTGGTGTTGGCATATTGGGAAAGTACCTATGTTTTGGGTAACATGTTATTTCATGACTGTATCAAGTATTATGGACATTTTGTAGATGATGTGTTTATCGTTTGGAGTGGTAGTGTGGAAGAATTGAATGATTTTGTCACCTATATAAATGGTACTACGAATTTTTTGAACTTCGAATGTACACATTCACATAATACTATTGAATTTTTGGATGTTAGATTAAACAAGGGGGGTTAATGGCATGGAAACTGTTATGTTTAGAAAGTCTTGTTGGAAGAATAATTTGTTACATCGCAACAGCATGCATCCTAGACATATTTATCCCAATATACTGAAAAGTCAGGTATATAGGGCATCCAGGTTGACCACCCAGGAGGGTGAACATGAACAACAGCAGAAGATATTGGTTAAGGATTTTCTTGAAAGAGGATATAACAACACAGAGATTAAGAACACCTTAGCTTTTTGTAACAAACATAGAATAGATATGGGTAAACCTTTTCTTCATAGGCGGTCAGCCATCACATCTGATGAAGGATACTCTAGGGTACAGAATAAGAATAGATTGGTTATTCCATTTACCAATAGAAATACGCAAATTAAAGAAGTCATTGATAAAAATTGGAGACTTCTGACTACTGATGAGAGAATAAGGGAATTAGTAGATTATAGACCAAATATAACTTATAGGAATATGAAGTCATTAAAAAGGCTTTTATGTTATGAAAATAACAATGAAGAGAGCATTTCCTCCCAGAGGTCAGGAACTTGTGCGTGCCGCTCTTGCAACCAGTGCATTCATATAACTAATGATGATAGATTTATACACCCTGTAACTGGACATGAATATACTTTTAAGTTCTATGCCGATTGCAAATCAAGGGATTTAGTCTATTTAGCACAGTGCCAGTTATGTAAATTTTTTCATGTAGGAAAAACCAATAGGACATTACGGGAATGCATCAGGGAACATTTGTATGCCATTAATAAAGAGAATACAAGTAATGCTTTGGCGCAACATGTAATTGATAATGGCTTGACACATACTTTTAAATTCAGGGTCTTGGAAATGGTGAAAAAACCAACAGACTTGGTAATATAAAGAATTACACTGAAGAGGTAGAGTGTAGATGGATATTGAGGCTACAAGCACACAAAGCATATGGCTTGAATGAAAAGGTCTCACTAAAACCATTTTTGGCTGCGAGACCCTATAAACATTAAATTTATTTATATATTTTTGTGGCATTTAAATATGTTGTTGTAAATGTCATAATATGAATGTTATATTAGATATTTTATTTGTTGCGTCATATGATGCATATCAAGTGTTTTATTTATTATTTTATTTATTGTTTTAAATGGCTTTATAAGTATAGAAGTATATCTTTAAATTTTAATTGTATATCATAATTGAATGATTTTTATGAATGTTAATTGTTAATGTTATATAAGATGATGTATAGTGCTATGCTGTTGTTGAAGTCTGATGAAACGTTTTTTGAACGTGAAAGCGCTCACTTGGATCCTGCATTTGTCTTATTTCATTAAAACTCTTGAAGTGAAGACTGGAGTTATTTGTCACTTTCAGCTGTGGTGAACCCTCCTTTTTGTTTGTTTTTTTAAAACAGTACATAAGTCTGAATATCTTTGCTAACACCAACCATGTAACACATGCAGCACAGCCAGCAATAGTTACAGTATCCCCCTATTTGTCGCCCATTGTGACTCCATATTATTAACCTATCTACAGATATGCTGCAGAAACAGGTTGCTACCTGTAGGTTGAGAACACCAAACCCTGGACTGGAGTACAAACCTACCTGGAATGGATTCACACACTCAATACAGAAGGTCATACTGAGCATGCTCCTACACTTAGAGAAATGAAGCCCATGTCTGACAACACAGTGGACTATACATATCTCTCATTTGCAGATGTCTGTGCACACACACCAAATTGTACACCATTTGTGCTCACACATACATGGGATATGAATACTCACACATACCCAAGGGCAACACACTATAGTATGTCAAACATATACACACAGAGATGTGGGGAAGAAAGATACAGACAGTGACAGATAAAATTCCATTATAAGGCCTGTCCTACCCACTACACATCCAATTGGCCAATATCGCATGATGTGCAGATGTCAATCACTGTAGACATTCTTTTTGGTAGCCCTTAGCCCTACAGTGTCTGTGGTGCTTGTGATAACTGTGTAACACAATAGTAAAAAACAGTATTCATGTAGCATTTGTATGCTCAGTCCTGTCAAATGTAAAGTTGTGTCTGACTGTGTGTGTGTGTGTGTGTGTGTGTGTGTGTGTGTGTGTGTGTGTGTGTGTGTGTGTGTGTGTGTGTGTGTGTGTGTGTGTTTCCAGACAATGACACTCTGCACTTCCCATTGCCCATGTTATCATTCCTGCTGATGTCAGTCACCTTGAAATATCCCTTTGGCCAAGTCTCAGCTTTATAAGTTCTTTGGTGCTTGTGATAACTGCATCACACTCTAATATAGCAAACTAGTTAGGTAGGGGTTCTAATTATTGTTCTGGTAACTGTAAAAATGTGTGTATTTGTGTGTGAATCTATGTTGACAGCTGCTTTTGTGGTCATTCACACATCCCTTACCCCCTCCTTTAGTACTTCAGCTAATGTCACTCACTTTCAAAGATACCTTTGGACAGTTCTTTAACATATAGCTGCCATGGTGCTTGCAATAATTGAGTAATGCCATAGTGTAGCAAACTAGTTAGGTAAAAGTTCTAATCCTGGTCCTAGAAAATGTGTGTATTTGTGTGTGACTTTATGTTAACACCTGATTTTGTGGTCATTCACACTTACTGCACTTCTCTCACCCCTCCTTTAGCACTGCAGCTGATGTCACTTACCTTCAAAGATACCGTTGGACAGCTCTCCAATGTATAACTGCTGTGGTGCTTGTGATAACTGTGCAATACCATAGTATAGTAAACTAGTTAGGTAGTAGTTCTAGTCCTGCTGCTGGCAACTGTGAAAATGTGTGTGAGACTGTATGAGTCCTTGTTGACACCTGCTTTTGTGGTCATTCACACTTGCTGCACTTCCCTCACCTTTCCTTTAGCACTGCAGCTGATGTTACTCACCTTCAAAGATACTTCTGTATAGATCTCTGACATATAACTGCCGTGGCACTTGCAATAACTGTGTAATACCACAGTGTAGAAAACTAGTTAAGTAGGAGTTCTAATCCTGGTCCTGGCAAGTGTGAAAATGTGTGTGAGTCTTTGTTAACACCTGATTTTGTGGTCATTCCACACTTACTGCACTTCACTCACCCCTCCTTTAGCACTGCAGCAGATGTCATTCACCTTCAAATATACCTTTAGACAACTCTCCAACATATAACCACTGTGGTGCTTGCAATAACTGTGTAACACTATAGTACCAGTACATAGCTAGGTAGGGGTTTGAAACTCAGTACTGGAAAGTGTGTGTGTGTGTGTGTGTGTGTGTGTGTGTGTGTGTGTGTGTCATCAGTATCCTGTGTGGGTGTTGGTGTAATTGTGTACATAACAGGATCCATTGCAGCATGGGTTTTGATACATTTTCATATTGATGACCCATATGTCCCAATGTCACATTACAAGGCCAAAAATTGTCAAATGTCATAGAGGTTGTTGTAGACAATACACAGGCATACATTTATATATAGGCAACCATTATAATACCCAGAGACCTCTCTCTACCCACAGATCATACACAAGCATGTTTGGCTCTTTCTCTCTTCCTGTCTTTCTTTCCCTCTGTCTCTCTCTCTCTCACCCCCTCTCTGGTAGATGTGGAAAAATGCATAGGCAGCAGTTTGACTTTGGTCGTTAATGCTCATGATCAGCTGATGGCCTGTGCACGGATTGGAGTCCTCCACTTGCATGTGGAACACCTGTGGTATCATTCATATAACCAATTGCATGGAAACACACTCCTATAAGTAAACAGTGCAAGTGGGTGTTGGCCCTTCTCTCTCACTGTGAGCAGGACTTCATGTGGGTGTGTGACAAACAGCATCACAGAGTGTAGTTGGAAATCCCTCTTACAACAAACACTGTGGAGACAGGCCAACAAAACTGGAGGGGGATGTTACAGACAAGGGGACAGAATGTAAGTTTTGCTGTTCTATATTTGAAGTAATGTTGGTTTAACAGGGTTTGTGTGGATATGGCTGTTCTGCATGATTTAAAGTCTGGCATGACAGTGTTATGTGGCTGAGAAAACTCTCACCTGTAGGGCTATCTGCAGACTGATCAGAGTTTGGAGCCTGAGATTTGGTGTGTTACTCACCCATTTTCTGTCTTCATAAATGCAGTAGTATACTCTGATTATTGTATTCAGGAAATGGTAACATCCATGTGTGTTACTGACTTCATATCCTTCAGAAGAGATATGTCACAACAAACCCTGTTACAACAACAATGTTCTCAGTTTATAACTGCAAAATGTCAATAGTGGCCCTGTGTTTGTGCCTCTGTTTCCCAAGTCTGTCATCCTTTGTTCATATGTCATGGAGTAAGAGGTGGATATGTACAGTATACCATTATTTAATGACATAATTCCTGATATCAAGCCAGTGATATATAAGACTGCCAGACATGTAATGTAAAGGAAATTCCCTGCCATAAACAAACTGTAAAACAGAAGGAAGAAACTGCTGCAAAAGAGAGTAAAAGTCCATGAGTGGAGGAGCTCCCTGGTCAGCCTCAGTAAGAAGCTGCAATCCCTGGTAAAATCCTCCAACACTAGTTACGAAAACAAAATCGCCACTGATTCTAAAGACAGCCACAAAGCATTCTATAGCTATGTCAAGAATCTCAATGGCAACACTCAGATCTGCTCTGAGTTACAAGCACAATGGCACTTAATATACAGACCCAACTGATATTGCCAACATCCTGGCAGATAGGTTCAGTGCTAACTTTACCCCCCTCTCACCCCCTAAAGAGCCCATCTCTATACCGGAAGAATGCAAAGTTCCTGTAATCACGGCTGCACAGGTAAAAACCACACTCTCCAAAGCCAAGAACACAGCATCCATGGGACCAGACAACATCCCAGGCTGCATTCTACACAAACTACAGAATGAACTGGCACCCCACCTAAGTACCATGTTCAATCATAGCCTCGCCTCAGGCTTTGTGCCCACTGAATGGTGCACAGCGATGGTTATCCCACTCCACAAGGGGGGAGCCACCACGGACCCGGGAACTACTGCCCCATTAGCCTGACGAGCCTGGTCTGCAAGGCCATGGAACATATCATCATGGAACTTATAAATAAAGACATTGGTAATCTCCAAACTCTGGACCCCACCCAGTTCAGGTTTGTAAAAGGCAGATTATGTCTCCTAAACCTGATAGACTTCTTTGAAGCAGTCACCAAAGCCATAGACGTTGGTAAGGTGGTTCACACAGCCTATCTAGATCTTGCCAAGGCTTTTGACACCATCCCCCACTCTGGAATTATAGATAAACTCACTAAACTAGGTATAAATTGCTTTGTCACAAGATGGATTGCCAACTGGCTCACTGACAGAACCCACACTGTGAAAGTAGCAGACTCCAAATCTGACTTCAGACCAGTGACAAGTGGAGTACCACAGGGTTCAGTCCTGGGTCCTCTCCTGTTTGGTATCTACTTCGCTGAAGTGCAGGCTAACACAGAAGGTCTTTGGCTAATGAAGTTCGCAGATGACTGCAAACTAGGAGCCATAATCGAAACTTCGAACGATGTAGACATCCTACAAAACTGCTGATTGAGGGCTCAGTGTCTGTTATTCTAAAAGTGTATTAATTCTGGTTTAAGCACTTGAGCTTCACGCCAGTTGTTTTACATAAAGAAGGTTTGTGGTCTGCACTGCAGTGGCAGAACAGGTAGCTTACATCCTTCTAAGTTGGGAACTGCTGATTGAGGGCTCAGTGTCTGTTATTCTAAAAGTGTATTAATTCTGGTTTAAGCACTTGGGCTTCAGGCCAGTTATTTTACATTAAAAGGGTTCGTGGTCTGCACTCTTGTGGGAGGAGAGGCTGGACTCTGCCCTTCTGAGCTGGGAATTTCTAGTTAAAGGTTTATAGTGCTTGCATATTTGAACTGTTTCTTACTGAAATTGGTACACCTTATTTGGCGTAGCATAGACTAGATCCAGGCCTGCTGAATCTAGCTTTATTTGTATGCTGCTTGTTTGTTTGCTTGTTATTTCCCAGAAATGCCAATTCCACCTAAAACATGGCTTTTCAGCGCTTCTGTGGATCCCTAGTGATATCTGCATTGCTTACTGTACTTATTTCCTTGTTTCACTTGAAAGAAAGTTACTGTTTGTCATTTTTGCATTTAAGTTACCTGAAACACATTGCATTTAAGTTACCTGGCACTTGCTCACTAAAGCAATTATATAAGTCAGCACTAAAATATTAAAAACACTACACCCTCACAAACTCCCCTTGAGTACCTCGTTCCCCATTGGCCCTTTTTTTTCAATTATAAAGGAATTCCCAATACTATTCTAGCATGTCCAAAGGTTAGTTGTCAATCTCCTCTCCGGTCCAGCTGGTGAATCTGGGAATCTTGAGGGGCAATGTTACAACTGCCTCATGTACACAGACAACCCTCTCCTCCTCCCAACAAATTTCAACACATGTGAGAGATGCAACCATATAGCCATACTGGAGGTTAAGCTCTCTCAACTCAGTACTGGCAAAACCAGTCAGGAGGAAAAGGAAACCACACTCACTACAATTCCAGTCTCACATAGACCTACCACGACAGCAAACCAAACACATAAACACACAAAAACATACTCAGAGGCTCTAAATAAAAATCTGCCTAAGCAGCAGAGACCTCAAAAGCAGACACCCAAGCAACCGCTACCCCAAAACAAAACACGTGCAACACATAGCTCACAAAGCCAGTGTGCCGAACAGTCACAGCCCTTAAGGCTAAACAACACACCTGATACACTTGTAATAGGTGACTCTATCGTCAGGCACACTGACGTCCTGCTCACCAGGCTGAACAAGGAGAAGGTCATGGTGAGCTGCCCGTCGGGCGCTAGGATCCACCACATAACACAAACACTCAGGTCACTCCAAGGCCAGTACAAATATGACTCAGTAATTGCCCATGCTGGTGTGAATGACCTGAGACGTACCTCCCTGGACTACATGAAAAGAGACATAGAGGAGCTCTCTGAGCATGTAGCCCAGGCCAGTATGACCCTGACCTTGAGTAGCATCTTACCCTCACCAAGAATGATGCCACAATGTGAAGACAAGATGATCAATTTCAACAACTGGCTTAAGTATTGGTGTCATTCAAAGGGGATCCAATGCCTGTCAGCCTGGGATGACATGCTTGACAAGCCACGATGCTTCACTAGGGACGGCTTGCACCTGTCACCCCTGGGCTTTCGAATATTGGCAAAGGCTCTTGCTACCCCCATAATGCCTTTTTTAGGCAAGGCTCAAAAGACAAACCCACCTCCATAGGTATCACAAGGGATAAAAAACTAAGAGTAATGCTACTCAATGCCAGAAGTCTAAACCTCAAGATGCATGCACTCAAAACTCTCCTTAGCATGGAGAACATAGATATCTGTGCAGTAACAGAAACCTGGTTCAAGGCTCCCGAGAGCACCCCAGCACTACCAGGTTACACCTCATACCATGCTTTTCGGTCCCAAATCTTGGACCGTACCACAAAAGGAGGGGGGAGTATCAATATTCGTCAAAGATACATACACCTCCAGGTTGGTGGCACAGCACAAAGCATTAGAGACTATCCATGTGCAACTAACAGTGGGTTAAACTGCCTTCCAGTTTATAGCCTGCTACAGACCACCCTCCTAAACCCAGGAACACCACTCGGCCTTCCTGAGCACACTGGAAAATATGAAGGTCTCTCCAAACACCATTATATTGGGCGACTTCAACTACCCAAACATAGACTGGGAGCATTACTCTAGCTCCAACACCCTAGCCCAAAGGTTCCTAGAATTTATAAACTCAAATGCTATGGAACAACTTGTTACCACTCCCACAGAAGGGGAAAACATACTGGACCTGATCATCACCAACATGGGGAATCTATGCTCCAGACCAGAAGTGTATCCCTCACTGGTAAGATCAGACCATAAACTAATCTCACTGGATATTCACATCCCGACTCCACCCCCTGCCCTGAAAACCACAGTGAAAAAACTTCTCTAAAGCAAATTCCACACTCCTCAAAACTGAGGTGGAATCCTTCAAAGCCCCCGGGCCTGTGGAAAATATGGCCCAGACCGCAGAATCCTTTATAAATGCATTCTATGAACACCTTCAGGAATGCATGGATCATGCAATCCCAAATAAAACCAAGACCCAATCCTCCAAAGGCAGATGTCCTGTCTGGTGGACCCCAGCCATAAACAAACTATACAATAGAAGGAGGAAGCTACTACATGATAGAGCAAAATCCCAAAAAGGGAAGGCATCTCTGATCAGTATTAGCAAAAAACTACGGGCACTCATAAAATCGTCTAAGGCCGGCTTCGAGAGAAAAATTGCACAGGACACTAAGGATAATCACAAGGCTTTCTTTAGTTATGTTAAGAACCTGGGTGGGAATTCCCAGATATGCTCAGAATTAGTCCAAAATGACAAAAAATACACCGAACCCACAGACATTGCCAACATCCTAGCTGACAGGTTCAGCGCAAACTCCCTCCCCTCCCCACCAAAAGGGCAAATATTTATCCCAGCAGAGTGCTGCCCCCCTGACATCTCAGATGCTCAGGTAAGAGCTGCCCTCTCCAAAGCAAAAAACACAGCATCAATGGGACCAGACGGTGTCCCGGGCTGCGTCCTACATGAACTCCAAGAAAAGCTAAACCCAAACATAAAACTACTGTTCAATCTCAGCCTTACTACAGGATATGTACCCAAAGAGTGGCGTACAGCAACAGTGGTCCCTCTCCACAAAGGTGGTGCCTCAACGGATCCTGGAAACTATCACCCCATAAGCCTGACTAGCTTGGTCTGCAAAGCTATGGAAAGGATCATCATGGACCTCATAAATAAAGATATTGGGGACCTACAGACACTGGATCCTACCCAGTTCGGCTTTGTTAAGGGCAGATCCTGCCTATTAAACCTGGTTGATTTCTTTGAAACAGTCACCAAGGCCATTGACTAGGGGAATGTGGTCCACACAGCCTACCTGGACCTCGCAAAGCCTTCGATACAATACCCCACTCGGGCATTATATATAAGCTCACCAGCTTAAATATAACCCCCTATGTCACTAGATGGGTTGCAAACTGGCTCAAGGACAGAACCCACATGGTTAGAATTGCTGGAGCCATGTCAGACTCCAAACCAGTTACAAGTGGCGTCCCACAAGGCTCAGTCCTGGGACCTCTCTTGTTCGGTATATATTTCTCGGAGGTACAGGCCAACACAGAAGGACTGTGGCTGACTAAGTTTGCAGATGACTGCAAACTGGGCACCATAATCGACTCTCCAGCCGACACAAGCATCCTCCAAAAGGGCCTCATAGAAACAGACAACTGGTGCCAGAGCCATGGCTTCAAGCTAAATGCCAAAAGTGTATAGTCATCCCTTTGGCAAAACAAAGTGCCCACAAATTACCACATAAGTGGTAATCCATTAAGTACAGAAGAAGTAATTAGGGACCTGGGGACCCAAGTTGATAGCAATCTCTCATTTGACAACCACGTGGCCAAAGTGGTTACAAAAACATTTTATATAGCCCACCTAATCATGAAGGGATTCACATCTAGATCAGGGGAGATCATCGTGCCTCTTTACTCATCCCTCATCAGGCCCATAATTGAGTACAATGCCCCTTTCAGGATGTACCTTACCAGACACCTGCAGGAACTGGAAAGACCCCAAAAGTACCTCACCAAGAGGATCATAGGGCTCAAACAGATGCCATATGCTGCTCGGTTAAAGAAACTCCAGCTCTACTCAGTGGCATACCGCCTGCTCAGAGGCGATCTGTGTCTGACGTATAAAGTCATGTCCAGCCCGGAATTAATGGACATGCTGCACCTCAGAAAATCCAAATCCCATCGAGCTACGTGCTCGAGAGACTTGAACCTCAGCACTGAAATAAATAGGACATGCTGGAGGGACAGATTTATAACCCAGAGGCTCCCTTCACTCTGGAATAAAATCCCAGTCCACGTTAGGCAGAGTCCCTCATTGACTCTCTTCAAGAGGAATCTTGATGAGTGGATGGGAGATCGTAGGTTTACCCCAGGTATCACTTCTGTGTTACTGTTAGACAGAGGCACAGTATACTAACCTCGAAAAAGGGCATAGCAAAATTAATTTAAAATGGGTGGCGAAAGCCAAACACACTCTGGCTAGGCTTATAAATGTCCTAGGGCAGATAGCCTAGTATGAACCTATGAACCTAAAAGGGCCTCACTGAGACAGATGCCGAGTGTCAAAGTCATGGCCTCAAGCTCAGTGCCAAAAAGTGCATTGTCATTCTCTTTGGTAAAAACTCTGTACCCATGAACTACAACATAGTGTGATAAGAGACCTTGGGACACAGGTGGACAGTAGTCTCTCCTTTGATAATCACATCGTCACAGTAGTCAGGAAATCCTTCTACGTGGCACACCTCATCACAAAAGGTTTCTCATCCAGAAAAAAAGAGGTAATTGTTCCCCTCTACTCATCACTCATTAGACCCATTATAGCGTACAACACCTGTTTTGGTATGTACCTCACAAGACATCTACAACACTGGAAAGGCCACAGAAATACCTCACAAAGAGGATTACCGGCCTCAAACAGATGCCCTACGTAGACCGTCTCAAAAAACTCCAGCTTTACTCCGTCGCATATCGCCTACTCAGAGATGATCTCTGCCTAACATACAAAGCTATGTAAAACCCAGAGCTGCTGGACATGCTCCACTTAAAGAAGTCCCAATCCCTCTGAGCTACACACTCTAGGGACCTAAATCTTGTCACCACAATAAACAGAACATGCCGGAGGGATAGATTTCTGTCCCAGAGACTTCCCATACTCTGGAAAAACCTACCTATCTATATCAAACAAAGCTCCTCATTAGCACTCTTAAAGAAAAATCTTGATGATTGGAAGGGAAATAGGAAATTCACCCCGGGGATCACTTCTGTGGCTCTGCTCGACAATGGCACAGGAAAATAATTTTCTTGGGTGGCAAAAGCCAGGGTACCTTTCTGGCTGGGTTTGTATAGGCCCTAGAGCTGATAGCCTAGTACCTACCTATGAACGTATGAAATCTTTTATTATAAAACATAAGCGCTTTCAGGTTAAAAAAGTGCTTGCATTTTATAATAAAAGGCTTCGGCCAGTTTGGACACTGTTTTGTTTGTTTTTGGATCTGTTTCTATAAGGGGTTCAAAAGAAGTCCTTAAGGGAAGCTAAGAGGCTTTTGTTTTGCTACAAAACCTGGATATTCTGTGGTAGTCGGTACAGTAGTTAGGTATGTGTACTTATGGTGATTGTTGACAGACTGTCTGTATTATGTAGCAGTGTATTGTGATCATGTTATTTGACCAGCGTACAGACTGGAGTAGATGTCAGTGTTCTTGGTCCTGTTCTATCTGACAGTGCATACTGCTCCAGTTTCTGATACCCTATCAGTCTATATGTTTGTAGGGCTAGACTGAGACATGTCCCATACCACAGTCAGGTGTCAGACTACACTGTTAATTGGGCCAGTATATGTAGGGTTAGTGTGTGAGTGGAAAACATGATGATGACTTTTGTTCACACAAGCCATAGATTGTACTATTACTTAGGCCTACCATTATGTGACTGTGACTGTGTTGAGATCGGTTGTAGGTATGCACTTTCACACTGGTGTCTTTTACCCCATGCTGTTGCATGCCTGTAGTGCCTGCTATATTTGCAATTACATGTGTATTCCCCCATAGGTAAATTGGGTTAGTGTTGTGGCAGTCTGCCTGTAGTGTAGACAGTGCTTGGTGACATGCCTAGCAGCACAGTGTATTTACCCTACTGTGATGTTATGTCCAGATATTTGTCAGATGTACTGTTACATGGTCACCATATGTGTTGTGTATTTCTGACAAAGCAGTGGGCTGGTGTGAAGATGTATGTCACTATCTAGTGTGAAGTATGTGGCTTGGGATCTCTTCTCCTCCAGTTAATGATTTAGGACAGACAGGAGGGTGTGAATGCATCAACTGTGTGAACTTATCTGGTCCATTATTTTTGATATATCCCCATTTTCATGGCTCTAAAAATCCCCTTTGTCAGGCTTGTTCCACATTTCTTGCACTAAGGCATTCTTTGTATACCTCCTGACTGACCAGATTGTTTCAGACTGTCCATGTTTATTGCTCATATTGCTTCTGTATTCCATAGGATCATTACTGTGATTTATTTCTTTTACATTTGTTAACTGGAGGTGTCTGACTGAGCTGAAAAGGCCCTTTTTCAGCAGAGGCCCGGGGGGAAAAGCTCCACAAAGAAAAATTACAGATACATTTAGATATTTATACATGATCAGTATACACACAAATTACAATAGACATGTTTTTACAGTGGTATGCAGCACATCAACAGTTACTGTGGAGAGAGCAAACAAGAAAATCTTAATTTAAAAATAAAGGTAATTAATACATTTGTGGTGTACAGCTGAAATTTGGAACATAGGTAGAATACATACATAGTACACAGGTACAGTACATGCATTTTAGATTAGCCAGCGTTTGTGAGTAAGAGTGAAAACTATTATCAAGTACTCTAGGTTTAGTATGTGTACCTATCTGCTTTCACTAGCCTGGGGAGCAATCATGGCACTGCCAGCTTTGCTTGAGATATTGCCTAATGAGGTTTTTAAAGGAGGCTTTGGACTATGTGTTTTGTATGCTAGTGGGGAGAGAGTTTCATTTTTTAGCCACTGAACTACTATATAGTGTGTCTCCAAAGCTATTGTAGCTGTTGGTGACTTCTAGTAGTAGTTTGCTTGATGATCTAAGAAGTCTTTTGGCTGAATCATGTTGTACTAGGTTTTTGAGGGAAGAGCACTTATTGGGGAGATAATAGATATAATGACAGAGACAGATCTGATTGTAGGTTAGGAGGTTGGGCAGTTCAAGCCAATGGAGCTGTCTCAAAGTAGTACAGTGATGAGCTCTGTATGAGCAATTTGCCGCAAAGTGGGCAATTTTGTTTAGCAGGCTTCCGTTTTGCTTGGTTCAGTTTTGTTGAGATTAGACAGAATGGGAGATGCATAAAGTAGGGTGGATAGAAGTTGGGAGCGAGCAATGGCTGATTTTGAGTTGTTGGTAAGAAATGGTTTCATACGGTAGAGTGATCCCAGTTTGGCATGTACTTTTTTAATAGTTAAGTTTTGATGACTATCAAATTTTAGGTGGGAGTCTATGGTTATTACCAATATCTTAGCATGTGCCACTAGAGCGACTGGAGTAGCAATTGTGGAGTAGATGGTGAATTGACTGTTATCGGTGTTTTTGTTAGAACTGGTTATAATCATAAGCTGAGTTTTCTTTGGATTGAGGATAAGTTGGGCTTTGGTAAGGTAATTTTCAATGTCAGAATGCTAGCTGAGCTGTTTGCAGGAGGGTAGGAATGTTTTGTGCAGCACAGATTAAGGTAGTATCTTCTGCATACTGAATGATAGATGCATGCTGAGTGGAGGTATGGAGGTCATTTGTGAAGACTGAATAGTAGTGGTCCTAAGATAGAACCCTGTGGGACTCCTATAGTTATGGGCAGCTGAGGAGAGAGAGAATGTTCCCATTTCATAGATTGTTACCTGTCAGTTAAGTAGCTTTGGAACCAGGTAAGAGTGGAATTTGATAGGTGATATTGGTTTAGTTTGTTTAATTTTGTGTGGTACTTCACTATGATGCTTTTATGATATCTGTCCGTAACTGATGGCATACATGTCAGTTTCAGAATAGCCTTCCTTCACAGCATGTATGTTGATACAACCCCTGTCACTGTAGCAACATTCTACATTTATAAGTGCAATACATAAATTACGTTCCCTTGCACTAACAGGTTAAGCGTTATGGTGCTGAGGTATGACTCTACTACATGTCATGGGCCTCTGTTATATATACACACACACACACACACACACACATATATATATATATATATATATATATATATATATATATATATATATATATATATATATAGGTTTACTATTGTTTATTAGAACGGAAAAACATTTTCCATTCAAATAAATGAATGGTAATACCGAAAGTACAAATAACTACTGTTCACAATGTCAACGCATTTGACTCGACATTGTTGTCGAAACCACCACATGATAGCCATATAGGAGCTGATGTAAATCAAACTCCTATACAGCTGCACCTCCCACACCCCCCCACTTATATATTCTAACTCTGAGATCCGGATGAATTTCCACTCCCCACTGTACCTCGATCTCCGTGCAGATAGTCAATTCCTACTTATGCGAATGCAGTTGTGCATTCGCATAAGTGGAGTCAACTATCTGTTACAAAACTGCTTGTGCAGTCGACATTCTGTGTTTCGGCACATTGCAGTCAATAGAATGTCGTTCACACACACAATAGTAAACCATATATAACACTGCATATGTTAACATTGCACACACCTGATATGTGACATATGACTTGTGTAATCAAATGCAAACAAATGTGTTATTCATGCAGATGCTGAATGAGTTGCATACAATATGTGGGTTGCATAAGTGTGCACACCCTGAACACAATAGCTTGTTACAGCACCTGTTAAGTGAACTACAACAGTCACTATTCCTGGAAGTGGTATACTAGCATGGCCCATCTTCACTTGGCATTATTTGGTCTCTCCACACTACAAATGTCCCCAACTCTGCCAGAATGCAAGGTCAGCTTATGTGCACAACCCTTGGAGGTCACACAGTGCCTTCACTATTGCTGTGGAGTCAGGGTTATGTCTGTCACAATTCATGACCTTGACTGTGTTCAGATACAGCCATTCCTAGGGAGCTTTGGATGTATGCTTCAGTTCACTGTTGTGTTTCAGGATGACACCCCTCCCCATCCTCAGCCTTATTGCAGATGCTTGACAACTATGGACCAGACATGAATGTTATTTTGCAGTGCTCCAAATTCAGAACACCATGTCTACCAACCTAGTTCCTGCTAATGAACAGCAAACTTAAAGGTATACGCTGGCTACAGCAAGGTAAAAATGGGGATGTGGGCCTGAGGTGGAGTGAGGAGTTACTTGTGCACTA
Source organism: Protopterus annectens (assembly GCF_019279795.1). Taxonomy (NCBI): domain Eukaryota; kingdom Metazoa; phylum Chordata; order Ceratodontiformes; family Protopteridae; genus Protopterus; species Protopterus annectens. Next base: position 682,765,572 of record NC_056751.1, on the reverse strand, counting down.
CATGTATCTTTATTAATACTGTCTGTAGGTTTCAACATTGGTCTCAGTACATCATTACACATTGCATCACATGCCTTTGGGATAATTGATGTTATGCATATGCTACCAGTAGACAGCCTTGGATGACGTTTTCTGTGGAACAACTCTTCCATCTGATTACCCTAACCCATAGAGCAGTACTTGTTAGACATTCCTGCAAGTCCCTCAGTGTTGCTGCATGTTTCTGGGCAGCCTCCATGACCAATTTGCAACATGTGTTGTCATCTGTCTTGGATGGGCATCTGTTTATTTTCTACATTAATGTTGTCCCATACATCATACACACATACATGACTGTCTGCACTGTTTGCCATGGTATATGCAATGGTGAGATAAGGCTAATTTTCCAACTCCTGAGTGCTACCTTTTGGATATGGGATCCATTCCATGGTTTGTAAGATGCGTGCAAGCCACAGCTGCCTCTGTTGCAGGTGAGTGGCCAAATGTCATGGACATACTTCTTGGACAGCAGACCATTACTTGGTGTGACACTGAAGCCCTGTACTTGATGGAAGGTATGTGCTCAAGATGAGTGACTGCTGTCAGTACCTCATAAGCTGCTTCCACAATATATTTGGAATGTGTGCACACATATGCTTCCAGTGTTTGTTAAGGTATGTATTCCCCATATCTGTTGTCCTAACATAGGATTCCATTTTACACATTCATTGCTCATGTTAGGATCACATTACAGGTTTTAAAAGGTGTGGAATGTGGTATTGTGATTTGCTGTTGTTTAGATTGGGAACAGTTGCCATTGTAATAGTGGTGTATACACTGTTGTATCCACTGTATAAGGGTAATGTTTCAGTCATGTCTCTACTGTAGGCCATTTGTCCCAGCATTGTGTTCATCTCTGCCCACACATCTTGCATTGACAGGTTGTTAGTTATATTGCAGGACTCTTACATACCCTTCAGATATGCCACCATGGTGACCATTGTGATGCAGTGCAGTTAACAGCAACAATAAGTAAACATGTACAGCATGCATTATGGGTAGGTGTGTTAAATGTGTGCATGGCAAATACCATGGCCATAACATGGACCATGTATTGGCAAACCTGAACATAACAACTCCATACTCACCAGCTACAAGCTGCTGCCCCAGTTGTATACTAGAGGGACCTACATAGTTGTGTGAGAGATGTAATGTCAGTAGCCACACCTGTGGCATAGGTACAGGGTGGGAGCAGCAGTTCAGTACATCAACAGTACAAACCCACATTACTAGAGATTATGCACATCTGTTCATTACTGCACTGCAGCAACAGACTATCTTACCTGACATATGCATGTAGATACTTTACAGATGAAGATTGATAAGCAGCAGTGGTCTAGTAATCTGCCCTGGAGACTTACCTGGACAGTCCTCATCCATTGTGTGGGTGGCACCCACCTCCACAGTGCTATCTTCAAGTTGCTAGCTTGGTGGCAGGCGGGTGCCCCAAGGCTGGCGAGGAGCTCCTCAGCATGTGTCAGTGGGGGCTGGATGGCATAACCCCCACCTGTGTCTAGCTGGTCCCTCCTAATGGCAGCAACACACTGACAGGTGTGGCGGATCAGGTCAGTGCACCAATGCCACACCTGCTCATAACTGTGGTTATGCAGGCCAACATCATTCACCATGTGGACAAGCTTGATCCACAGGGTGGTCCTCTCCTGCAGATCATGGGCCCTGCACCCAAATACAATGCCATGATGGAGTATCACAAACTGTATGATGACATCATTTTCTTGTGGAGTGTAAGCAGGGAGCCATTCACGTGACATTGCACCTGGAAGACATAAACAGGAAAAAAGGTCAGAGGACCTCATACTGCAAGGATATATAAGTTGTTAATTGACATCTCCCCCCCCCACCATATCTGCAACAATAATCTAAGCACACAAATCAATGGGGTATGTTTACACCAAACATACTGTTGGGACATATGTCCTGTTGTTCAACAAATGTTGAAATGTGTTTCTATTAATGTCCCATGTTGAAACACTATCATTGGTAACCTGTTGCTGTCAATGTAACCTGCATGCCATTGTAATGGCCACTGTGGTTCCATATATGCATGTGTTCTGTTTGCTATGCAACTGTTCCAAAACTGTTGTTTTGGGTTAATAGGAATATCTGTGCATGCAGTTATAACTAATCCTGGATTGTGTTGATTATTACTAACCCACATATGTTCTAAAACCGCAACACCATAGCACGGTTGGGAAGGCTGGTCCCAGCAGTCCCACCTCATCTGGCCATGGCACCAGGCCCCAGGACATCTGGGAACCACCCTGGGACCTCCTTGTCTGCTGGTCCTGCACCACCTTTGGGTAGAACTGCCTCAGAGGATGGGGCTTGTCCCCCCCGGGGAGTGGGTCAGACAGAATTGTCAATTGAAGTCAGGTCCGGGGTCTGGTGCATAGGGAGCTCTGCAGAGAATTGGGAGATCTGCTGCACCAGCTTGAAGGCTGTGTGGTGCAATTAGAGGGTCAGCCTACCCCTCCTGTTCAGTCCTCAGCACAGCCATTTTCGGGGCCGTGAAGGTGCAGTTATGACTGCACATGGGTGGGACCTCAGTCCCACTGTTTCCATTTGGGGGCTCTTGGGCTTCTGATTTCCAAACACCCCTTCCCATCCAAGGTGGTTACCCCCACGTGTGTCATATACAGCCCCTGTATGCTGTCTTCTCTGCCTTGTTTGTCTTCTGACCCAACCTACCTCCCCAAATATACTACTATCCTTCCCCAACATCCCACTCTTACCTTAAAAAAGGGCAGTCTGTCCCCCCCAAATTTCACCCATACATAACTGTCCATTTTGCACCCCTGTCTACTAGACACATGTAATCTGGTCTAACTGGCTTCAGAAAACATTATTGTTGTCCTCACCCCTCTCTCAGGGGTTTGAATGACCAAATATAACTCCAAATTCAGTATATATGCACAGGTGTTGCTGTAGAAGAAATAGACAGCTATGGACCTTCCCTACAGCTGTCCTGCACATCCCTAGCTATTTTCCCTATTATCTTTCCCCTCTTTGTGCCCCCTTTTTCACCACTTTCCTATCACACCTTCTTTCTTTTCTTTTTTTTTAAAGAAATTAGAATGGGGGTAAGTGGGAGTAAGCACTTTTAAGCAGTATTAAGCTGGATTAAGCCTGTTTGCATGGCGGTAAGCAATGCCTACACAGATTAAGCAATTTTCTGGCTAACTGTCTGTAAACATATTTAACCAGCAGTTAGCATTGCTTATTGTCACGCAAACCTGCTTACAACTGCATAAAAGTGCCTTAATCACTCTGTATCCAACAGTCCTTGTTCTGCCCAGTAACAAACTAATCAGCCCTTGCAAGTCTCGAACCCATGGCCCTACACACTATAGCCACAGCAATTTACCACTAAACCATCTGAACTGTAGACATGCATCATGTTTTCTCAAACATATCATGCAGCACAGTCATTCAACAATAGGGAAAATGTATGTGTGTATATATATATATATATATATGTAGACATACATGTCTATATATATATATATATATATATATATGTAGACATACGTGTCTATATATATATATATATATATATATATATATATATATATATATATATATATATATACAGTGCATTCGGACATCGGATCCACACTCTGAACCTCTCGCTGCAAAACATCTGACCAAAGACACTGCAAATGGGGGTGAAAGGGCCCAAAATAAGGATCTCTTGTAATTATTGCCATTATCCCTTCTTCCACAGCTGAACTGTTCTGCCGTGCAACAAAGTAGAGCATCACATGTGGACAAACCCTAACATTAGGGGGGTATATAGGGACAGATCGTAGATATGCCTATTACAAACCTATGAAGTTTGTGCATGATACATTTCACATTACCATGACTGTTCTGAAGGTGGTGGGGTCTGAAATTCATGTGTCTGCCATGACTTCTTTACGTCCACCTTAAGTTATTTGCTGGGCTAATATAGACGTTTGAAGGAACAGGCAAACACTATGATGGCTTAAATCTTGACATTCTGTGCAGATCTGCACAGCTGACAGGTGCGGCCCACTGCCCACAGGGCCCGATGCTATGTCCATAGCAGTTGTTCAGCAGGACATCATTAAGCAAGTCTCAATGGCACATATAAATCTTTCAAAATCATCTGTCCTATTATTACAGACCAAGTACTACATTCAATTACATGCTGACATGTTTCACATACATTTTATTAGTATGCTCTTTTCTGTGTTCCACTTGATGATGTCTTCCTTGTTTGTTTGTTTGTTTTTTTAGTATTATTTTTGTTTTTCCTTTTTTTTCTCACTCTCTCTATATCTCTCTCTCTCCACTACAGGGATTGAGCTAGTTTGAATAGGTTGCAGCATGGCTTTTGTAGGTGATGTTCATGATCAAGTGATGGCCTCTGCACCAATTGATGTTCCCCACTTGCTAATTGCATGCAGGCAGCTGTGTAGCTCTTCCAATAGCCAGTGTCATAGCAACCCACTACTATACATGACTATATTGTGTGGGCATTGGCCCTTTACCTTTCCTGTATGGAAGACATCCTTTCTGTGTGTGGGCAGCAGTGTTACAGACAGCAGGTAGCAATACCTCTTACAACAGGACTTGTGGACACAGGCCAACTACATGTTTGTATAAGATTCCAGACCTAGGGACAGTGTGTGAGTATTGCTGTTATATGCATTGAATACTGCTAGTTTTACAGGGTTTATGTGTACATGCTAGTTTTGCATGGAATGCAGTCTGTTTGCATAGCTCTCAACTGTGGGTCTATCCACATGATGGCCAGACGATTGGCTGTTATGTTTTGTCTGTTCCCCACACAGGTCTTGTCCCTGATATATCAGTGGCATTTCTCCATTGATTGCTATCAGTACATGGCAACATCCATTTGTGTTTCTGACTTCATATTCCTGAGTAAGGGTATGTTGCAACCAATCCTATAAAACCAGCAACTTTCACAGTGTATAACAGCAATATTTCTAATATGGCCCTGTGTTTCAACATCTGTCCTCCACCTATATTCCAGGCTTTGTCTGGATGTCATGCAGTAAGAGGTTGATAGGTATGGTCTATCATTATTTAGTGCTGACATTCCTGCTGTCATTCCAGTGATATTGTGGACTCCCACACAAATTGTGCGGTAGGGTCCATATAGATGAGGGCTACAGCTGGACAAAACATGTGTGACCCTGTACAGTCTGGAAGTCAGTGTATGGAGAACACTGTTATATGCCCTTGTAAGACATTTTATGGGGGAGAGGTGTAAATGTTTTTTAACCTAGGCTATTACGACATGTGAGGGATATCAGTAATAAGAATCATTAAGGTATATGGTTGTACATTTTCATATGTTTCACAATGGGAACAGTGGTGGGCTAGAGCTTACTGTTTTACATACAGTTCTGTTTGTCAGTGTGATAGTGACGTTTTAAGTTAAGCATTGTTATGTAACAGATACATTTACATTGTGACAACTGATACTTTCCCCCCTAGGGGTTGACTACAGAGTGTAATTGGAGGCTGTTGAACTACATCTGTATTTAAGTGTTGATTAATTTTTATCTTCAAGGCAATATATTTTTTACTGTTGTACTACTTGAAGACTTTAGCCTAGACAGCAAAGTATGTTACGTTTTGCAGATTACTGCATCATATGTTTTCTTTGAGAGTTGCATTAATCAGTAACTATGTATTTTCTAACACCTAAATGCTATAAGAAATGGCATAAACAACTGAAATAGTACACAAATAAACATTTCTATGTATGCAAACTGTGGGTGGTGTCATGAACTTTGCATTGTGTGTGGTTATAAGTTTCATGCAATTATTCTCATTTGTAGGAAAGAATCAGACACTGCCATTTGAGAAGGTGGTAACTGTAGGAATAATAGCTGTTTGATATGCTGTGCACCCTCTATATATACTCTACATAAATCTATAAGTATTTATATATTTATATATATGTATATATATATATATATATATATATATATATATATGTGTGTGTGTTTATGTGTGTGTGTGTGTGTGTGTGTGTGTGTGTGTGTGTGTGTGTGTGTGTCATTAGAATGTTTACTGCTTCCACATTGTACATTCCCTATGGTAGACTGACTGTTCTGCATGATATGTTAGAGAAATTATCCCAACATCTTTCAGTTGAGATGGCTTTCTAGTAACTTGTTGTGGCTATGTTTCACAGTTTCCTGGGTTCAAGACTTGCAAGTGCTGGTTATTTTGTTGTAAGGCAAAACAGTTCAGCTGTGGAGGAATCTTAATTGCAGCAAACAAGTTGCTACAAATGCAACAAGTGACTTGCTACTTCTAAATGCTACACACAAAATTTGAAATGCCAAATCCTGACTGCAAAACAGTGTCACCATTGGCATTAATTTCAAAATGCCAGTACTGCTGTAGCAAACAGAGCTGGAGTACTTTAGCCCCATCTGCAAATGACTGAATGTCTGTATTGAACTTAATGAACTATTATCTAATTGTCATCTGTTAATGATGCCTCCAGAAAACTCCTGACATCATTAACCCCCCTTCACCACACCATATTTATGCTTTTGAAGTAAAGGGTTTAGCCAACAGTTGACTGTTCACAGTTTTTAAATTTTGAGAATAAATGTGATTGAATGCAGGTTTGTAGGTATAATCCTTTTCTCAACAAGTTCTTTAACTTGTGCCTTAATTAGTTTAAAATAGATAGGACAACACTGTCAGGTATTTGTGCAAAGACATACAAGGATGTGTTGTCATGTTAATACTGAACTGGGAGGAAGCAGAATTTGTAAGGGAACTGGGAGGAAGCAGAATTTGTAAGGGAGAGGATGTGCTGTGAAAATCTTTTCAACTATTTCTGCTGTAAGTGAATTACTACCTGGTCATTTAGGGAATAACTTTGATTTGCCAATAAGTGCTTCATCTGGCTTAGATATTTAGGCTGTGGATTCCTAATGTAGGTGTTTTTGTGTGTGAATTAATTTATTTTGAGTCTTAATTCTCTATATGGTTATATAGTTTTAGTTACCTAACACACTTGTCTCTATTGTGTGGACCATCTTATCAATATTTTGAGGCATTGTTTTACATCAGTTGTAAACTATTGAGTAGGTTTTCCTCTGACTCTTACTTTCTTTAAGAGAAATGGCCTGCCAAGAATGGATATTATGAGATTATAAAATGTAGACAGGGCAAAAGTTACACCAGTGCAGTGGTAAAGAAAGTTCTAGTCCATTTATTGCAGTTCTACATTAAACATATTTTACAGCTGTATCTGAAATACTCCTTTATATTAAAAATTCATAGGGTTATTTTCTTCACTTTTAGTGCTTGTAGCTAATATTGGACATTACCCACTCGGGGTATTCAGTAGTATTTGAATGAAGGAAATTCTGTCAGGTGCTAGTAAGTATGATGTCTTCTGGTATGTTGATTTAGCCTTGTGTCCCTTGATACCACCTGTTCATGACTAAAGTGGAAAACAATCCAAATGAGCTCTTGTTTTTGTGGTCCATGCCAATCTATATCTACCATTATAATGGATTTATGGTTTCACATACAATTCAATTCCTCTGTCAAGGTATGCTACAGTATATCACTGTTTGATGATAGGAGATATTTATCATAATGATATATATCTTACTAACCTTATGTGAGTTAGTAGCAAGTTTTGGTATAGATCTGTGGAGGCATAGGATATGTAAGAAAATACCATTTAGGTTTACTGTTTTATTCAGTATTAAGTATTTTATGCAGTAAAGCCACCCCTCTGCTATACCTTCTTCATATTATTTTGCTATAAAAGATTTTATATTCATATAAGATTGTGTTTGGGATAACTGATTCATGTTAAACTATATTTATGATATTGTAATGATTTTATTGTTTTGAGTTTTGGGCCACAGTACCAGCTGTGTCTGTTCAAAAACAAATGAAGAAAAGCTCAAACACGACTGAAAACAGCATTTAATTTAAAGTAAGCTTCACATCCAAATCGACGCTTCCTCAGACTCTCTAAAAATACAATCAGGCCATCCATCTAAATAACAGTAAAGTGCTTCAAAATATCCAATCACAAAACTAAATTCATTAAATAGTAATTAATTAAGGTATGCAGAAAAATTCTTAAAGTTAAACATCTCATATAAACCTCCTATCACCAAACACATTAAAAACATTTCTAAATAGCACTTTTCATACACATCATCTTAGATAACGTGTAAAAAAATATTCAGTCATAAAAACATATATATCAAAGACATATATATCAAAGGGGGGGGTTATTCCTTACCTACTAATTTAATGGTCTAGCTATCAAGAATGGTTTCAATGAAACTCTATCATTCAGGCCGAAATGTCTATCAGCCTAAAGTCTAATGATCCTAATTTGCAGTCATCTCCAAATGTTGTCAGACAGAGACCACTGACATTGGCCATGACTTCAGAGAAATAAATGCCAAAAAGGAGTGGTCCAAGGACTGATCCCTAAGGGACTCCACTTGTGACTGCCCTCTTTGCAGAGGTGGACTCCCCAATTCTAACTTCCTGAGTCCTGTCTGTGAGCCATTTGGCTATCAACCAGGTGACATACGAGTTTGTACCTAACATCTTGAGTTTGTCAACAATTCCCGAGTGGAATAGTATGTCAAATGCCTTGGCCAAGTTAAGGTATGCAGTGTGAACCATTTTCCCCTCATCCATTGCTTTGGTGACCTTCTCAAAGATGCCCACCATTTTGAGTAGGCATGATCTGCCCTTGAACGATGGGTTTTGTACTTGTATACATTTTTTGGTCAATAAGACATAGGAAACTGGCCAATGTTCAATAGTACCAGGTAAATCAGTGCTACATGAGGGATGAAGGCTTCATTAGTATCAGGTAAGTCAGTGCTACATGAGGGATGAAGGCTTCATTAGTACCAGGTAAGTCAGTGCTACATGAGGGATGAAGGCTTGACTGCAACCCTAGAGACCTTTGCAATTTTTAGAAAAAAGTGTGATCCTTTTTATGTGTCTGAAAATGTAAAGGACTGAGACCTGAAAATTCTAAAAAAGAATTTGAAAGATGTGGGTTAACCAAGATTTGTCATTTCATATAAAAACTTATATTTCTTCTGCACCACAAAAACAAATTAAAAGATTCTTCTTAGCTGTTAGACAAACATAAATGGGGACATTTAATTATTGAAAGAATATGCTCATATCCAAGAAGATGAAGTACACTGTCTTTCTTGGCTCATCAACGTTATTAACAAATAATTTCAAGAAAATTTCCAATGAGTCTGTGCTAGCCATGATGCATTCTGAATGTGGATTGTAGAAATAGTATTGTTGAAGAACATAGTGCAGTTTTATTCTTTTACATTTTACCTTTAACTTATTGTATTTGTACAGTGATTTCATGTACTACTGTATATTTTAATTAACAAAACAAGAATGAAATGAAATTATTTTGTCCACAGAATGAAACTTCTGTACTTCTTTCAAAGGTTCATAGTACAATACTAGGCTATTGGCCCAGAGGGCCTTATAAGCCTAGCCAAGAATTTCACCCATGTTTATTGGAATGTTTTGGCATCTGAAGTTTACAGAAAAAAAGTTTTGTGAGCATAGATGCAAGGCAAATGAAAGTGTGTGTGATTATATTGCTTAATTAAGCACTTTTTTTTGGGTCTATATTAAATCAGCGAAAGCTTACAACCCCCAACACTTCGAACAGCGATTTTATTCCCAGGGAAAAAAAAACTGTTCCACAAAAAAAAAAAAATAATAAAAACATCAGAACATTACATAAAGTGGGGGGCTTTGCCCCCCATACCCCTCAATGTAGCCTTCGCCAGGTATTTTAATATCATATTGCATGTTCCACATAAATACCTTTTGTTCATTGAAGGAATCGGCCTACGACTGATGATAAATTCCAAAAGAATAAAAAATGCATATAATTAAGCATTTTTTTTTATAAGCAATGATGCTTCTGTAGCTCTTTGTAACAAAATGTTGTCTTCAATTATATATTTTGTATATTTACTGTTGTGGAGTATGATTTTCTTTCATGTTGATGTCAAAGTTTTGCATTCAATAGAAAGCTGCTGCTGTTTAAAAACTGAGGACATGGCCTGATACTGGAACTTTGCAGATGTCATAGGGATCCATTCATTAAATTTTGCAAAATCACTTGGTGGTTTTGATGCATCTTGTCAGGATTATTGTTGATGAGAACTGTTAAATGCAGTTTCCTTTAAGATGCAATACCTATCTGTACATGTTCACAAGTTGCAAAGAAAGCTACAATACAAAATATGTTTTTTTTTTAACTAACACTAACGTTGCTGCTAGATTCTAAGTTTATGTCCTGATAGCTGATGAATGTTGTGCAAAATAATTTATTGATACCACTGTCATTTTGGGTGTGGCACATGCACAGAACTTTGAAGTAATCATCAATTTCCTCATTTTATTTTCACATACGATTTTGTTTTAATTTTATTAATTTGTTAACTGAACGCTCTCAGGTTAAGTGACTTGCTTGAAAACGTAGAGTAGACAGAGGCTAAAGGAATCAAACTGCATATTATAGGATGAAGCGCTTTAGCACTCACAACTCATAACTTTAAATCTCCACATTAACTGCCATATTATAGAATCATTTAGCAATTCCTGATTTTTCTGAAAAGGTACAAAGGATGTATCTGTTAGTATTATTTACGTATCATATCAATTTCTATGGAATCATCTACCTTCTGTGATTTCTCTGTTTTTATGAATTTGGTTTATTTTTGTAAATCTCTTCACCAGGGCTGTGGCTGTAAATTGTATATAGTTATTAGTGTATTACCCCAGTAAACAAGCAAAGTAAATAGTATAGGCTGAGCATAGGTGGAGAACTTTGTAATATACCATTTCCATATGCTGTTATAGGTCATCTTGTTTGCTGCATTTTCATATACTGATAACAACTTTAAGGTTATATTCAGGTGCCTCTTATCTTGCTAAGACTTAACATACCTCTCAACTGTCCCTGATTTTCAGGGACGTCCCTGATTTTGACTCAAATTTTAACTCTGTCCTTCTTAATCCCTCCTAAAACAAGTGACTTTTGGAGGAAAGGTGGTGAATTACACTTAATAAATAATGACAATAATTAAGAGTTATAAACTTCTTTTACTTCAGAAAATGTGTATTAAGTCATATGCTCTGATTCTGTCAATGTTTCAAGTTAATAGCACTAATATTTTAAAAGTGTCCCTGATTGTCTCTGATTTTTTCGTGACTTGTCCCTGATTCTGTTGAAATTTGTCCCCAATTGGTTGAGAGGTCTGTTACTGATCCCCTCCTAACACAAGATTATAATACTGCTACTGATAATATATACCATCCCCTTGAAGTTTATCATCAATTAGAAAATAAAAAAATAGAATGTATAAGTAATTTTAATAGGATGTCAGCGAAATAGTAATAATAACCTCTTTACAAATTACAGTGTAATCTTTCCAACTTCTCAAACAGGTTCTATAATTTAAAGGAAAATGCACTCCACTGGACAAGGCAAATAACCATTTTGAGGTATCTCTAGATGCAGATGAAGTCAAATTCCCAGAGTATTAAATGTCCAAATCAAATGACACTGAGGAACAGAATACCGATTGTCATTTTGCATAGGAAATCGCTGCGGGTTCAATTTGCGGGTGTGCAGCATAAGTGATTTTTTTCCTTCTTCACTTTTCGTGCAACCATAGAGCTAGTAAGTCTAAGTTCAGGGCATGTAGGGGGCTTTCCCAACACATGGAGGGGGGGCAAGCTGCTTGCAGAATTGTTTAAAGTTGGAGGGTTTGATATGTTAGACATTTATGATTGGTGTTTGGCTTCTCATTGTCTTATAAGTCAAGTTTTTGTGTCAGGGAACTCCATTTGTGGCAGCATTAAACTTTGTACAATGCCTCAAAACCATTAAATGATTTAGCAAAATATGCAATAAATAGAAACCACTGCTCCTGTAAAGTTCTGGCATGAGGTCATATCTTCAGCTTCCTAAATTGTGCCAGCAAATGAATCTGAAAACTCCCATATGGTCCCTACAAAAAATATATATATATATATATATATATATATTTATGAACATACACACACACACATTCACACATATATATGTTGAGGTGAAATTAGGAACCACAGTTTTATTGAATTTGTCAGATTATAAGGATTTGGCCATTATAATTGGTAATCATTTTAAATTTAGATCACATGTCCAAGTAATTAAAACAAAAACTCTTAAATTTGAAACATTAATTTTTAAGAACTTTGTTTCAAGGAAAACAGAAGTATTTAAAAATTATTTGTTGCATATGTTCACCCTATTATTAAATATAATATGACAGTTTGTGCATGTAGCAAATTATTTGTTGCATATGTTCACCCTATTATTAAATATAATATGACAGTTTGTGCATGTAGCAAAGGGGATTTATTAATTCTGAAAGCAAATATAGAGAAAATTTACAAACATAATTTCTGGGTTGAAAAATCTTCCACGGCAAGCTAGATTGGAAGTTTTAGTCTTTTTTCAATAAGTTCTAAATTTATGAGAAGAAATTTTGTATAGCTTATAGGTGATTAAGGAACAGTGAACTTCAATTATTACTAAACACTGAGCTTACTGATTCTATTCATATTATTAGATGGAATAACTATTCATTTAAAACTGGAAGATACAGAGCTGTTACCACAACAAAATCTCTGTCACATTCTTTGGTACCTAAATGGAAAAAAAAAAATCCTTTATTAGACAGTCTGAATCATTATCCGCAGGATTCAGCAAGCAGCTGTACAGGAATAAGTTATTCCTGCATGGCAGGGACCACTCCTGTGTAGCACAGCAGCACGCATGCATATGTATGAAGGTGCACTGCCATGCTGTAAACTGACATGGTTCTGTGTACGAGTGCAGGGGGTGTGTCTGAGAGTAGAGCTCTCACAATACATATGCCTACTGCACTCCAGAATTGCCGTTCGGCAATTTCAAACTAACAAGAATGCTTGTAACACCTTCATCCCATCAGGGTAAGAAATCTGGACAAAGCCACGAGCCATAAAGTTGATAGAATAACAGGTTTAGCATAAGCATGTAGTACACACCTCCCAAACCGTCAAAATAAGGAATCTGGGCAAAGCCATAAGGGGCAATTGTCCCACAAAGCAGAAAGTTGATAGACTAACAGGTTTAGCATTAGCAGGGATATTCTGAAGGGTACAAAGAAAAAAACACAAAAAAAATATCTATTTTATTTATAAATCCGATAAAGTTTAAGCGTAGCTGCATGGGTGTGTTGTTGCTTAGGTACGCTTAGTCCAACTTAAACAGCAGAAGAAGTTAAATAGCAAAAGACATCCAGCTTGAGCAGTGTTGTAATAGTGTAGTGGTTAGAGCATACACTTTGCAAACAGCTATTCTCAGTTTGATCCCCACTGTAACCAATTTGCATTTTACATGTGAAAGCAGTACATAAACTTTTTTTATAATTAGCTATGAAATAACATATTTGTTAACCAGTGTACTGTAGTAGGTCAAGATGTGAGGTGTCAGTGTAATAAAGTTGTAAAACCCCCATATAAACTCAAGTGCCCCATACAGTATAGTAACACATGAATAAATGTAATGAGAGCATACTGGAGGATGTCAGGGACAGTAAACAGATTTGTAATATGTAATGAATGATGAATGAATCCCATACTGCAGATAGTGTATAAAATAAAAAATAAGCAATGCTAAGCATTGCACAGCTCTGCTTACCAGGTGCAAGAATTGTGTAAATATGATTGCTAAGCAAAGAGTAGGCCAGCTAAGTGGATTTGCCCATTGGTAAACAATGTTGAACCTGTCCATTTAAGCACTGCCAACCTTAGCTAAGCAGGTTTGCCCGTAGCTTAGCTTAACTCAGCATATTCAAAATCCTCCAATCATGGCAAAGGGTGGAAAATTGGCCATATTTAAACTCAGCAGGTGGGACTATAGCTCATAACTGGTTGCTGCTTCCCACTGTAGGCAGTATGGCAGGAATTGGTGAGGGCATGTGCTTCTGGGAGCAACGCTGGGGCATACAGGAGTCCAAGGTCATGGTAGGACTCCTGGTAAATAACCATAATGAGAGACTGCTGCAGGGCCAGTACCAGGGCTCCCAATATAAAGCAGAAGCCTGGGACCATCTCACCCATGATCTCACCAGTGCCACTGGTATCCCTCAGACTGGTGAGCAGGTCTGCACCACTATGCCGACTTGAAGCAGAGAAAGAGGGAGGCCTGGCAATAAAGTTCTAAATCCTGGACTGGTTGTGTTTACTGTGGTACTGTATGGCATTTTGTGTTGCAGTCTCTGAATAGCAATGTTGTGTTAACCACTGTTACCCACACTGTACTACATAAAAAATATGTCTAGGAATGTCTGTATAAGACTGTTATAAGTATAGGGTCTGATTGTACAAACATGAGAGACTTAGACATAAAACACTAAAGAAACAGACAGCAGTTTCTAAACAGTTCAGTCTGATGAAAGTCAGATTGTTATATTTTTAGCTCACACAGCCATGGTTCAAATCCTGGGAGTGGTAGTAGTAAGCTGTATGCATAATCATACCTCTCAACTGTACAGATTTTGCAGCATGTCCAGATAATTGGCTCATATTTTAGGAATGTTCCTCTGTCTCCCTGGCAAATCACTGAGATGATCCCAGAATTGTAATCACCAAATAATGACATACATTTGATTTTCAGACCTCAAATCTTCAGAAAATGTATATTAAAACAAATGCTGTTACTCTAGCAGCTCTCCAAGTTTATAAGAGCAATATTCAAAATATGTCCCTATTTGTAACCCCATGTTGTCAAGCTTTGTCTAGGGTGTGTGCATTAAGAGATTGAGAGGTATGTGCATAATATTAACCAGGAATCTGGGAATATGTGTAGAAACAGTCAGGTAGTGTTAACAAACATTCCATCCACAAGTCTTTCAGATCAGAAAACTGTAACTGCCTGGCAATAAAGTTTTAAATCCTGGACTGGTAGTGTTTACTCTGGTATTGTATATCCTGACATGTAGCATTCACCAACATCTGATATCAGAATAGTACTGTTGTGTCAACCACTGTTTCTCACACTGTGCTACATAAAAATATGTCTAGGAATGTCTGTATAAGACTGTTGTAATTACAAGGTCAGATTGTACAACCAAGAGAGACTTCGAAAACACTGAAGGAACAGACAGCAGTTTCTAAATAGCTCACTCTGATGAAACAGAAATTGTTGTATTTTTACCACACCCAGCCATGGTTTGAATCCTCGGACTGGTAGTAAATTGTATGCATCATACCTCTCAACTGTACAGATTTTCCCAGAATGTCCAGATATTTGGCTCATATTTTTGGCCTGTTCCTCTTTTTTCCTGGGAAAATAGTGGGATGATCTCAGGACTGTAGTCACCAAATAATGACATACATTTGATTGTCAGACTTAAATCCTTTAGAAAATGTATATTAAAACAAATCCTGTTACTCTAGAAACCGTCTAAAAGTTTATAAGAGCAATGTTCAAAATATGTCCCTATTTGTACCCCCATGTTGTCAAGCTTTGTCCAGATGCTGTGCATTGAGAACTTTTTTTTGTTTTCTTTTATTTTGAGGAGAGTACATTTGCTTTTTTCCCCCATCAGCTTAGAGGTGAAAGAACTGGGGTGTGCGACTGCATGCTGCAACACCTAACTGTTGAGCTACATCTCTGACTTACTTACATTCTCAGCCTCTGTAAGCACACGGTCAGTTCCAAACAGTTTCATATGTGCCCTAGTTATACTAATACCAAAGGTCTCAGCAGCCATACAGCAGCATCTGGCTTTTGTTCAAAATATACCCACTAACTTTAACATTAGAAATGTTAATGTATAACCACATTATCAAACACATATCAAATTCTGTTATTCTTGCAGACAGGCAGCATGGGTTTAGATGTAAACATATTTTTTGACTGCTACCTTTGGCCTTACTAATCACATTTACAAAAATGTGGCTCCAGGACTCTTACCTAGGGATATATTTCTGGATATGATGCAGGCTTTAGAAACTGTGGATCACATGCTGATTAACCACTTAAAATTCATAGTATTTTCAGAGAAGTTAACTTCACGTTTCAGTAATTATCTGTCAGGAAGAAAGTTCACAGTTTCAGGGATAATGGCAATAATTACAAGAGATCCCTATTTTGGGCCCCTTCACCCCATTTACAGTGCCTTTGGTCAGATGTTTTGCAGTGAGAGGTTTAGAGTGTGGATCCGATGTCCGAGTGCACTCCAGATATATCTATCTATATATATATATATATATATATATATATATATATATATATATATATATATAAAATATATCTACATATATACGTGTGTATATATATATATATATATATATATATATATATATATATATATATAAATATATATATATATAAATACATTTTTCCTACTGTTGAATAACTGTGCTGCATATGTTTGAAAAAACACCACACATATCTACAGTTTAGACGGCTTAGTAGTAATTTGCTGTGACTGGGGTATGTAGAGTGCTGGGTTTGAGACTGGCAAGGGCTGGTTATTTTGTTGCTGGGCAGAACAAGGGCTCTTGGATACAGAGTGATTAAGGCACTTTTAAGCAGTTGTAAGGGTCAGACACTAATATAAAGTGCAGCACAAGGCAGCTTTTACAAGCATACTGCAAGAGTCTGTATTAGACCCATCTTGTTTTCCTTGCTCATAAACGATCTACCTTAGGATATGGCATAACTATATTGGTTATTATATGCAGATGATATTGTGGTCACAAAAGCTGGCAAAAACACTGTCTGTATCACAAAATAACACAACTTTGAACTCCTGTGGAATTAGTTGACTGTTAAGAAAGATTAATACCATGTTATTCTGCATTGCACAAAATTGTCTTTTGGCTTTTCCAGGTTATGGGTCACCACAGTAGAACTCCTGTCTGCTAATGACTGGCAGTGGATTTTTACAGTGGCAAGTTGCCAGCCTGACACCCAACTTTCAAAGAAGGCACACCCATTCACACACACACTTACCTGCATGCCTTTATATCTCACTGGACCATGGAAATAACATGCAGACTCCACACAGAAGGTGCTCCAGCCAAGAATCAAACAGGAGAACTTCTTGCTGTGAGGTGACAATGCTAACTGCTGCACCACCGCGGCCCAATGACTCAAAAAGCAGGACAGCACACTCATTACTGACACATAAAGCTGTACTCTATCAATTGCCCCCTCCCAGACGTACTTGGAATTATTACTAGTTAATAACCTGACATTTATAGAGCATATTTCCTAATTTGGCACCACACAAACAGTCTCAAGCCCACTATCCACAGGCAAATGCTGAACAAGTACAACTTCAACCCCAACTTCTTCATCTCCTCCCTGTAAAAAAATGAACTGGTCACCACTAAAACACCTCAACCTAGATGAGCTGTCCACGTCTTCAACAGAAAATTCCTCTTCATCCTAAACACCCATGCTCCTGTAAAAAATGCCAAAGTCAGATCCAGATGTGCCCCATGATTATAAACGACCACCAGAACCCTAATGAAATCCAGAGATAAGGCCTGGGAGCACTGGCGGCTAACAAAAAATAACTCAGATAAGCAATCATTCATTGCACTGTGCAATAAAGCCAAAAAGCATATACAATTAGACAAATCCCTCTACTGTAAATCATAGGTAGGTACTAGGCTACAAGCCTAGCCAAAAAATGTACCCTGGCTTTCGCCACCCAAGAAAATTATTTTCCTGTGCCCCTGTCGAGCAGAGCCACAGAAGTGATCCCCGGGGTGAATTTCCCATTTCCCATCCAATCATCAAGATTTTTCTTGAAGAGTGCTAATAAGGAGCTCTGTTTGACATAGATAGGTAGTCTGTTCCAGAGTATGGGAAGTCTCTGGCCCATACAAGCCTAGCCAAAAAATGTACCCTGGCTTTCACCACCCAAGAAAATTATTTTCCCCTAAACTCTACCAACCACAACCCTAAGCAATTCTGGTCCACTATTAACACTGTCCTCCACCCAAGGAAGGTTGACACCCCCCAGCCATCTATTCCCCCCAACTCCAGCAGTATTGCTGAATCCTTCAACAAGCACTTCACTTAAACTATAACATCTCTAAACAAACAACATTTCCCTACAACAGCCCCCCCAACTCCTAACCCTAAACCCCCCACTCCTCTTTTCTTCTTCACCTCAGTACCTACCTCCAACATAAAAGACTATTGTCAAAACTTAAACCCACCAAACTCTCAGCTGACAACTTTCACTCTGAATACTTGAAAATTGCAGCTGATACACTAGCCTACCTAATTTCAATTCTAATCAACCATTCCATAACAGAAGACTATGTTCCCTCGATATGGAAAATATCTCACATCATTCCCCTCCACAAAGGCACCCCCTCCACCGACCTCTCCAATTACTGCCCCATTGCTATCCTCTCCCCTCTCTCCAAGATACTTGAAAAATGTATCAACACCCAGGTCTTCAACTACCTCCTAGCTAATAATCTCTTCTCCAAAACCCAACATGGTTTCAGGCCACATCACAGCACTACCTCCACTCTGTTCTCCTTCACCAACACTATACTTCATCACAAAAACAATAACCTCTTCTCTACTGCCATATTTCTAGATCTCTCAAAGGCCTTTGACATGGTATCTCATGAGCTGCTACTACTCTCTACTCTCTCCAACCTCTCCATCTCACAATCAGCATGCAACTGGTTCCACAGCTATCTACATGGATGCCAGCAATCAGTAATCTGGGATGATAACCTATCACATCACCTCCCAGTTACTCTAAGAGTTCCCCAAGGGTCTATCCTTGGCCATCTGCTATTCTTACTTTTTACTAACAACCTACATACTGCCACCACACAAGCATCTCGCATACAGTACGCAGATGAATCTACTCTCATTTGCTCTGCCCCCATTCTACCAGAACTACAACAAATCACACAGGAATCATTCTCTTATGTAGAAAGCTGGCTATCCAATGCTCAGCTCCTACTCAACCCAAGTAAGACAAAACTTCTCCTGTTCCAACCTTCCAAAGCCACCCAAAACACCCCCCACTTCAACATTCTTGCCAAAGACAATACCATAATTTCTCCATCAGAACACACAAAATTACTTGGTGTGTAAATAGACAAACTTAGATATGACACCCACATATCTCTCACAATAAAAAAGTTCACAAGAAACTTGGTGCATTACATTGAACCTGCCAATTCCTAACCAAGGCGGCTAGAATTTCCATAGCCAATTCCCAGCTAATCTCCACCCTACTCTATGCATCCCCCATACTTACCAACCTTAGACAGACAGACCTACACAAGCTGGATCCTTGTTACAACAAAACTGATAAATTTGCCACTGGAACCACCTACCGCAGCCATCATTGTATCTGCCTTAAAGAACTAAACTGGCTAGAACTCCCACAACTCCTTCACTTTAATCAACTCACCCTCGCTCCTAAACTTATTAACTCTTCTCCAACCTTATCACTCCACTAGGCCCCTAAGATCAAGCAACAAACATCAACTCACTGTTATTAAACCCAAAAACTCAGCAGGAGAAGCTATAGTTTCATGTACCATATCTAAACTTTGGAACAATCTTCCACCTTCTATAACTACTCTACCTTCCAGCAGCCTTTTCAAGACTGCACTCAAATTCCACTTAAATTTGCACTGGCTTTGTCCTTGTTCTAATCCAGGCTAACACCCCCACCATTACCTCCCTGCCCATCTAGACTCTTAACCCAACTATACTACCGCCACTACTAACCGCAGTCAGAATTAGCTAGTTGTCTTTACATACTTTAAAATCTTGTCTGACAACTTTGCAACCAATATTATAAATGATAAGAAACTATCTTAACTTGCAACATTTACTGTACATACTGTTGGTAATCAATATCTTGTTATTGTCTTAAAGCCAACAACCTGTAATGTTGTTTACTATTGCTGCAACTTTGTATCTCTATTTATCATATACATGATGTGGAGCTTTTCCCCTTGGGCATCCGCTGAAAAAGGACCTGCGACCAGTCGGAATTTCCCGGTAAACAAATGTAAATAAAATAAATAAATAAATAAATATTGTTATTAGAGTAATACCAGAGCTCAGGATGCCATACTAACACTAGGGGGCAGCACATTATCACTCATCACATGCACTTCCACCAATTTGGAGAAGCCACGGTGGTGCAGCGGTAGCGTTGTCGCCTCGCAGCAAAAGGTTCTCCCATTCGATTCTCAGCTGGAGTGCCTTCTGTGTGGAGTCTGCATGTCATTCCCATGTTCGAAAGACATGCGTTACTGGGTGTGTCTTCATTGAAGGCTGGGTGTCGGGCTGGCACCGTAAACATCTACTGCCAATCATTAGCAGACTGGAGTTCTGCTGTGGCAACCCCTGACCGGGAAAAGCTGAAAGAAAAAGAACGACACGCACTTCCACCAATAATTGCGCACAGCTGCAAATGCAGAAGACAAACTGCTCAGAAAATTTATCTAGCCAGTCATGGAGACCATCATGGTTTCACTTTAACAAGAGGTATCTGAATACCAATGCAAGCTAGAGCTTCTCTCCTGCTAAATACACTCACATTCAAGCTGGCAAATGATATGCACTGTCTACCATTAAAATGCAAATTATTTGAAAGTGAGCTGATGTCCTCTCTCCAAAAATAACAATGGACTGCTACTGGCCCAGCCACTTTTCAAACTCACTATCACAGGAAAAACTTTCTTAAAAAGTGCTCCTTCACACTGGAAAGATAATACTACAAGCCATCAGACAAATAGATGACCTGATTCCATTTAGAAAAAAATGAGAAAACCTAAATCCCATCTAGTCTTTCTAAAGAAATGCAAGTAAGTCTTCCAGAGATGATTGATAACATCTCTGTCTTTGCCTAAAGTGAGTCGCGTTATGCCTCTTTAACTTACCAGCAGTGCAATCAACCAGAGATTCACATTTCATTATTTAAGCTCATGTAGCCTCCTAACTACAAATACACATTTCATATTTTAAGCTCATATACACACCTAATTACATGGCTATACTACACCAAATATTTGAGTACTCTCTTTACTCTTACAAGTTGCAACTGAACCATTACTCACCCAGTTACAATGCAGTTTTCATTAATATTCTTGTAAACCTATTCGCTCAATCTTATGAACTCCTTTAATTCTCTTAGCAGTGTCCAAGATATTATGCTGTTCATTCTAATTGTATACAAGTTTTCTTGCAGGTATTACGCTGTACATGCTCATTATTATACAATGTTTAGTGAATCTCTTTGCGTATACCTTTTAATTAGGTTCAAGAGCCTTTATATCATTCATGTGTTCTTACCTCTATACATAATGCTTTAAAACTCTCTGCACAATGTGCTGTATTAGTTTATGGTTTTAGGCATAGTTCTTTAGTTATCCATGTAAAAGATGGATTTTAAGTCAAAGTACTGCAATGCTTTTTGCAACTTATATAGTCTATTATGCAATGAGTTATAAGTGGATATTTGTATTTTGTGTAAGGGATAACTGTGAATAGATATTGTGAATAGGAGTAAGTATTCATGCACGTTAAAACATACTGTATTATGTATGAAAACATTATTTTGCTTAAATGGCATCATCAATATTAAAAGGAGGGGGAAGGCTCAGTGTGGGACTTGTAACTAGGCATTAGCAGGTAATCCTATGCAAATGAAAGGAATGATACTGAATCACAGATTTACCCTCATGGCTAGCATGCACCCAGCCGTGCATGGTGCAAGCCTAAGAGCTAGCTGACATTATAGAGGGGTGTGTCAGGCATACTGCAAGCTTATTGGAGCCTTGTGGCTCGGGTTTGCCCATAGTTTAGCGGAGCTAAGGAATGGGGTGTGTTTGAAGCTGCCAAGCACACTTTACATGACTTAAATGGGTCTGCATGCCATGCATCAGGGTTTAAACAAAAAAAAAGTAAACCAGGAAATAGCAGCTCTGTGCACATCTGAGCACTGTGTTTGTGTGGTGCACCTTGGGGCTTAAACAGGAAGCCAATGAGAAGGGAAAACAGCAGTAGGAAGGTAATCAAGGAGAACTAGCATAGCTGGCAGGTGAAATGTATCAGAATCAGCCAATTACACAGGTAGCAGCCCAGCCCAGCACACTACTATAAACTATGCAAACACCTTTCCCTCTGGTTTTTCCCCACAAACTCTATGCCACCAGTGTACACAAATGAGGAAATTTTAACTAACAAAAGCAACAAAATGATAGGGGCTGCATTTGCTCTCATAAATCAGCATGTCCAAGAGGCTGAGGGTGGTGAGGAAGAGAATGCTGATGACCTACCCATAGTGAGGAGAAAGATAAGAGTGTACAGACCCAGGGTAACCTACCAGAGGCTACATGAGCTGGAGATTGTGGAGCGCTATAGGGTGGACAGGGACCTCCTACAGCAAACTGTTCAGCTGTGCTGGCCACTCCTCACACATAGAACCAACAGAGGGGAACCCATCCCAGTGGGTACCAAGGTATGTGTAGGCCTAAGAATACTAGCCACAGGTACCTTCCAGAGGCCAACTAGGGATATCATGGGGATCTCACAGGCATCAGCATCCAGGGTACTCCTCCAGTTCCTGGATGCCATGTCAGCACATGCAGGTGAGCACATATATTTCCTCAACACCTTTGAGGCGTTGACCAGCAATATGCATCTCTTCCACCAAATAGAAAAATACCCTGAGATAGTGGGTGCTACAGACTGCACATATATGCACATCAAAGCACCACCTGGTGAGTGGAGTAGGGTCTACATAAACTGCAAGGGCTTCCCCTCCATCAACTGCCAGGTCATGTGCGATGCCAAGGGCATTATAATGAATGTGTGTGCTGACAGCCCTGGAAGCTATCACAACTCCCACATCTGGCATATGACAAAGCTGTAAAAGAGATTTGCCAGTGGGGACATCCCATATGGCCACCTAGTGGGGGATGCTGGTTACGCACTGGAGCCGTGGCTGATGACCCCCATCAGAAATGTACACATACCTGAACAAGAACTCCATAATGAGACACACGCACAGACCAGAATCATAATAGAGCGTGTGTTTGGGATGCTCAAGTCATGGTTCTGGTGCCTGGACATATCCAGTGGAGGCTTGCAGTACTCACCAGTTACATGTACCTAAATTGTCATCATTTGTGCCATAGTACACAATATGATCCTGCGGAAACAGCTGCAGCAGGAAAAGCATGGGGCAAGACCACACAGCCCCCTACCATTGCCAAGGTTTGCACAGGCACAGAGTGACTTGCAGGTGGACCAACCTGAGCCTGCCCCAGTAGGCAGAAGGAGGCATGCCCAGGCCTTGGCAAAGAGGCTATGCATAGCACATACACTGACACGGTAGGAACCCAGGGAATGACACCTCTCTCTGACTCACACATACAGTAAAATGGATGTCAAACATGACACTACCTGTGCTTAACCATGTATAGGCAGTGAACTTTGTGTATCCAACATAGCAAGCCCTCCAGCACCATCCTCAATACTGGCACAGCCACAAGGTAAGTCACTCTTCCTACCAATTGCCAAATGGAGTAGTATGTGTTGTTACTTGCATCTATGGTATGGATGTGAGCATGCAAGGGAATCGGGCGGCTGAATGGAATGCCAGCAGAAAGTAGACATCTATATTTTCAGCATGAAATCTGTAACAAATACTGGTGTCAATATAGTAGCCAGTACTAGACAAGGTGACAAACCCCACTGCAGGACATGTGGTGGACCAAATGTGTGTCCATAGGACACACACATGCATGTCAGTGAGACTTACATACCCAACAACAGTCTCATCCAGCAGGACAGGTGTAGACAAACACAAAGAAAGGCTGTACTAAGGCCTCTGATCGATAGCTATGGAGAACATCCCCCTTTCAGACCTACACAGACAGACTATAACAGGTCAGGCAGTGGGATGTTAGTTCTGAAGGGTAAGAAGTCTGAAACTGAAATGTAGGTCAATAAAACCTAAGAACTGTATTACACTGATATGCCTCTAGTCTGCATGATAGGTCAGAATACCAGTACAGTCATAGCAAATGTGTACAGTTGTCAGGTGCCCCCCCCACAATCCTATGTAGAAATGCAGTAACATGTATGTGTAGGTATAATAACAGTGGACCACAGATTACCTGAGCCAGCCAAAGTAGCAGGATAGATTGTAACACTTGTACAATATGCAGGGCTGTGTGTGTTAGGTTGGTGTGTGTTGTATATTGTGTGAAAGTGGTCACCATGTAGGCATGGTGGGTTGTGTCCTGCTTGCCATTGGCCAGTACTGCTGATGACAGGGCCATGTTCTCACAACTGCAGTGCCAAACACAATGCATCCCAACAAGACACATTCCAGCAGTAAGCCATACTAATTGTTCGCATGTAATATCTGTCACCATCTGAAAGATGGATATGGCATGAATGTGGGCCCAGACATACAAACAGTACACAGGTGGAAGTACCCTAGACAGAGAGTGTATAAAATGTTATTGTCAAATGGACACACCTTTGGAATTTTACATACAGGTTAGCAGCACATTAGGTGGCTGTGTAGTATGGAATACTGATGTCATCTGGCCAAACACTGGCAAACCACAAAAGTCAGAGGTATGAAGTACTGAGAAACCGCTGATGTCCCTGCACAAGCCAGCATAAGTGGAATGCCCCACGTATATCCTTGAGTCAGCTGCAAGTAGCTTCCATAGCACACATGCACCCAGCTCACCCCCACCATCAGTCACAGGTACCTCACAGGTCTTATCCCTGCTGTTGGGAATGAGTACAATATCACCCCCACTTCTGTATTGGAATAGCCACAGAATGCAGCATGCTGAAGAGGTGTCCCATGCAGGTGTGTCCCTAGCTGTAAGCAGCACCCTGCCAGCATCCACACCACTGGATCAATAAGGACAGAAACTATTGACATTAACACCTTGCACAACTACCCTGTCACCCCAGGGGAATATAGTGGCTTGCAGCCTGGGACTGTAGGAGTGACATAATGCAATGGCCTGCATCACTACCAAATGCCCTACAGTCCTCTTATCAAAGGCCTGTGTCTCACCGTACTGCCAATGCATGTTATCTCATGGACTTCCAAATAACAACATAACACAGTTCACAGAACCCAAATGCAAGGCCATGTCGACAAATCCCAGTAGCATGTCTACCATGTCCTACTGCATGAACTGTGGACCAACCCCTAAATACTGCTGGGATGAAGTGATAATTATAGGGAAATTATCAGATAATGTTTGCATAATGTTCGGATGAGGATAGAATAACAGAGGGGGGAAGTAGAAGCATGGGTGCCATGGAGTGTGTGAAGTCTGAAACTCAGTTGTGTGCACATACTATCTCTACCTGCAAACACTGGAATAGGTGGCTACAAACCTGCTTGTAAACCACAATGTGAAGGGGTAATGACCAGAAATATGAGCCCTGCTGCTGTGTAACCTGTGTGAATCTGTACAGCTGTGAGGTATGGCCACAGCAGGAGATGGCAATACTGTCATGTTGATGGATGTACAAGCATGGGATCCTCATCCACCACTGTACCAAGGTGCTGAACCATTTACACAGACCCATCAGCAAGTGTCTGCAGCTTCCCCTCCAGAATGGCATGATTGTGCAAGAATATGTAGGCTGCAGACCACAATACTGGACACAGTTTCATTCACTCTGTGTTCCCCAGGAAATTACTGCAAGAAAATATGTGTACCTGACAGTAGTTGATGACATAAAACATCACAGTGTAAAACAGTACATATGTCTAAATATCTCTGCTAACACCAAAACCATGTAGCAGAAGCAGCACAGACACAATTACCTACAGTAACCCACTATCCTTTCTCCTTTGTGACCCCATATTGTCAACCGATCTACAGATATCCTGCAGAAACAGGTTGCTAGCTGTAGGTGTAGAACATAAAAGTCTCCACTAGAGTGCAACCTACCTGGAATTGATTCACGCATTCAATACAGAATGTCATACTGGGCATGCTCCCACACTTAAAGAAATGAAGCCCATGTCTGGCAACAACAGTGGACTATACATATCTGACAGTCACAGATGTTTGTGCACACACTCCACATTGCACACCAGTTATGCTTTACACACACATCGGCTAGGAATACACACATATATCCAAGGACAACACACTATAATAGTTCAAATCTACACATACATAGGTGTGTGGAAGAGAGTGACAGACAGTGACAAGGAGCTTCCCATCATGAGGCCTGTTCCACCCAGCACACATACAATTGGCTAAAACCACATGACGCACAAATGTCAATCACTGTAGATATTTGCCTCTGGTATCCCTCAGCACTATAGTGATTGTGGTGCTTGTGATAACTGTGTAACATGACTATACAAGTCAGTATTCATCTAGCAGTTGTATAAACGTACCTGTTAAATGTAAACCTGTGTGTGACTGAGTATTGTGTGTGTGCTTCCAGATGAATGGTTTATGGCCCATTCACACAGACTGCACTCCCCATTGCCCTACTTTGGCAAGCCTGCTGATGTCATTCACCTTGAAATACACCTTTGGTGATGGAGTAGTCCTAAAAACTCTGTGGTACATGCTATAACTGCATAATGCTATAGTATGATGTACTAGTTAGGCAGGAATTCTAATCCCAAACATGGAAACTGTGAAACTCTGTGTGTGTGTTTGTCTGTGCAGGGATCAATGTTTTTGAGGCCATTCACAGTCACTACAATTTCCATTGCCCTACTTTGGCAAGCCTGCTGATGTCATTCACTTTAAAATACACCCTTGGGAAAGGAGTAGCCCAGTAAGTTCTGTGGTGTGTGCTATAACTGCATAATGCTGTACTGTGATTTACTAGTTAGGTAGGAGTTCTAATCTTACACATGGCAAGTGTGTAACTCTGTGTGTGTTTGTCTAGGAATCAATGCTTTTTAGGTATTTCACAATCACTTCACTTTCCATTGCCCTACTTTGGCAAGCCTGCTGATTTCATTCACTTTGAAATACACCTTTGGGGAAGAAGTATCCCAGTAAACTCTGTGGTGCGTGCTATAACTGCGTAATGCTGTAGTTTGATGTACTAATAAGTAGCTCAGCAAACTTTGTGGCACGTGCTATAACTGCACAATGCTGTACTGTGATGTGCTAGTTAGATTGGGGTTCTAATCCCAGACATGCCAACTGTGAAACTCTGTGTGTGTGTGTGTGTGTGTGTGTGTGTGTGTGTGTGTTTCTGTCTAGGGATCAATGCTTTTGAGGCCATTCACAGTCACTACACTTTCCATTGCCCTACTTTGGCAAGTCTGCTGATGTCATTCACTTTAAAATACACCTCTGAGGAAGAAGTAGCCCAGTAAACTCTGTGGCATGTGCTATAACTGCGTAATGCTGTAGTGTGATGTACTAGTTAGATAGGAGTTTTAATCCCAGACATGGCAACTGTGAAACTGTGTGTGTTTGTGTAGCAATCAATGCTTTTGAGGCCATTCACTGTCACTACAATTTCCATTGCCCTAATTTGGCAAGCCTGTTGATGTCATTCACTTTGAAATACACCTTTGGGAAGAAGGTAGTCCAGTAAGCTCTGTGGCATGTGCTGTAACTGCATAATGCTATAGTGTGATGTACTAGTTAGGTAGGAGTTCTAATCCCAGACTTGGCAACTGTGTAACTCTGTGTGTGTGTTTGTTTGTCTGTGTAGGGATCAATGCTTTTGTGGAGTGGGTTTTGCAAATTTCATATATGGTGGGCCTATTATATGTCACAATGTCCACCTTAGAAGGACAGCAGATGTCAAACAGCAGAGAGGCTGGTGTAGACAATCCATACTCCTACATGTGACATTATGGATTGGGGAACAATATAGGCAACCCTTGTATTACCCAGAGAATACTCTCCACCAATGTCTCATACACAAACACACTTGGCTAGGCAACAACCACTATGTTGGTAGTTCCCTGCATATTGCCTACAGATAGTAACCATGGTGTGATTGCAGTGGACTAGAGAGGACATGGCACCCTGTCCCATCCCTACAATAGGCAAATCATTGCATACAGTGTTCCTTTGCCATGTTCCCCACTGGACTCCTGCAACAACTGTAGAGTCAGTAAATGTAACCCACAAAGGAAATACCATGCCTTATACACATGCCCTGTAGGGATAGATGTCAATAACACCAGTGAATACCTGTATCATGCTGTCAATGTAGGTGCAGGGTCAACCTGGTTTCCATTGCCAGTTCTCACCACATGAGGTCAGGAATGCCAAATCAGATGATAACAATCTGTCCACACAACATGCCCCAGACACCTCAGGTACACTTCCACATGTCACAGAACATACATGTGGGACATTTGCATATCCCAGACACTGTCCATGTTATGGAATATAGAACATATACATGGCAAGCATTGCACAGCACTGGCCACCCACAATAGTAACCCAGATGAGTGGATGGTGAATACAATACCCACCTGTGTGGGCCAATCCAGAGACTACATCCCTGAGCCACACTGCAGACCTTTGTCATGTGGCCTGATGCCAAGATATACCCTTTTTCCTTGCCTTGTACAGCCTTCTGGCACATTCAACCACTACACACCTGTGAAGCAATGAACCCATGCATGTCAGTACTGGCAAACCTGTGTCTGTGTGGAGATTAATGATTTGGATGTCATTCACACTCATTACACCTCCCATTGCCATACTGAAGCATGCCTTCTGATGTCAGTCACCTTGACATACCCTTTGCCCATATATTAGCCTCATAACCTCTGAGGTGCATGTGATACCTGCATAATACTATAGTGTAGCAAGCTAGTTAGTTAGGAATTCTAATCCTGGCCCTGCCAACTGTGATAATGTGTGTGAGAAAGTGTGGCTGTGTCGTCCTTGACACCTGTTCTTGTGAAAAGGCACATGTATACACCTAACTTATCCCTACTTTACCACTATTGCTGATGTCACTCACTGTCAAATATACCTTTGGACAGCTCTCCAGCATGTAAGCTCTGTGGCGCATGCAATAACCACATAGAAATGTAATAGCAATACATAGTCAGGCAGGGGTATGGAACCCCATACTGCTAAGTGTGTGACACAAACATGCTTAGCTTTTACTATCCTATCCCCTTCCTGTCTTACTTTGTCTCTGTCTGTCACTCTCACTTCCTCTCTGGTGGATGTGGAGAAGTCCACCTGCTTTGCTTAGGCAGCAGCTTGTATTTTGTAAGTGATGCTCATAGTCAGCTGATGGCCTATGCATGAATTGCAGTCCCCCACTAGCTGACTGCATGTGGAACAGCTGTGGTAACATTCCCATAGCCAATTGCATGGAAACACGCTCCTATAACTAGGAACATCATGTGGGTGTTGGCCCTTTTCATTCACTGTGAGCAGGATTTCAAGTCAGTGTTTGGCAAACAGCATCACAGAGGGTAGTGGGATATACCTCTAACAACATACACTGTGGAGACAGGCCAACAAACAGGAGGGGGATGTTCCAGACATGACTACAGAATGTAAGTCTTGCTCTTCTGCATTTGAAGTAATGTTGGTTTAACAGGGTTTGTGTGGATATGGCTGGTCTACATGATTTAATACCTGTCATGACAGAGTTATGTGGTTGAGGAAACTCCCAACTGTATGGCTATCTGCAGGCTAGCCAGTGTTTGGAATCTTATGTTTGCTGTGCTACTCACAGATTACCTATCTTTAGAAATGCAGTGGCATAGTCTGAGGATTGCAGTCAGAACATGGTGACAGCCATGAGAGTTGCTGACTTCATATCCCTCATAGAACATATGTCACACCAGTAAATGTATGAGGTTATCACAGCAACATGTCAGTATTGGCCCTGTGTTTGTGCCTCCAGCCATATCTCCATCAAACTTTGTACATATGTCATGCAGTAAGAAGTGCATATGTACAGTACACCATTATTTATTGACATCATACCTGATAA